>NC_134853.1:153813504-154156004 GCF_049852395.1 Peromyscus maniculatus bairdii
AGCCCAACTAGACTTTCCAACTGGGTGAGCTGGAACCTGTTTTGTTCACCAAGAGCCAGATTAGGACTCTCTAGCTTAGACTGATTCCAATCTTTCTTAGTATAGCTAAGCAGAAAGTCCATTTGACACTGATGAAGCATGAATCTTACAAGGGAGTCCTGGTTATCCCCAATTCAACGCTGTGAGAATTTAAAGAGTATCCAGAGACAAACAAAGCTTTATTCAAAGCAGTGGCACTATGCCCACACATTCTGATACTCACTTCGGGGGGCACAAGACTTCTTCAAGAAATTCTTCAATCTTATTTACATCCGTTTTGACTTCGCTGTTGAAGGTTATAAATGGTGGGTGGGTCCCGGGAGCCAAGTTCTGTAGATCTGCAGGCTTCCTGTTAAGCAAAACAGTGGTCAAGATGAGATCACTTTTCACTCTAAAAGGCAACAGCGAGTTCTGGAGTGGTTCTAACCCTCCAGTTTGTAAGAATGAGCAAGCCCCAGGGTTCACCAAGTCTAAGAGTTGCATAGTACTCTAACAAGCAGAAACCACACACACAGCACATAATGTACGGGAAGAGCATTAAAAGTCTCTGCTTTACCAATCAAAAGACAAATCCTTCATCCTGGGCCTGAAAAGAAGGATCAAGAGTTAAGAATATGTATGGCTCTTACAGAGGACCCATGTTTAGCTCCCAACACCCACATAGGGCAACTCACAACCACCTGTAACTCCAGATCCAGAAGATCTGACACCCTCTTCTAGCCTCCATTACACAGGCACACACAGGCACACAAACATATGGTTAAAAATAAATAACATTTAAAAAGATAAAAAAAAAAAACAAAGTTCTTCATTCTCATTCCAAATTCAGCTAGGCTGCCTAAAGGTGTTGGGAAATGAGGGGGCAGACTCAAGAAGGTCAGCCTGCAGGTTCAACTTTACACTGCCTACCGCTGAGCAGGACAGATGAGCCAAACTTCTCTAGGCCTACATTCTTTTCCAGTTTTCTTTGTTTTGCTTTGTCTGGGGGGGTGAGAATAAAACAAAGAAGAGCAAGCTCCCGCAGTTCTGAACTGTAAGAAGAAATCCTGATCCCTTTACCATGTCCATATGCGTCAGACTAACAGAGAGAGATGACTGGGAGACTATCTAGTCTCTTAATATGTAAAAGATGGTATGAGCAAGGTAAGAAATAGCACAAAATTGGCCAGGCGGTGGTGGCACACGCCTTTAATCCCAGCACTCGGGAGGCAGAGGCAAGCGGATCTCTGTGAGTTCGAGGCCAGCCTGGGCTACCAAGTGAGTTCCAGTAAAGGCGCAAAGCTACACAGAGAAACCCTGTCTCGAAAAAAACAAAACAAACAAACAAACAAAAAAAAAAAAGAAATAGCACAAAATAGACAAACTATTCAGTGTGTAAAAAATACTTACGCTTTGTAAGGACTTGTCCAAATCGACTTTAAGTCATCAAAAACTTAAGAAAAGCCAGGAATGGTAGCATACCCCTTTACTCTCAGCAAATCTTGGTGAGTTTGAGGCCAGCCAAAGGTATAGACAGAGACCCCATCTCAAAACAAAGATTAAGTAGATATAGGCCCGGAAGAATTATGTAAGAGGGAGGAGGGACTGGAGAAATGGCTCAGCAGTTAAGAGCAATGGCTGCTCTCCTAGAGGACCTGGGTTCGAATTCTAGTACCCACATGTTGGCCAAGAATTAGCTGTAACTCCAGTCCACGGGATCAGACACCCTTTGTGGCCTCCACAGACACTGCACAGACACACATGCTGGCAAATCTCTCTCTCTCTCTCTCTCTCTCTCTCTCTCTCTCTCTCTCTCTCTCTCTCTCTCTCTCTCTCACACACACACACACACACACACACAATGAAAATAAGATCTAAAAAGAAAGAGTGACAAAAGGCAACGGGGAATGGTGGCACACCTACAATCCGAACATTCCGGAAGCTACGGCAGGAGATTCATCCCCTCTAGTCTGAACCACTCAAAGAACAAAGAGAGTAGAGTCTCTAAAAGCAAGACTCTGTCTCAAAAACAATAAAGAGGTAAGAGAAAAGCCAGTGAGCACATGGCCAAATATACAATTACTAAAGAAATCCAAAATGCAACAAGACGTTTTCCTACTAGAAAAAAATGGAAAATATAAAACACTGATAAAGATGGCTAGACTTTATGATTATAACTACCAACAAGAAGGAATGTTGTTCCTAGCTGACTAAAAAGCTCCCCCAGCCCTCCAGTGAACATCAGCATCAGTGTGTGAGATGATTAGTGTATTTGACAGTGACAAGACAAAGAAATCACAAAGCACCACGACATTCACTCTGAATCTAATCTCGCCTCTAGGGTATGTATTTCCAAGCCAGGTCTAAACTGGGCATAGTGGCGCACGCCTTTAAACTCAGCACTCAGGAGGCAGAAGCAGGCAGATCTCTGTGAATTCCAGGCCAACTAAAGATATAGAGAGACCTTGTCTTTGGGGCGGGGAGGGAAGACCAATAAACAAAGTGAGGTCTAGGACCTTTTGTTATGCAGCCCACGTTTAAAAACTCATGTGGGCTGGAGAGATGGCTCGGAGGTTAAGAGGAAGAGCACCCACATGGGGTGGCTCACAACCACCTCTAAGTCCAGTTCAAAGGGCCTCTGCTTCCTATGGCACCGCACTCATGTGCACATATCCACACAGACACAAACATACACGATTATAAATAATACAAATATTAAATAAATCACCCTCATAACCCAGTGTGGTGACCTGGCACGTGTGATCCCAACACTGGTGTGGGAGGCTGAGGCAGAATCACTCAGCTCCAGACCAGACCAGGCTGTATAGGGTTCCAGGCCAGCCTGAGCCACAGATGAGAGCCAAAGAAAAAGAAAACATCTCCAGTACCTGAGACATACATCACAGGACTGAAATGGCCAGAAATTACTTTAAAATAGTTCAGAAAAGAGGCTAAGATCGGAATAACACAAAAATGATAGATTTTGGCAACTGAATCAAAAATATGGAAAAATATTTTCTACTTTTTTTTTTAAAAGACACGGTCTCATGTAGCCCAAGCTGGACCCAAATTCACTGTGTTTAAATTCACTTGAACCCAGGTCCAAGTGGGCATTGAACTTCTAATGTTCTTGCCTCAGCCTCCCCAGTACTGGGATTACAGGCATGGGCTGCCTACCATATCTGGCTAATTCTATTCTGATATGTTTGAAATTTTTCATAATTAAAAAAGTAAACTCTAAGCTTAAAAAAAAAAAAAAAAAAAAAAGGCAGTTAGCAACGTATCCCTTCAAAGAGCTTCCCACAGCCACTGCAGCCCACAGAGCTAGTTCTCTTATTTTTAAATTAGCCGGCCTACTTGCTCTCTTCCTTCCTTTCTGACCACAAATGCAAAGAATCTGAATTAAAACTATCTTTAAGTATATCACAAAGGAGAATTACTTTTCCATTAAAGAGGATTTCCAAAAGAATGGACCCTACACACTACAATAAGTCCTGCTATATCCATTTCCCCAGGTCCCATTCATTCACACTTTACTCTGGCTCCATCTTTTAATTAGGTTAGAAAAAAAAGGACCTCTTTCTTTGGCTACATTCCAATCAAAGATATAAAGACTAGCTGTGTGGTGATGTCTTTAATTCCAGCACTGGGAGGCACAGTAAAAACATAAAGCCTATATTTTTATAATTATTATTTTATGAACAGATTAGAGTTGTATAAAGGGGAAGAAAAGGCTCAATGCTTTAAAAATAGCCCATGGAAGGGACCACGTAACTAGCTCTTACTTCCACAATTGAGCATGGCAACTTTTAAGCACCCCCCCCCCAAAAAAAAAACATGTTTCTTAGTGGAAGGGGCAAGGTGAATGAAACCTGAATAAAAGGTCCGGGTAAAGCCTCCAACTGTATAGCTCTACAGTCACTGGATCCACCAGTGACCAAGTAAATAACAGCTAAACAAAGGTATGCAAAAAAAGGGGGGGGGCATTAGAACTCCCAGTATCACATTAACAAAGCATTATATGAAGGGGTAGGTTATATCAGTTTCAACTTTAATGGAGTTAAGGGTTCAGAATTGGTTATGCACGATCAAATGATTTATAATAAAATCTGATTAGAGGATTTATTTGACAATGAGACAAAAAGCCAGGCATACTTGTGATTACCAATTTGCATTAATATTAATGACTGGTAATTAGTCATCTTATTTGAAAGCTATACAGACTTTGAAAACAACCAAGGTCGTAAAAGGATTAGTTCTTGAAATAAAGGCCCTTCCATTCCCAATGAGAGGGGAACTGGGGAACAACCTCAGCTTCTCTCGATGGGGAATCTGCAGGAGTGCCAGGCAGGAAGGTGACTCTTCACAGGCTCTGTGACAGCCTACAGGACCATCTGCGACTGCTAGTCCTCCTTGGCACATTAAGGATGCTAGTTCCATGTGACCCACAACAGCCCCTTTTACAGATGATTTCCAAACAGAGGCTGAAGCTTGAGAGAAACCCCAAGGCAGTGGCTGACCACTCTAGGACATCTTCCATCCGTTTCCTAAAAGGCCCTTAACCCTTATTCGGCAGCTCGCGTAAGCTCATTCAAGTTTTCCCAAAGTGACAAAAGCCAGGGCCCCGAGTTTACACCTTGAAATTCTGCCTGAGCTGTGCAGCACTCCAGAGTTCTAGGACTCTGATGGAAATAAATTATTCCGTCCTTTCCCAGTTTGTTTCGAGATGAAAAACAGGAAGAAGAAGAAGAAGAAGAAGAAGAAGAAGAAGAAGAAGAAGAAGAAGAAGAAGAAGAAGAAGAAGAAGAAGAAGAAGAAGAAGAAGAAGAAGAAGAAGAACAACAACAACAACAACAACAACAACAACAACAACAACAACAACAACAACAACAACACACACACACACACAGAGAAAGACAAAAACAAGAAAAAGAACAAGAGAGAAAGAAAGGAAAAGGGGAACCCAGTTGAGGCTAATATTATAAGTAGCTTAAGTGGCTTAATTTCCATGAAAATTGAATTCACCCCACTCACAACAACAGGAAGGCAGATGAGGCTGGTGGATTGGTTGTGGTTGCTCAGTATAAAACATGAGCACAGCACAGTGACCCCACAAGGGAGCTGGCTCCTGAGGGTCACCCGTCTCTGACCGAAAGGGAGCAGAAAGGACTGTATCTTGAGTTGTTTCAAAGGTACCAATTTTCAATGCATAGCATTATATATAGCAAGAGAATACTTGACATTATATAAGCAATCAAAAACAAAACAAAACAGAAAAACAGAAAGCACCCAGCCTCACAAAGGTTACTAGTAGGGGATCTCTAATTTGTGATATTTTCTCAGTTAGTTGTTCCTTACTACTTACTACCTGGAATCTTCTGGCTGACTAATGAAGTCACAGCTGGGAAGTCACAAGCACCTCCTTCCTAAGGTATGTCCAGTTAAAGTGGTTAGAGGATTTCACTGATTTTTGCTACATGTTATAATCAGCTCATTTTTGTCTACTTCAGTATCAATTTGTGAAGAGATATGGATGGATGGACGGACGGATGGATGGACGGACGGACGGACGGACGGACAGACAGACAGACAGATACATGGATACATACATACATACTTGTTTGTTTTTGATTTGAAGCAGGGTTGTCTGTCCTGGAACTCACTTTGTAGACTAGGCTGGTCTCAAACTCACAGAGATCTACCTGCCTCTGCCTCCTGAGTGCTGGTATTAAGGGCGTGTACCACAATGCCAAGCTAAGAAACAATATTTTAAAAATAAAATATCACTCAAGACTTCAGAAGACATTTTAATAACACAATGTATAAGTAGAATTTAGAAAAATATTCATTATGGGGCTAGAGAGATCTGAGTTCAGTTCCTAGCACCTACAGCAGGCAGCTCAGGGATCAGATACTCTCTTCTGGCCTCCACATTTATACATAATTTAAAAATAAGCATGTCTTTAAAAAATAAATTAAAAAAAGAAAAATACTAATAACTTTTCTAATTCACTCTTGGCAGCCTCAGGACTTACTCTCTCTGACATTCTCTTGGAGAGGTTTAAAAAAAATTCACCTATGGAAGCAAAATTCACCTATGGAAGAGGCACAGAGGGAAAAAAGACAGAAAGGCAGACAGACGGACGGACACACAGTATCTAGTTCAGAATCTATTTGTGAAACTGTCTTGAGATGGACTGCAGGGCTGGCCTAGGAGCCTTAGCAGCTTCATGAAGGAAGATGAAGTCGCCTTTCCTGAATGACTAATAGCCACAGGAAACGGCAATTCTCTAGAAGCCTCCCTGTTCCGTTACAGTTACTCTCTGCATGTGTCATTCATGCATCTGTTACTGGAGATCTACCAGGAAATGTCACCCACTTCTCAACTTGACAAAGTAGGACAAGACAGACAGACATGATGGTGGGCTGTTGTTTTGAGGGATGGCTGCTGCTGCTGCTGCAGCTGCTGCTTTGAGACAGGGCCTCACGTGTAGCCAGGCTGGCCTGGAACTAAAGATTCTTGTTCCTTATAACCTTGGGATTGCAGGCATGTACCACCATGCCCAGCTTGAGACATAATAAAACTGAAAACATCTTGTGGGTTTATTTGGAAATTAGATTTTGCTCTGAGTTTATAACTCCTTTTCAAAGGCTTGGTACGATCCTTTTCATGGCTCCGTTGTTATATTTTAAACTATTACGAAACTACATTGAAGTTTAAACTACCACAATAATCCTCCATAACAATGTTGCTACTACAGGAACTTGACTCTGAGTCTGATCAATGTACTGTATTATAAATGGTATGCCTACATTTGGAGAAGGAAATCATTATGACGGGGCAAGTAAGATGATTTTCCATGTTTAACAGAAAATAGAACTGTACATTTCCCAGGACTTAAGAAAATGACCTCCATTTATTCTCTCAAGGGAAAGCTCGTAGAAAATATGATTTATTGGTATTGTGACAGACATGACTGCTTTTTGTGATAGAAAGCTAATGTTAGGGCTGAGGAGATGGGTCAGTATAGAAAGTGGTTGCTGGACAAGCATGAAGACCAAAGTTCAGATCCCCAGGACTCAGGTCAAATCCGGGGATGGGCACATGTGCCTGTCATTTGGACAGACAGTCAGATCTCAAGAGCCAGCCTAGCCAAAATGGTGAAACCCTGTTCTCAGAGATGGAGCAAAGGCTCAGAGGTTAAGAGAACTAGCTACCAAGAACCCAGATTCAATTCCCAGCACCCACGTAGTAGGCTACAAACTATCTGTCACTCCAGATCTATGGGATGTGATGCTCTCTTCTGGCCTCTGTGGGCACCAGACATGTGGTGCACAGACAGATATGCAGGCAAACACCCGTACACATAAAATAAAAGAGAGCCAGTTCTCAGGGGATGAAGATGAGTGATAGATCAGGACACCCAACATTCCTCTCTGGCTGCACACACATTCATACACGACAGACAGACAGACAGACAGACAGACAGACACACACACACACACACACACACACACACACACACACACACACATTTCTATGCACTTTCCCAAACTAGGTCATTACTGTACAGAGGCAGGTGTCTTAGTGTGTGTCCTTCTGATTGTCTCTCATCAGATTACCAATCTTATATTTTGTTTTGTTTTTGTCTTTTGAGACAACATCTCACTATGTAGCCCTGGCTAGCCTGGAACTCAACCGGGATCCATCCTCCTGCCTCTGCCTCCCAAACTCTGAGATGACACGCACGCCTTCACCTTCTTATACTTCCTGCTTTCTCTTCCCTTCTCACCTGTAATGCCTAGCTATAGTACTGGAAGGTTGGACTATGATATAACAGAGCAATAGAGACACTAGTCTCTGGCTTAAGAACTCCTGGGCAGAATGAGGGTAGTACACACAAGTCTTCAAATTAAAACCCTGGTTATTGCCATGTACCTGTCAGCCAACACAAGCCCTGTAAACCAATAAACTCTATTCATTTAGAGGTCAAAACCAGCTGCTGGCGGTAGCACGGGCCTTTAATCCCAGCACTTAGGAGGCAGAGGCAGGTGGATGTCTGAGTTCGAGGCCAGCCTGGTCTACAAAGGGAGTTCTATCTAGGAAAATCAGGGCTACATAGAGAGAAACCCTGTCTCAAAAAAGATGCCAAAATGGTCTGAAAATAGGCAAAAGTACCTTGAACACTGCCCATCACACAGCTGATACTGAAGGATAACCTTCCCTCTGTCCTAACTTGAACGAGTAACTGACCCCAAGAAGATGAGGCTGCGTGCCCTCGGACTCGGGAACTCCTCTCGGGGCTCTCGGGGCTTTTTCCCAAGCCACCCTGCTTCTTCCTCCCCGTGATGCTATGTGATCGTGTCTGCTGCTGGACTCCCGGTTCTAATGTATGCTCATCTGCAGCTTTTGTTCAAATAGCAATTGCTGAAATAGATTCTTTCTGTAGCCTGGGTGCCATTTTATCTAAAATGCCTTTAACACAACTTCATCAAGAACAGAGAAACGGGCTTGGAAACAACTCCCACTAAAGCATTAAGGCTGCACTGAGAACAGGCAATGGCGGTGTTGGAAGGCTCACAGAAGGCGAACATATGCCAGCACAGTCATTAACACCAACTGAGACTCAGAACACACGCCACTGTGCCAGAGCCAGACCCGCCTGTTCCTGTGCATGAAAGCTAACAATCACTGCTTCCGAGAGCGAGTGGGCTTCTCAGTAGCTCTCAGGGGGCCGTCACTCTGCACTGGCATGCTCTGGGATCAGTACTTTCACTGTGGAAGTGGGCAATTTCTAAGATCTGCAGGAAAATGAGCTCAGCGGGTATTTTCTCCCCCACAGATTTCTAAAAAGAGTTACAAAGCTTTAAAACTAAGTATATATTATGGAAGGTACTTCATAGCACGGAGTACTTCACTCTTTGTGACAACTTTATTATATGTTGTTTCTGAGCCCATGTTCATTCTCTTGGGTTACTTTCTTTTTAAGAATGTTCAAAACTCTATAAGCTCGTAGGAAAGATCTGAACGGATAAAAATCACAAACTTTGCCTAAAAGCAACGATCTCCATGAAAGAACACTGATGACCTGGCTGGAGCGGGAGGAGGGAGTCATCATGGCCTTGTGAACCTTCATGTTACCCTCCTCAACGTTTAAGCTGAGTGTGATATCAAACACCTGCAATACCTCCACTTGGCAATGGGAGGGCAGGGCAGGAGGAATATTGCAAATCCTGTCTCTAGGAGGGAAATATGTTTTAGATGTACTAGACCTTAACTTCAGGTGTTCTCTGCTCTTGATCTGATGCATAACCCTAGAAAAATGCACATCCTTGGTATTTTCTGGCTATAAGACCCCAAATACCTATTTCCTATGTGTCACTTTTTGTATATGGAGTACATTACTCTCAAATCTACCAGCCCTCATATCAATCAACCTGCAGCAATAATGCCTTACAGAGTCTGTAAGTGAGAAGTAGGCCCTGATGCACTCCTTCACTTCCCCACCAGATTCAGTATTCCTGGTCTTCAGACAATCAGGCACTGTACTCAGTCAGTCAAAGAAAGCTTTTCAAAGCATGGCCGTCAGCTCATCTCTTCCAAGCCAAAACTGGGATCGGGGAGCACCCGTAGTTTAGGACATAGGAAGGGTGTATGTCTGGTGTCTGGTCTATTTTTAGGAGTTATACTGAGAACTTCCTTTGTGAATACATGTAGGAAAATAAAAGTAATAGCAGGGCTACTGCATGACTTCTTTCATTCTTAAACTAGCTCTGCCCAACATGAACGGATCCATGCCTTCTCAGGAGCCTACAGTCATTTTAACTCTTACTAGCTGGCATCAAAGGCTTATTTTCTACATTAATAAACTATCTCCAAGGGGTTCCTGAAAGACTGGTTAGTTTCAACAAATATACTTTCTTCCCTTTTTGAAACAAAGTCTCTCTCACTCTATAGCTCAGGTCAATTTTGAATGCACAACAATCCTCCTATCTCTGCCTCCCAGAGAAGAGTCACCCACCTAGTTCACAAATACACTTTTAAATCTTCAAAATTTCAAGAACTGTTCCAAAGAAGTAAAAACTAAATGATGAGGCATGGCAGAGCCCCACGGGATGCTAACCTAACTGGGCAGAGCTCTATGACATTTCAGGATAAACAACCATCAGTTCGGCCGTCAAACAGCAGCCTGACCAGTCTTCCCTAGGCACTCTTAACCGGAAATGCTTAAAGGTAACTGGCAAACAAGACTGTGGCATTTATGACTCTATGTCAGGAGCATTATGTGGGGCTATGGGATAGTTAACATAGCACACACAAGGCCCTGGGTTCACCATACACCATCAAAAAACTGAATACATTTCACTGCCAGAACCTAGATTTTCCATTGGTACAAATATTTATTTTAATTTTGGTGTGTGTGTGTATGTTGCCTTCATGTATATCTGTGTACCACTTATGTGTCTGGTGCTCTCCAGAGGCCAGAAGAGGGTGTGTGATCACCTGAAACTGGAGTTACAGACAGTGGTAAGCTGCCGTGTAGATGCTGAGAATTGAAGCTAGGTCCTCCAGTAGGTCCTCCAATAGAACAGCCAGCACTTTGGAGCCAACTCTCCAGCCCCAAGAACAGGCTCTTATTGAACCTGGAGTTCACCATTTTGGCTAGGCTGACTGTCCGGAGAGCTATTGAGGATCTGTCTTTGGGGACTGTGGGAATGTAAGTGTTCTTCAGACACATTTGCTAAGGAAAAATAAAAGTTCTTGGATTTAAAAAAAAAAAGCTTCCTACTTGTCAGAACTCTTCTTAGCCTCCCATATTCTGGCCTATGGAGAGAAACTTAGCAAGACTACTCTTATTTTATACCAGACATCATTTACATATCACAGAAAATACATTATCCCCTGAAAAATAGGTTAAATGAACAGACCACACATTACTCAGCTTTCACCCACCTCACACCGTGACTGTCCCCAATCTTTGTGGCACCAGCTGGACAAGTGCTCTACCACTAAACTATGTCCCCACTTCGGCTCTCCCTCAGGATCCAAACGCTATTGTTCACATTTTAGCACACTTGAGATCAGGAAGATGTCAGCCAGAAAGCAAAGCTCTTTGTAGCTCATGTTCGCACTGAGAAACTCAAGACTGCGCCACATCCACGTTAAAGCTTCAGGTGCTGCTCAGGAGATTTAAGGTTGACAGGGTCCACAGAAAACCCAGACTGCACAGCCAGGGGGGCGGATGCACCGATGGAGGAAATACTACCATTTGGAAAGGTCGTTCTTTCTTGGTTTTGGTTTTTTCAGGAAAGGGTTCTTTGTGTAGCCCGGGCTGTTCTAGAACTCATTCTGTAGACGAGGCTGGCCTGCCTCTGCCTCCATGGGATTAAAGGCGTACACTATCACCCCCACTCGTTTATTAAATCTAGCCTTAAACAGAAAACCTGAATAACATGTGTTTCCTTCATGTGCAATCAAAGCAAAGGACAAGAAAAGGATCCAAGCTACAGATAAACTACAAACTTGCAAGCCACACCACAGCCATGTCTTACCTTTTCAGGTCAACGGTTGTGACACTAAACACAACTCCTTTGAGCCACAGAATCATGAAGAGCCTCTGTGAAAAGGGGCAGTTTCCTATGCTTTCCCCGTCACTGCCAGCCTGGAAAGAGAATCAAACATTTAAAAACAAGATCACAAACAAGGACACTCGTGCAGAGCTTCCTATGAATTCCACCCGGAAACACTAGGAGCGGCAAGGAGGGTGAAATGCGGGTCTTATTGTTTTGGTCTTTCATTTGCCTCAGTTTCTTCTTAGAAATGACCAGTCCAGTAGAGCATTGCCCCACATGCTTTGTCTTAAAGAAATTAAGTCTACAAAAAAATACTTTCTATTCCATTTCTGTCCCTCCATAGACAATGCCTCTGTCACTACCTAATACAAACTATAATCATTGATGATACACATTCTGGGTTGGAGAGGATACAGTTTTCCTAAAGTAATGCTGAAACATTCAGAACATCAGTAAAATGTTACTGAATTCCCTAACTAGCACTGGGTACTGAGCAGTTGGGGGTCAGTTCACTGATACAGTGCTTACAAGGCCCTGGGGTCCAGAGCCAATGCCAAAGCTTCCTCAATTAAGTAACAGAAGTCACAAAGAACTTGAAAAAAGAAACAAGGGACATCCATATAAAGAGAATCTCAGACACCACTGTAATCAGAACTCATAGGATAGTGAACTTCAATTTTAAAAAATACTAATTTTTATTAATAACAAAATATATACAGAATTTGTAGTCAGAATGAATCAGAAAGTAAGTCCTAACACTGCAAACTGTGTAAAAATTTACTTTCTAAAGCAGGTCTGCTTTTTAGCTATATTGTGTTTTAAAATAATCTAAGAAGGGGCTGGAGAGATGGCTCAGTCATTAAGAGCACTGACTGCTCTTCCAGAGGACCCAGGTTCGATTCCCAGTACCCACATGGTGTCTCACAACTGTGTATAACTCCACCTAAAGCCCTCTTCCAGCCTCCATGAGCACCAGGCACAACCATATATGCAGACCAACACTCATACACCTAAAATAAAAACGTACAATTGTTTTTTTAAAGAACCAAAGGAATGGACCGGCGAGATGGCTCACCAGGTAAATCACACAGCTGATGATGACCTAAGTTTGATCCCCAAAACCCACATAATGGTGGAAGAAGAGACCCTACTCCACAAATTTGCCCACTGTCCTCCATATGTGTGCTGTGACAAGAGCACACACAGACTAGTAAGAAATAGTAAAATAAAATAGCCCAAGGAAAGCATTCAAAACCAGCTTCACAGTGCAGGACTGCAATCTCAGAGAATCCAGGGTCAGTGCAGGAACCCTGACTTCATTACAGGAACCACAGAGATCCACAGGAAAAGGGAGTACAGGTAGGTCATACTGGGAAGCAGCGGTGGGAAGGTGGAGAAGGCACTTGCTTCTTGGCCAGTTCTCAGTTCTAAGGCTCCACGCTGTGGCTGTCCCTAGCGTCACGGTGGGGCTCCTAGACTCCCTGTGCCTACAAGTGCTCTCCCTCCTCTCTCTGAGCTCAGGATTTACGAGAGAAGAGTCAAGCAGACCCGGGACTTTACAATGAAATGCCTGGGGTTCCACTGAGAAACTCAACCCTGAATTTTTGAAAGGCAACCGACAGATGCCAATAGCAAGATGACAGAGATAGAAAATTACATGACAAAATACTTAGGAGCCATGATAAAAATGTTTCGACCAACAAGTATCAGTACCTGGAAACAAATGAAAAACTAGCAAGCCTCAGCAAAATAGTCTAAAGGAGACACAAAGAACCACTAGTTATCTTAGACTAAGTTATAGTAACCAAAATAAGAGGCTCAGCAGACAGACTCTGCTGTGACTTTGTTATCAGTGTCCCCACAGCCCACATGGAAGGCACTACAGAGGCCTAGAAAGTGGGGACCAGTAGGAGTTTTATGTCACTGTAGGCATGCCATTGACAAGATTATGGAACCTCAGTGGGCAGGGGTGACACACGACTTTAATCCCAGTACTCAGGTCTACAGAGCAAGTTCCAGGATAGCCAGAGCTATGCAGAGAAACTCTGTCTCAGAAAAAAAAAAAGAAAGAAAGAAAACAAAAACAAACAACAACAACAACAACAACAACAAAAAAAAAAAAACATAATGGGACCTCAATAGCTTCCTCTTCTCTGTTGCTTCAAGACCAAAATCAGCAATTTGTTCTGCCGTAGACTTCTAGCCACTGCCATCCAACTGCTGCACCAGAGGCCCAAAGCTGTAACCTCAACACCATAAACTCAAAACCACCAAACCAAAACTTTTCTCTTCAGAAGTTCTCTCCGATATTTCACATAGTAACAGAAAGCTGTAACTATAGCCTAGAAAGTCAAACAGATGGCCCAGAGGAAAGAACCTATAAAGTAAAAGAATAAAAATCACCAATCTAAACAAAGGGGGAAAAGTAGGCTTAAAACCGAATATATAAAGCCAGGCATAGTGGCGCACGCCTTTAATCCCAGCACTTGGGAGGCAGAGGCTGGCGAACATCTGTGAGTTCAAGGCCAGCTTGGTCTACCTAGTAAGTTCCAAGACAGCCAGAGCCGCACATAGTAAGATCCTATCTCAAAACGACAACAAAAGGAGTATCAGCTGACTTTTGATAGCATGTGTCTGTGTTCCTAACACTCAAGAGACTGAGACAGGAGGATTACCAATTCAGGGCCGGCCAAGGGTACATACAAACCATCCTGGGAGGTACGGGTGGGTCTTAGCACTCACTTGAGTTTTGTCCTGAAAGGGTTTCTGTCTACCATGCCACCTGATGTGGCTCTTGCTCCCTAGCTCTCCTCCTCCGGGCCTGGTGTAATTCTACAATTGCACAACACTGGCATTTGATGAGAAACCGCTGGATTAGCTCCCACACTGCAGAACAGGGGCAGTAGCAGATGCCATGAATAGTTTAATGTTTTACTAAGTCAAGGTTAAGGAACTGCTCACTTAGAAAACCTAGTTTAATCAGTCCTTAGAGCAGTCAAATTTAAAAATAACGAAGAAGGGGGCTTTAACAACTTTCTGTTCCCGGCTAGGGGTGAGAGGTGATGGTGACAGGGAGGAAAGAAGCTGAGACCTGAATGGTGTCCTTACCATTCACTTCTTTCCCTCCACACATACAGAGCCATCTGTTACCAAGGGTGCCTTACGTTTTTAATACTCCATTTACCTTTAGTGTAGGTGCTATTGATCTACAGGAGATGCCTTGTGGTGTGGAGGTGCACACCTGCAGGCCCAGAATGCAGGAAGCTGAGCAAGGAATGAGTTTCTGACTACTAGATTACACAGTGAGTCTGAGGCCAACATTTCTTACTCTATAGGTTCAAGACCCCATCTCAAAAAAGAAAACTAAGGAGAGCAGGAGGGAGGCAGGTAAGGAAGAAGAGCTGCCAGAGTACTCAAATGACTACAAATCACAAAGCAGCGAGGTAAATGAATGTCCCTCACCTATCTTCAAGTTCTGGTCAGACTGCTGAAACCACTGTGTGAACTCTCAAGGTCTCATGTCTCCACTGGGTCTAGAGTACCCAGGAGTACCCAAGTTCAGACTCAGACTTCACATCTGGAGTTGAACAGTGACTTTATTACTTCACGAGCTGTGCGATCGTCAGTAAACTAACATCTGTGAGAGCTGACTCGAAGCACACATAAGAGACTGGCTAGGTCAGAGACCCAGAGCGCCCAACATGCGCTAAGAGTTTAGTAAATGAATTTAAAAATACTTCTTGCTGCTGGGCGGTGGTGGCGCACGCCTTTAATCCCAGCACTTGGGAGCCAGAGGCAGGCGGATCTCTGAGGCCAGCCTCCAGAGTGAGTTCCAGGACAGCCAGGGCTATTACACAGAGAAACTCTGTCTCAAAAACAAAAACAAACAAACAAACAAACAAACAAAAAGAGCTTGCTGGCAGCGCTACACAGAGAAACTGTCCAGCTGAGCGGTAAAGCACTTGCCTGGCATGCATGTCCTAGGTTGAAGCCCAGTGAGAGACTAGGAGTTGGATGGCGCCCGAACTTGGGGCTAAAGAAAAAAAGGGCTAAAGAAAAAAAGGGTTAAAGAAAAAAAGGGAAGAAAAAAAAGGGACTAAAGAAAAAGGACAAATGAACAGGGATAAAGGCTGGTGTTATGAAAAAAAAAAAATACTAAAGACAAAGTCCCTTAACCAAGAGGCGCTCCAATAAAGTGTGATCTGAGAAGAATCCTCGTGTGGTGGTAAAGAGGATTCAGAACTCAACACACGGAGCGGTGACGTCGGTAAGTTCTCCAGGAACGGTGACGTCGGTAAACGCCCCACAGTTCCTAATTCTCTCTCTCAAATGAGCGGCAGCCGCCGGTTTGAGTTACTGGCGGGTTCCTGGCATGTGTGCTTGACCTGCAGTATGGCGGGAATGAGGCCTCTGCAAATGGAACATTAAGCTGCGTGGCGGATTTAGCCTTTGCTAGTACAAAACAAAAAAAGAGGTTTCTGGGCTACACGCTGCTTGGATAAAGTAATATAAAAAATAAGCCATGTAAAGATGGATATCACACAGAGAGTTTGGATTATATTGTCTTTGGGATTTTTAACTACAGAAAAACATTTGATCGTAAAAGATGTTGAGTTAAACCAATATGTATATATTAAAGATATCTTGACTTTAAAATTTGGATATAAGGATGTGTTACTTTGGAAAGGAGACTCTGTTTTTGTCTCTACAGAAAGCCAGAGGCTATGGATTTGTTCCAGATTAAGATACATCAGGTTTGACCAGCCAAGACCACCTGAAAGGTCTCCGATGACACCATGGCCCAGAAGATCCAGCATCCAGAATCGTTTCAAGGCAACTGGCTCAGACGATACAGTCTCACGGACTACTCCATGATCCTAAAATTTTCTTTGCATCCCCATAAGATACAGCGCCCCCCTCCAGCAGGAAGTAGTTAAGAGAAGCTACGCCCAAATTCCCAAATATACCAAGCTGGCTTTGGAGATGTGTAAAAGTTAAAACCTTCCTTTTTAAAAAAAAAAGAAAGGGGAAGTGCTGTGGGATGTTCTGTAAGTCCTGTGGGAGCCCATTCTCAGGTTCTTTGTGGCGTTACCCAGCAGGTCCGTATAGAGGATGATTAGGACCATGGGCCTGAGTGCAGGTGTTTGAGATGGTCTGCACTTGGCTGTGCTGGGGGATGGTCTGTATGTCAAGTTGCTCTGATTGGTTAATAAATAAAACCTGATCGGCCGTGGCTAGGCAGGATAAAAGGACAGAAAGGCAGAAGGAGACGCTGCAGCCGCCGCAATGACCAGAGAGGCTGCAGCCGCTGCCATGACCAGAGAGGCTACAGCTGCCGCACAGTTAGCAAGATAAAGGACAGTTAGCAGGAAGCCTGCCACGGCCATGCAGTTTGTAAGCAAATTAAGTCTCTGTGTTTACTTGGTTGGGTCTGAGCGGCTGTGGGACTGGCGGGTGACAGAGATTTGTCCTGACTGTGGGCAAGGCGAAAAAATCAAGCTACAGTTGGACGACTCTCTGGTAAGCAGACAGGGAGGGAGAGACAAGGCTAGTAATAGAGGTGGTAAATTTCCAAGATGGCCGGCTTCTTCCTCATCCTCCCACCAGCAGGCCCCCTGCTGATGGACTGACCCAACAATTTAGGGCCTCATCACACAGGTCACACAACAGTTGTGAACCCATCAGCTATCCTGTATGTCTTCCAGCTCGCCAACCATAAAGTGGGGGAGGAAGGCTCTTCAGAGGCTTTAAAACCCCCAGACCTCACACTGCTGAACTGCTGATTCTGTCTATGGGGCCCAAGATTTCTCTGCTGCTGCTACCTGTTGGGCTACAGATTTTTCCTACCTGTAATTCTTCAACTGGCAGAGAAAACAAACCCAATCAAGACCCCTAGACCGCATCATTTCAAGACTGTTTCATTAGCACTGGAAAAAATAAAAATAAAAGGAACACAAGTTTAACAAGACCTTCAGTTCAAGCACTCAGTCACTAGGATCCCCAGAGTTCCTTTTCTTTCAGAAAATGGGAAAGACTCTAAGAACCTTTCTCAATTTTTTCTCATAAAATTTATTTGTATTGATGTGTTGTGCATGTGTGCTAGCTTGTCTATGTATACAATGTGCATGTAGGTATGTGTGTGTGCACATATAGATGTGTGTGTGTATGAATGTATGTATGTATGTATGTATGTATGTATGTATGTATGGTCAAGGAGATGTCTTAGCAGGTACAGCTCTTGCAGCACAAGCTAGGTGGCCTGAGTTCAATCCCCAAGGCCCATGTAAAGGTAGGCGAAGAAAAATCGACTCCAAAGTTGTCTTCTGACAGACAGCACAAACACACACACTGTAACACACAAACCATGCCCAGACATGCAATAAATTAGTAACAATTCCACATGATAAAACTGAGTGCAGTAACTGAAGTGAAAACAAAAATAATCTTTATTTAGGGTATCAAAAATCTCAGGCCATGGCCAGCCTGTACCACCTCACAGTACTATAATTTGATAAAGTCAAATGATATGACATGCAGGAATCACTGTTTCCAAGCTCTGCATTTGCAAATAAAACAGCCAAGGACAAGATTGCAGACAAGGTCCAGGACACAGCTGGAGCTCCATAATAGAGACCCTGTCTCAAAAGAACATCAAAGAAAGGCAGCAGACTTGAGGTGTTCCCATTTCCTCGTGCAGCATCGGCATCAATGGCTCCTGAAGCCTAGGCCACGGAGACAGGAGCTGGCTGATCCCTTTTCAATCACACACAACCAGGCAAGGCTAGATACAACTCTAGGCCAGCACAGGAGCTTTTACTCCTGAAGATGAACTCTGCTCTTGCAAAGCAAGCTCTTCCAATTAATCCAGTTAATACTTGGATCCGCTCACTCAGCAGAGGGAGGTAGCTAGGAGCACTCATCTAGACCCAGACTCTCAGAAAACCCCGCCCACTCCCTCTAGTCAAGTGACCAGCCCTTGCTAGGCTGTTTGCCCATTCTACAAAAAAGGACTGTGCGGACCTCATTGGATTGTTACAGGAATCAACAGTCAACACCTACAAAGGGTCAGAAATAACATGAGGCTCCAAAGTAAGGGGCAGAAGAAGCTGCTGCTCATTGTATGTCCTTTTCTTTCAGCATGTGTAATTTGTGTGCAACAAGCATAATATATACATTTACAGTATTTAGCAATATGGGCATGAACCTTTCACACACACACACACACACACACACACACACACACAGCAAATCAAAAACGTTCTACCTAAAATATATGAAAAAGAAGTAGGGTTCCAGAAGCTGTTTGTTTGTTTGTTTGTTTGTTTTTGTTTGTGTTTTTGTTTTGAGACAGGGTTTCTCTGTGTAATAGCCCTAGCTGTCCTGGAACTCACTCTGGAGGCTGGCCTCAGAGATCCTCCTGCCTCTGCCTCCCAAGTGCTGGGATTAAAGGCGTGTGCCACCACTGCCTGGCAGCAAGAAGTGGACAAGCTCTGGAGAGGAGGAAATCTGTTTGAAAAGTCCACAGAAGAAGGACTTTCAAATACCTAGAAACAAAGCCTTCAATGAAATAGATTTAAATGCAAATTATGAGATCCTGCCCCTAGACATGATTCAGTACATCTGTGGTGGGGGTCTGAGATTGCCGTTTTACAAAACACTTCTAGTAATTCAAAGTCTGATGCATTTGGTGGGTACATTGAATGTTCATAAACACTGACAAAGAAAAAAATTTTGAGGGGGGAAAAATATCAACACCTGGAAAGAATTTGCTCCATGGTTAAACTCTTCTTTGGACTCTGCTCTTTGAAGGCCAGTAACTGATAACCAGTTGGTAAACAGCAATGTGTGTTCCCCCACCCCCTAGAATGCTTCTTGGCCCAAAGTGATGGTGCATGCCTTTAATCCCAGCACTCGGGGAGCCAAAGGCAGAGGATCTCTGAGCTCAAGAATGGTCTACATAGCAAATTTCAAGCCAGCCAAGGCTACATAGTAAAACCTTTTCTCAAAAATCAAACAAAAATAATGCTACCCTATCTCATCTTAACTAAAGCATACCCAAATTTAATTAATCCACCCAGATAAAGAAATTCAAGAATGGCCAACCATGGGAGTTGGAGGCAGAAGGATCTCAGTGAGTTCAATTTTTTTTTTTTTTTTTTAATTTCTTTCTCTTGGTGATGGGGCCAGTTAAAGAAAAACTAACCTGTGCTACATGACATTCACCTCCCTCTCCCCCAAAAAAGGAGGGGCTGGAGGCGATGGTTCAGTCTGTTTTTTTTAAAAAGCAGTGGTAGAGGGGGTAGGGTCTGGAGAGCCGGCTTAGCAGTTAAGAGCACTTCCTGCTCTGGCAGAGATACTAAGTTCAGTTCCCAGCACCCAGTGAAAACTCCAGCCACAGAAGATCCACAACTTCTCCCTCCTCCTGTACCTGCGTGCACATGAGCATACAAACATACACAAATATAAAAATTAAAGATGAATAGTTTTAAAGTGGGTGGAAGCTGGGGTAACCTACTTACTTTCCAGAAGCAAACAGGCTAGGATAAAGAGAAGGCTCAGTGACTAAGAGAGCTTGCTGCTCTTCCAGAGAACCCAGTTTCAATTCCCAGCATCCACATCTGTCTGCAATTCTGGGTCCATGGTCCTGACACCCCCATCTGTTACTCAGCAGGTACCAGGTTCATGAGTGATGCACAGACATATATTCAGACAAAACATCTATATGCATCAAATAAAAATGCTAAGAAAGATGGTAGGCGTTCCTGGGGAACAGCAGCAAGGCTGACCTCTGACCTTTTATGCACACAAACACACATATACCCAAATGTTTTTGTCCATTCCTTACTCCTGTGAGGATCCAAATGAACCCAAAAAAGATCCAAAGAGAGAAAGACAACTTGACTCCTGCCCTCCTATTACCTGTAGTCTACAGTGCTTACTCTGATGAGAACTCAATAAAATTTTCAGTCTAAAATACATTGAAGTTCCCCAACCTCATCTCAAGTAAAGTAACACTTGTTTAACATTTTCTCAAAAGTGCCATAAATTGCCCAGTGGTGGCACACGCCTTTGATCCCAGCACTAGGGAGGCAGAGGCAGGAGGATCTCTGAGTTCAAGGCCAGTCTGAGTTCCAGGACAGCCAGGGCTATACAGAGAAAACCTGTCCCAAACAAACAAACAAGGAGGAAAAAAAAGTCTTTTCTTATTATTCTTTAATTTAAAAGGGAGAGATCAACCTGAAATACAGCAGCTACCAGTTCCCCCATCTTAAACTTACTCCTGTTACTACGAAGGTCACCTGGAATCAGACTTACTGTGGTGACTAAAATGGGTCAACTGCTTTAGCTAAATGCCCTGCTAAGTGCAAGTCTAAAGCATCCTCTTCACCACAGCTCCCAGGGTTACAGCTGCCCATGGTTACATCTGTAGAGCTGAGGCAGACACTTCACCTTCTAGAGACTCAAGATGGTATCAGTTTCCTTGATAAATGACCAAACTCTGATTCATTTACCAACTGTGGCTAATAGTTCTATTTTTAAAAGAAAAGGTCTCAGACACAGACAGACAGACAGACAGACAGACACACACACACACACACTTTGTAAAGCTGAGGTCTGTCAGAACCCTCTGCCTCTTCCCTTAGATGAGGTCCCTGCTGTGATCCCAGGGAGCCCCTTCCATCCTGGACTGTATGGTGCATGACTAAAATCATAGTCTCCTCTGTCTGAGAGGAACTCTGCTCTCCTGGCCCTTCAATCAAGCCCCAAATCCCGCCTCTAAGAAACTTCAGCCGGGTGGTGGTGGTGTGCCCCTTTAATCCCAGCCCTTGGGAGGCAGAGGCAGATGGATCTCTGTGAGTTCGAGGCCAGATTGGTCTACAGAGTAAATTCCAGGGCAGCCAGGACTGTTACATAGAGAAACCCTGTCTTGGAAAACCAAAAGAAAAGGAAAAAGAAAAAAAGAAACTTCTGGGTTACTCTAGCCCAAACCCATCATCCAACCTCTCAAGCTCTGTTGCAGCAGATCATGAGACCTTGTAAAGATCCTGGGGCCCTGATCAAGGTTCTCCACCTTTACAGAGGGACGGGCTAGAGCAGGCCTATCCCTTTCTTCGCAGTCATGACTCCCCTTGGGGTCTCCCGAGTCACTGCTGTGTGCTGGCACTCTTCCTGTCTGCATGCCTACGGCCTGTGCTGGACTTTATCATCTCACTGGTTCTCTAACTTCCCCTGGGACTTCATCTGCTATAAATACTTGACCACTTACTAGCTTTCACTGATTGGTGAACAATTAAAGTCTGAATTGCAAAGAAGGTGTTTGAGGCCAGTGCTTTGGAAAACGTATTGCTTTTTCCTGACATATTTTTATCCAAAATTTAAATTAAGGAGCCTAGGGTGTACTTCAGTTTGTAGACGGCTTTCCTAGCATGCATGAGACCCTCCACACAGCACACACTGGGTACGGTGTCCCACACACACACCGGGTACGGTGTCACACACATACTGGGTATGGTATCACACACCGCACACCGGCTAACTCCTGTACTTGAAAGGTAGAATTAGGAGGATCAGAAATTCAAGGTCACACTCAGCTACATAGAGAATTCAAAACCAGCCTGAGCAACTTAGATAGATTCATATTTATTCTTTCATTCATATTCTCTCTGTCTGTCTCTGTCTGTCTGCCTGTCTGTCTCTCTCCCTCTCCCCCTCTCTCTCTCTCATAGCTCAGTGGTAAAATACTTTCCTCACATGCAAAAGGCCTGGGGTTCAATTCCCAGAATCTTCCATACATACACAGACACACACACACACACACACACACACACACACACACACCCCAAAGATTGCAGAAGGGACTCCTTGGATGTGACCAGAGGACAGAGGCAGGAGTCAGGAAGAAACAGCTGGAATCTGCTGTGCCGTCCACACGCTTGCTGCTCTTGCTGCACTTTTATCCATGTAGTCCCTTGGTTGCTGAAGCCACACTGAACTTGGACTTTCTATTATTCACAATCACAAGTAGCTATATCAATACTGTCATTTACCTCTAGATTAGACTAGCTGGAAGGGCTGGGGTTAGTTCAGGGGGAGTTAATCCCCAGTATTACCAAAAGGGGTAGCCCTAGTGTGGAGAATGGAAGACTCTGCTGAGGACCAAGGGAAGGAAAGCTCTTTGAGGACAGAAGAGCCAGCATCCCAGGGTGCCGCTCCATCTATAATTGTGGCTCTTTCCCACAGGCTGCCATCTAGACTGCTCTCCCGCGAGTGAGCTGGGTCATATTCCCCCGCCCCAGGTCTGAGAGCAGAACACCACACAGAACACCCTGTGCCTGGAACCCAACTCTCCTTTCTCAGCCTTGTGCACACCCTCATCTCCAAGCACCACAGCAGGCAAACAAGCGGGAATGAACAGACCTGATCTCTGAAGATAAATACTCCAGGCCCGTCCTTCCTTCCTCCCTTTCTCTGAGTACTTGGTTACCCTTGGGCACTTAGTGATGTTGGAATAGCTCACAGACATCACCTAGACTAAGAAAAATAGAGTTTCTGACTAGGCTCAGTGAGCACAAAACCAGGCCACAACAGACATCTGAAACAACATTAAAAGGCAGATTTTCCTGCTCAAAGGAGAAATGATCCATTGGTTTGTTTGACAAATGTTTACCAAGAGCTTGCTTGCTTGCTGTTTTCCCAGACAGGGTTTCTCTGTGCAGCCTTGGCTGTCCTAGAACTCACTCTGTAGACTAAGCTGGCCTCAGCCTTGAACTCAGAGATCCGCCTGCCTCTGCCTCCCAAATTCTGGGATTAAAGGTGTGTGCCAGATTTAAGGATTATGTCCTTAATTACATCACCAGCCTGCGATGGCGTCCCAGCCTAAAAGGCGGGCGGGCCCTCTGTGTTCTCTCTTTCCGCACTCTCTCCTTCTCTCCTTCTCTCTCTCTCTCTCTCTCTCTCTCTCTCTCTCTCTCTCTCTCTCTCTCTCTCTCTCTCTCCCTCCCTCCCTCCCTCCCTCCCTCCCTCTCTCCCTCCCTCCCTCCCTCCCTCCCTCCCTCCCTTCCTCCCTTCCTCCCTTGCTCCCCCTCCCTCTCTCTCCCAATAAAGCTCTAGAAAGGTAACTATGGCTGGTGAATCTTCCGTCACCGATACATCCAGCACTCTGCTCCGTCGGCCAGCCACGAGCGCCTCTGTGTAACCAACACCACAGGCCCAGCCTATCAAGAGTATTGAACTCAGTGTCTCTGACAGGGACTGAAAGCAGAATGTCTGGTTTGAAGCATACTGGTGCTTCTAACTAACTACCTGTGTGATGCTAGAGACTTATTTAACCTCTCTGGTTCTCAAGTGTTTCCTCCATAAAATGGGGAAGAACGTGTACTTCAAATTATTATCGCTATCCAATGAGTAAATAGATGAAAATCTCTAAAGACAGTCAACATGTGGAAAGTGATCAGTAAGAACACACTCCAAGGCAGAGAGTGTAGTTCTGAGCTTCGGGTGTGGCAGGAGGAAGAAGCTAGAGATCACTCAAGAAAGGAATGAAAGGAATTGATATAGGGACACGGAGGCCAAAGTCCAACTTCCATTTAAGGCAGTAAGAACCTACTCAGTGAAAAATCAGGCTGAGGTATGGGACTGATGACAGACAGATGGAGCCAGGCTGGGCAGGGCTGGCTGGAGAGGCAATGGAGATAGAAAGTATGGTCCAACCAAACTAGAAAAGTACAGCCCTGTGTTTGTCGTGACAATGACTGGGATGACAGGACATTACAGAGAGCTCAAGGGGCTCGGGAACCTTTGGGTTAAACACCTGGGTAGAGAAAAGCCTGGGGGGGGGGGGGGAATACAGCCTGCAGCAGAGTAGTGTCCAGCCCTTCAAGACATAGTAAGGGGGTCTATTCCCCTGGACAGTCTACAAACCAAAAACCATTCCCAACCTCAGCACACACTTGGGGAGAGAGGAGGTAGAAATAAGAAGGTTCTTTTCTTTTTCACATTTGAGAAAATGCAGCCAGGTGGTGGTTAACACTTGTAATTCCAGCACTCAGGAGGTAGAGGCAGGCAGATCTGAGTCCAAGACCAGCTTAGTCCACAAGACTGTTGTCAGAGCTATTACATAGAGGGAAAAAAAATAGAAGAAAATGCACCAAATGTTTATAAACGCTGCACAAATATTAAATTGCTTAAATATACTAGAACTTGAATTTTAAAATACTGAGTGCATTACTTGAGGGAATTACCACCAGTTGAGAATGCCCCAGTACTCTGGTTCCCTACTTGGAGCACATGCTGAACAGGAAAAAAGGAGTTCTAACCTGTATAAGATCAAACCTGGACTGTCTCAGCCAGAATCTTTTTTAAAAATACCATGTCAGGTGGAGAAAACCCAGACACTCCACCTGAGCAGAGCAGGACCACGACAAAAACTCTGCCTATCTGTATTCACTGCCCAGAAGAAACAGTGGCTGCTTTTTCTTCAGAAGAAATTATAAACCATATAATTTAGAACCTTGACTGAAAGTGATCCCACCTCCTTCCCTGGGGACCCATCGTTTTTTCTTCCAAATTCTTCAATAAAGGCACACTGTCCGGTGGGCATGGTGGCCCACACCTGTAAGCCCAGCATTGGAGAAAGGGGCCAGGGAAGGACGGAGGAGGGGGAAGGACGGAGGCAGTAATATCAGGAATTCAAGGACATGTTCAGCTTTATTGTGAATTAATTCAAAGTCAGCAACACAGGAGACTCTCTCAGAAAAAGAAAAAAAGGACACAACTCTAACCCTGCACTCAGAGGCTGAGGCAGGAGAAGAGCTGTCAGTTCTGAGACAGCCTGTTCCCCAGCAAAAAAGAAAAAGGAAAAAGCTCTTAGGAACAGCAGGGGTCAGTTAGCACATCCCTAGAACTCTCAGCAAGTTTGAGGCCTGCCTAAGATCCATAGTGAGAGCCTGTCACAAAAAACTGAATAAATGGCTGGAGAATTGGCTCGGAGTTAAGAGGTCTTGCTGCTCTTTCAAAGGACCTGAGTTTACATTGATGTCAGACAGCTTATAAGTGCCTGTAATTCCAGCTGCCTCCAAACACCTGCACACACATGCTAGACACAGACATACACACATAAATAAAAATAAATCTTTAAAAACTAAATAAACAAGCCGGGTGGCGGTGGCGCATGCCTTTAATCCCAGCACTCAGGAGGCAGAACCAGGTGGATCTCTGTGAATTAGAGGCCAGTCTGGTCTACAGAGCAAGATCTAGGACAGGCACCAAAACTACACAGAGAATCCTGTCTTGAAAGACAAAACAAGGCGGGCGGTGGTAGCGCACGCCTTTAATCCCAGCACTCAGGAGGCAGGCGGATCTCTGTGAGTTCGAGGCCAGTCTGGTCTCCAAAGCGAGTTCCAGGAAAGGAGCAAAGCTACACAGAGAAACCCTGTCTCGAAAAACCAAGAAAAAAAAAAAAGAAAAAAGACAAAACAAAAACTAAATAAACAAAGATTATAGTGAGTTCCAGGTCAGTCAGGGCTATATAGTGAAACCCCATCTCAAAAAACAAACAAAATTAATATAAATAACCCCTCTCTTTTTGAGGCAGGATCCCACTGTATAGTCTTGGCTGCCCTGAATGAAACTCACTGTGTGGGTCAACCTGGCCTCACACCTGCCTCTGCCTCTCAAGTGCTGGGATTAAAGGCATGCATCACCATGTTCCACTATAAATAGTACCTTTATTTAATTTAACACATCTAAAACATCATCATCTCAACCTAGAGCATTGACCTAGAATTGGTGGCACACACCTTTAATCCCACCACTCGAGAGGCAAAGGCAGGAGGATCTCTGTGAGTTTCGAGGCCAGCCTGGTGTATAAAAAAAGTTCAAGACAGTCAGGGGCTACACAGAGAAACCCTGTCTTGAAAAACCAAAAAACACCAAAACAAAAGAAAAAAGAACATAAGGCATTACATTCTTTAAGTCTTTAAGTCTAGTGCATATTTTATAAGTATATCCAGTACAAGGGTCACCCGTGGGCAGTGCCCATTATGCCTGAGGGTGGATGTCTACAGAGAAAAGCCCCTGGGAAACTTCTGCCATGTCATGTCACCACAACCACAGACTGAAGATATGAGCCAGACAGACCAATTCCACACCCCAGCTCTCCTGAATGACTTGTTCTTATTTCAAGCACAAAGTTTTTCTTCCCTAAAGTTAACTTAAAATACATATAACTACAACCTAAATTATCAAGAATACTGGGAATGAATGAAAAACAATGAAAAATTCCTCCCATCTGTGCTATGGCAGCTACCTAAATTTGTTTATTTTTTAAATATATTTATTTTTATTTTGTATATGTCGGGTCCCCTGGAACTGAGTCACAGACAGTTGTGAGCTGCCATGTGGTGTTGGGAATGCTGAGTCACCTCTCCAGCCTCTACCTAAATTCTATGTGCAACAGCTATTTCTTTTTTGTTTGGTTTGGGTTTGTCCCCCAACTCCCAACCCCAGTAGTGGGACTGAACCCAGGGCCTTGCACATATTAGGCAAGCACTCTTTGAGCCAGGGTCTCAAGGAGATGCTCCAGAGGGGCAAGGACCTCACTCGGCAGCACAGGCAGGCCTGGATTTGTGACCCTCCTGCCTCAACGTCCTAAGGAGCTGGGAATACACAGGCTTGGGTAGACACTTGACTAAGAGTTCAACTATGAAATCAAAAAGCCTAAGTTTTTCCCTCCAAATATATCTACATTTTCTAGGTAGTTTTTTCTTTAAGAGATTATATGTTGCCAGGCCTGGAATCTGAGGCAGGAGGACTACTTTGAGTTCAAGGCTAGCCTGAGCTACATAAGACACTGTCTCAAACACAAAACAAAACAAATTCAGAACATAAATAAGTTTATGTGAGGGTAAACTTTAAAAACAGAATTACAGCCAGGCAGTGGTGTCATGCTGCGTGCTTTTAATCCCACCACTCAGGAGGCAGAGGCAGGCGGATCTCTGAGTTCAAGGCCAGCCTAATCTACAGAGTGAGTTCCAGGGCAGCCAAGGCTACACTTGAAAACTAAATTTTTAAAAATTATAAACAAAATTATCTTACTTCAGCTATTAAGACTTAATATTCAGAATTCCTCTTTACCTCTTTAACCTCCTTAGCAGACCTATTTTTTTAATCTGAATAGTATAAGAGCATATTTATGCCGGGCGGTGGTGGCGCACGCCTTTAATCCCAGCACTTGGGAGGCAGAGGCAGGCGGATCTCTGTGAGTTCGAGGCCAGCCTGGGCTACCAAGTGAGTTCCAGGAAAGGCGCAAAGCTACACAGAGAAACCCTGTCTCGGAAAAAAAAAAAAGGAAAAAAAAAGAGCATATTTATTACTGAAATTTTTAGTTACCATTTTAAAGACAGTCCCAAAAGAATATGATAAAGGCAAATTTAAACAATACCTCTGTGCCTGCCTTATTATTATTTTTTTTTTTCCGGAGCTGAGGACCGAACCCAGGGCCTTGTGCTTGCTAGGTAAGCGCTCTACTACTGAGCTAAATTCCAACCCCCTGCCTTACTTTAGATACAATCAAACTCCTTTATCATTCAAATAGTCTATTTGGAATAAATAAAGTCAGTCCAAATGTTTTTAATTTCCTCACAGATTGCCTCCATATTGCTAAGCACTTTGATTCATTGACATTTTTGTTTTCCAATCCACTATTTTTCTGATTGTGAAAAGTTAATTTTCTGGACCAGACTATGGACCTGAGAGGTCTCAACTTTCTCCCCACCTCCCACTCCCCATTTTTTGAGACAGGGTCTCCTACAGTCCAAGGCTGCCCTTGACTTCACTGCATAGACAAGATGACAGTGGACTTCTGAGCCTGGTGTCCACCTTCTAGCAACATGGGCCATCGGTCAGTTTATGTGGTGCTGGGAATCAGACTGAGCCTTGGGCATGCTCAGCAAACACTCTACCAGCTGAGCTGCGGCCAAGCTTTAACTTCCTGTCGGGGTCTCTACTCAAGTCCAGGCTACAACCTTGGCATCTAAAATAAACCTAGCCTAGCCTAGCCAGCACCCACTTTACAGACAACAGCAGAGACCTATTACCATACATGTAAGAGCTAAGCCTGGCCTGCCAGTTACAGGACTTTAAGACTCTAACACCCTTGCTAACCTGTTATTAAGTTGAGACCAGTGGCTATAGAATAAGCTCCTGGCCAAACCCAAATTGCATGTTGTAAGCTTAAAGACCAAATAGACTTTTATCTGTGGCATTTGCTATGATGTAAGATGGAACACCAACCACACCAGCAACAAACATAATATTCTTTATACCTGTAATATGCAGAAAAGTTTGCCCCAGAATCCTAACAAATATTTACTAAGTTAATGGATTCTCTCCTGTATCTCCATTTATCCCAATATGATAGGCAGCTATAAAAGATGAGATATATTCATGTTTTTCCTCATTTTATGACAACATTCCTGGCAAAAGTAGCTTAAGGACGAGTTAGTTTGTCTGGCTTACAATTTGAGAGGCCGGTCTACTGTGGAAGGCAAGGCACTGCAGGAGAGCGAGCATCTGGCCACTCTGCATCCACCATCCAGATGCACACAATGGATGCTGGCACACAGCTCGGTTCCTCCTTTCCCTCTCTATCCCAGCAGAGGAGGATAGGAGGGTGTCCACATTTGGGGCAGATCTTCAGTCCTCAGTTACACCTCTCTAGAAATGCCCTTGGACACTCCCAGGTGTATTTCCTGGGTGATTACAAATCCAGCCAGAGGACAGTGAAGCCTGACCATCAATCACACTTGGCCTCTTGGCTAAGTGAAGATTAACCAGCACACCCCTGATCCTGAACTCCTGGAATTCACATCAGCCAGGAACAAAGAAGCATGAGAAAGGATTCAGATGGATGGCAGAATGGGCACCAGCTGGACCAGAGAGAAGGGACCCATTCTGCTAAGGCAGCCAGGAGGCCAGAGAAGAAGAGTGCAGAGCTATCTCAACTATGCTTGGAGAACATTTCGCTCCGTAAACTAATCCCTAAGACCCTTGCAGTGTGCTGAGTATTAGTTCTGCTCCAAGCTATCCATCCCAAGATGCCATGAGCAGCCAGGCATTGTGGCACATGCTTGTGACTTCAGCACTTGGGCGGCCAAGGAAAGAGAGTTCTGCAAAGTTCAGGTCAGCCAGAACGAGAGTCGGACTGTCTAAATAAATAAATGTTCAAAACCTTTTTAAAGTTATACCTTGCCGGGCGTTGGTGGCGCACGCCTTTAATCCCAGCACTCGGGAGGCAGAGCCAGGCGGATCTCTGTGAGTTCGAGGCCAGCCTGGGCTACCAAGTGAGCTCCAGGAAAGGCGCAAAGCTACACAGAGAAACCCTGTCTCGAAAAACCAAAAAAAAAAAAAAAAAAAAAAAAGTTATACCTTATATGCCCATGGTGGCTTCTCATAACTATAAAGTCTAGTACTCAGAAGGCTGAGGCAAGACGACTGCCATAAGTATGAGGCTAGCCTGGACTCTATAGTGAGGTACGGCCAGCTTGGGATAGAATAAGATCCCCTCTCAAAGTTTAAAAAAAAATGAAATAAAAGAATCCCAGCACTTGGGAGGCAGAAGCAGGCAGCTCTCTCTGAGTTCAAGGCCAGCCTGGTCTATAAATTGAGTTCAAGGACAGCAAGGGCTATTACTTAGAAAAACCCTGTCTCAAAAAACTTACAAAAAAGAGCCGGGCGGTGGTGGCGCACGCCTTTAATCCCAGCACTCGGGAGGCAGAGCCAGGCGGATCTCTGTGAGTTCGAGGCCAGCCTGGGCTACCAAGTGAGCTCCAGGAAAGGCGCAAAACTACACAGAGAAACCCTGTCTTGAAAAATCAAAAAAAAAAAAAAAAAAACTTACAAAAAAGAAGATATGCCATAAGCAAATCCAAGGCTCCCTTAGAAGCATGTACACTCTCTGTGGTTGGGTGTCTTGCAAAGGGCTCCAGGAAGGGTCACAAGAGCTGAACACATTCACTATGAGTGAAAATGCTTTGGGAGCTTCAAGAGCCCTTATCTAAGTAAGAACAAAATGTATTCTGGCCCAAACCAGATTTAGCCCATCTTTCAGTTCTCTACTACCTCTATAAGCAGCCAATCAGAGCAAATCTTATTACTTAATCACACTGGAATCTAACCAGTGAAAACACTAAACAACAAAAAAAATTACATAGAACAGGCTTCTTACACGAGTCCAGCTCAAGTAAAAATACCCTTGACAAAGGCTGAACATTGATAAAGCCAGCCTGAAAGGGGATGAGAAGACAATGAGAAGGTCAAGACATCTTAGTTCTTTACTCTAAGTCCTTATAAATGGTTTGGTATATGTTAAGGGGCAGAGGTCCATATAGAAGAGCACAGGACTAATCCATGTAGTAGCCTTTTCAGGGAGCCAAAAAACCAGGGAGGCAGATTGAAAAGTACTGGCGGACCTCATTAGCCCTGCTTAGGAAACTGTAAGTGTGACCTCACCCCTGGATCACACAGCTATATTTAGTTTATACCTAATATGGATGAAGTCCTGACCGGAGCCATTTCCTCTCTCCACAAAAAGAAACTTCCTTGCTTTTCTTCTATCAACAATGCAAAGGGTGGGCTCCTCTGAAGGGGGAGTTTTAATAAAGAAAAGAAAGGAAAGAGAAACGACTTGAGAAAAACATTAACAAATTAGGATGTAGCTTTTTAAATCTGGCCCAGTTTGACATTTCTAAACTGGAAAACAATTCTAAAATCCAAATACATGATGTGCAAGTGAGGTTCCTCTATTGTGCTTCTAGAGAGACCCTTTAGAGTTTTTACAAGAGACTAATCAACCAGGCCCCCAAAACACAAAGAGCAATGGAAAAAAGCAATGGAAACCCTGTAATTTCCTTCTAAATGTTATCAGAGGTGTTAGGGTTGTCACTCTGTGGTAGAGCACAGACGGAGTGACATGTGTGAGGCCCTGGGTTCAAGAGTCAGCACCTAAAACAAAGGGGTGGGGAGAAGAAAAGAAAAGAAAGATTCAGACAGGAACTCTAAGATCCCGGCCTATATTTATTGGCCCTCTCTGAACCTCACATATGACACAGAATTGGCTGCCTATTTCAGAGTTTATGTGAGGATTAACTTGGCTAACACATATAAAAGGCTGGCATCCTGTGCCTGGCCCACAATCAGCACCCAGAGCTGTCTATTATCCCGACTTTAGCATCTTGGCTTTTATCAGTTTACTGTGTCCTGTGTGGGAGTAAATTAAGTACTTTCAAAAAGTTTATAACATTATAATAAGATAAAAGATAACATCACTTTATTATCCTTGAGTCACCTACTAATTACAACCATACACTCAAGTTTACAGCTTTATTACCATTCCACTGTGATAGAAAGATGAAACTAGACACTTAGACTCTAGAAATGAAGACTAGGAGACTGCAAATCCACCCTTGGCCCTTAAAACCCACTAGCCAGTCAGGATAGCACAAGCCTTCACTCTCAGCACTCAAGATGCCTGAGTTCTAGGCAAAGTCTACATCAGCATAAAGCCTGTAAATCAGGGTGTGGTAGCACAAGCATACAACCCAACACTCAGAAAGCAGAGGCAGGAGGATTTCGATTTCAGTGACAGCCTGGGTTGCATAAGTTGACTCTCTCAAAAAGGAAAAAAAAATTCATGTAAATTTACACTACCTCTATTTCTTCTGTTACAAATTAAATGAGCTCAAAGTCTTTTGGGATGGAGATTTTAAAATATACATACACATCTATGTTTCCCCTTAAGAGAGCATTATTTAATACTAGTTAATATATGACCAATCAATTTAATAACTGCATACAATAAAAACAAAAATAAGAAAGCATGGAATTTGGAAGCACGGGAAACCAAAAATCAGTAATTAAAAGTACCCTACAGAACCACTCTATCCAATGTCACAGACGGACTCGTGACCTCTTTTGAAATTTCACTGTAGAAGAGGAGGCAGGAAAAACACTCTTCCTAATGCTTTAGCTAGAGTCCTGGGAGCCGAGGCAGGAGGACTCAGATGGAGCCCATTGTCAGGCACTTGGTGACTACCAGCACAACTGTGAGCTGCCAGTTACCTCAGAAAGGAGGCCCAACTGATCCTGGGGCTTCCGTCGCACTAACTCCTCACTTCTGATTTAGAATGGAAAGCTCTCCACTTCTTTGCCAAGCCGCCAAGCAGATCTTCGTAACATCCTAGAGGTTGAAACCACACATACTGCACCCTAACTAACCACAGGCCAGTGCAGTCTTAGCTGCATCCCAAGGCAGCATACGAGCAAGTGAGTGGGCCCGCTGGGGGTCACACGCTAAGTGGTTTTCTTACTAAGACTTCTAATCTTACCAAAGCCCAAGAGTCAGGTTCTGCTACCTCAGTGCAGACACCAAGTGAAGCGGGGAGTGAAGCGGGGAGTCAGGATTTAAACACAGCTGCATGGCTCCGGCATCCAATTTTTAAAAATAAAAAGTGTGGGGGCAGGTATACGTGCCACAGCATGCATGTAGGGGTCAGAGGACAAACTTGGGTGTGGGTCCTCACCTTCCACCTTGTTTAGACAGGGTCTCTGTAGTCATTCACTACTACTCATGTAGACTAGCTGGCCTGCAGGCCTCTAGAGACTCACTCTCATGTGTGTCTGTCTGTCTGTCTCCGAGGAGCACTGAGATAACCGCACATGCTACTCCTGCTTGATGGGTGTTGGGGATCCCACTCAAGTCCACACACTTGCATGGCAAGCACTGTCCCACGGCCCCTCCCCTGCTCTCCAATACCCACCCTCACCAGTACACCCTGGCAAAGAGCAAAGCACTACACTTCACTGTACACCTGAAACATGAATCCGAACTACTGCGCTTTCTAACGGACCAAGATGATAGATACTCTGAGAACAACCACCCTATGACTCTAACTTGGGGATCTCAGACCTCAGACCTCAGACACATCTTAGCACCCAGAGGCTGAGGCAGGAAGACTGCAGGGTCAAGGCTAGTGTGGGCTACACTGAGACACTCTGTCTCACAGAGAGACAGAGGGAGAGAGAGGTAGAGAGAAAGAGGGAGGGAGGGAGGGAGGGAGGGAGGGAGGGAGGGAAAGAGAGAGAGAGAGAGAGAGGGTTGGGGATTTAGCTCAGTGGTAGAGCACTTGCCCAGCAAACACAAGGCCCTGGGGGTTCAGTCCTCAGCTGGGGGGGGAGGGGGGAGGGTAAGAAAAAGTTAAGCTTGCCTTTGAGTATATCCTAAGAACTACTTTGAGATACTAAAGCAAAACAAGTATGAACTAAGGCACTAACTTTCCCTAACTGTTTTCTTCTTCATTTGTTTTATATGGATTTGTTTGTTTGTTTTATAGTACTGGGGATCGAACCCAGAGCCTCATGGCAAACACTCTACCACTGAACTACATCCCCAGCCCCAACCCAGTACTTTCTTCACCCTTTCAACCTATTTATCTGGCTTCTTGTGAGTTTAACAAGCACTTGCATTTTCCCAGTCATGTGATTTTTCTTTTTTTATTGTTTCTTTTCCTCTAGCTGCCTCTGGAATAAAGCGTGTGCAAAGAGGGGTGAGGCCGGGGGAGCCCAGCACTGTTCTTCAGCAAGCATTTTACTGAATAATAAATAGTCCAATGAGTTAATCCACAGTGCAGTTACACACAGCACTCCACAAATGTCTGTATCTGCTCAGTTATTATGGACTGCTCTTCTGTGTATCCCTTCTGCCCTGTAGTTGGAAAATGCAACATAAAACAAGTCAGTGAGACTCAGCATCTACTCTAAATACACTAGCACCAGGCTTCTGCAAGGGGAAAAGCCTCCCAGCCAGAGTTACAATGGCTCCCCAGGAAAAGGCTCGCTGGGACTCTGGAGGAGTGCTCCTTCCTACACTATCGGCCTTTGGCCACAGGCGCTCACAGTGCATCTGCTTGGCTTCCCCTGGGCCTAGAGCAGCTCCTGGTTTAATGAAAATTGCTTAAACTGGCACTGATTTGTGCCTCTGCAGTCACGAAAAAGCTGCAATGAAGACACGAAATACAATGTGCTTTCTGGGTGAGTCCTGACTCTGCTTGAGACATGGCAAAGTGGCAGGTTTGGCAATTACCGAAGCCCTAACATCACAGCCAGCCTACTTAGAAAAATAGATTTAAAGGGAAAGAAACAAACAGGGAAGAAAGCAGTGGTACAAAGTCTGTGAAATGGCAGACGATATAAGCAGTGGGGGGATGAAGTGAAATCTTGAAAGCAGGCTTGATTGAAGCTCAAATTTCACTTTGTTTTAGGAAAGACTGCTCTCAGTTCCAGCATTAGAGAAGAAAAGACTCCTATACTTTACCATATGAAAGTTCTCTTTCAAAGCCTAACTGGACTGCAGAATAAGACCCTATTTCAAATGAACAACAACAAAAATCATACACAGAAAAAGAAAGCTTTCCCTAGAGCCACGAGTGGTGGCTCATGTCTGCAATCCCAGCAACCAGAAAGCAGGGCAGTTTACTACATGACCCTGTCTCAAAGTTCAGTCCCCAGTTGGGGGAGGGGGTGGGGGAGAGGATGACAACTAATTAGGCACCTGAAACAGAGAAAAACGAAAATTCTTTAAAATAAAGTTTTGTTTTTGTTTATTGTTTTTATATTTTTCAGTTGTTCTACACCGCTGCAGCCCGCCCCCTCCCCACCCCACCCCAGACAGAGGTGGTGAGACTGACCTCAGTATGTAGATCATGCTGGCCTGAAACTCCAGGAGATCCACCTGCCTCTGCCTCCCAATATTGGGATTAAAGGCATGGGTACTTACTTATGTTTTATTTTATGTGTACGAGTGTTTTTGCCTTTGCATGTGCATTACATGCATGCCTAGTGCCCAGTGGCCAGGAGAACACCAGATTCTCTGGAATTAAGAGTTAAAGGCACGATGAGACCTAGAGCAGAGCGACAGTGGCTTCGAAAGAGATGTCGGTGGCCTTGGGTCCCACAGCTGTCCCAGCCCAGCTGCTTCGACTATGTGAAGATGGGCTGGCTGTCATGGGTTACACCATGGGCATGTGAAGATGGGCTGTCATGGGTTACACCATGGGCATGTGAAGATGGGCTGTCATGGGTTACACCATGGGCATGTGAAGATGGGCTGTAATGGGTTACACCATGGGCATGTGAAGATGGGCTGTCATGGGTTACACTATGGGCATGAAGATGGGCTGTCATGTGTTACGCAACGGGCATTTTATGCTGTGGGCATGGTGGCCCAGGCACTGTCTGGCATCTTCTCTTGTCTCAGGATCAGAATTCAGGATTGGGAGCTGATGGACAGCATTGGGAAAACCCTGATGCAGAGTGGTGGAACCTTTGGTCCATTCGTGACCACTGGAATGGGCATACGATGCTAATCAGGGCAGTGACTGCCCACCACGGCTATACTTTCCCATCCATTTTGACCCTTGTACGATAATAGTTTTTAATTCTCAAAAAAAAAAAAAAGAAAAAAAAAAGCTATAGGCAGTTGTAGGAACCAAACTGGGTCCTCTTCGAGAGCAGCACGTACTCCTAACTGCCAAGCCATCTCTCCAGCTTCCAAAAGAAAACTCCTAATTTACTGCTTGGAAGATGAACTAAAATTCAGCACTAACTGTAAGCAGCACCAGCTATCCTAAAGCTAGAGTCAAATGAGACTCTCTAAGCTGAGACCCCTCCAAACTAAAGACAGGTCACACGAGAGTGAGTGAAGGCTTCCGAGAAATGGAGCTGACAGCTGACCAGGCAAACTCTCTCCACTAAATCATCAGGGTTTTAAGGACACGGCCAGCAATATCAGCCAGCCTGTGCTTTATTTTCTGTCAACTACCCACCAAACACAACTGTTGAACAGACGGTCCTTTTCCGAAGGACTGCATATTTTAAAGGGGATTTCCAGCCCTCTAACCAGCAGTGGAGTTAGCAATTCTACCTAAATGCATTGACTCACAGTAAGACGTACTGCGTGCCTGTTAGGAAGCAAGCGATCTACTAAATCCTGCAGTGGAGACAACGATGAATGTCGGGGTCCTACCTACACAGGTCTCCTTTATTATGCCACAGACATGTGAGGCAAAAAAATGGCTTTCCACAGAGAGGTAACAGGAAAGTGATCCTGAAGAATTAATAAAGATATGTGAACAGTCTTACAGAATCACCTAGATTTTCACAAATGGACTGCAGTAGGAAAGGCTGCTTCAGGAATAAGAAACAGAAGCATTCCAGCTAGCTAGGGTAAAGGCCCAGGAGGCAGGGGATGCATGTGTCCATTCATGGGGTCTAGACTGTGACAGTTTTGAGCCTGAATGTCAGGCTGTGGATCTGGAGCTAGTTTCTTTTTTTTTTTTTTTTTTTTTTTTGGTTTTTCGAGACAGGGTTTCTCTGTGTAGCTTTGCGCCTTTCCTGGGACTCACTTGGTAGCCCAGGCTGGCCTCGAACTCACAGAGATCCACCTGGCTCTGCCTCCCGAGTGCTGGGATTAAAGGCGTGCGCCACCACCGCCCGGCAAGGAGCTAGTTTCTTATTTAGCAAAGAGCAACAAAATGGTCTCTGCACTTGGGGAGTAAGGAAGGGGAGGAACACAGGTGGATTTTGAAAAAACATTGCTTATAGCACTGGTTCTCAACCTTCCTAATGCTGCTAATGTTGCAACCCTTTAATACAGTTCCTCATGTTGTGGTGACTCCCAGCCAGAAAATTATTTTCATTGCTATTTCAACTGTAATTTTGCTACTGTTAGGAATCGTAATGTAAATATCTGTTTTCTACTGCTCTTGGTCAACCCTTGTGAAGGGTCATTCGACACCTCCAAGCTGAGAACCACTGGCTTACAGCAATTCTTATCTCCCACTGTGGTTGCACATGTACTTTATGTTCTAGCAAGATTGGCGTTAAACATGCCCATATTTCTTTGCTTCCATGGATCCTTGTTGCCATTCCAATGATCACCTGAAATCCTTTCCCATCCCCCCATGTCAACTTGCAGATGGAAGCCAGTTGTTTTCCTTTCCTTTGTTTAGTAACTAGTTCAGGCACTGTTGCAGGTGCAGTACATCAGTGGGCAACTTCTCCATCACTATGGCATGCAGATTTAGTTGGAGAGGAAAACTAGAGACATGTGCCTACTTGTGATGAAGTGCTGTACAGGGAGAGAGAGAGACAGCAGGGAAGGGGTACTGGGACTGATGAGTGATGGGGTGTGGACCTGCTTCCCCATGATTCCTTTCCCTCTGTTTCTTTTCCTCCTTTTCTCCTCTTCCCTCCCTCTCCCCCTCCTCCCCCATACTACACACACACACACACACACACACACACACACACACACACACACACACAAGAGAAGGGTTTATAACAAATTCAACAAACAATCAGCAAATTTCAGGCAAGTGTCAGTTTTACTTTAAATAAACCAAACTTCCAGAATGGAATACAGAACTAATAAATGAGCCTCTTTAAACTAACAAGTCAATTAGAGCTTCAGTAACACCTTTCATGCTTAAATATTCCACTCCTCTTTAAATCAGTTCTGTCATTTAGGCTGTCACATAGAAAATCATTCTGAAGCTCTTAATTCAATGAATTTTGCTTTTTGTTTGTGAGAGGGTTTCTGTTTATTTTTTGAAATAGGTTCTCAAGTAACATAGGCTGGCTTGGATCATATCCCAGGGCCAGCCAGGACCTTGAACTTCTGATCTTCCAGTCTCCACCTCCTTACTGCCAGGATTAGATTTTATTCTGTCTGGTTTTGCTTTTTGACTATGGGATCTTTGGCCTTCGAACTAAGAGATCTTTGTGTTTCAGCCTGCTGAGTGCTGGAATTATAGGTTTGTATCACCATACCCAGCTCATTTTTATTTCTTTATATTTTTAATTTTTTGAGAGTCCTACACTGTGTAATCCAAGGTAGCCTGGAACTTGTGATAATTCTCCTGTCTCAGTTTCAGGAATGCAAGATACAGACATGAACTCCTCCTCCCAGCTTCAACTGGGTTTCTGAAGACTAAATGGAATAAGTCATCATATATTACAGTCAAAAGAAGGGGCTAGCACCTGACACTCGTCAACCATGGTTCACCTACCCATCTTCCAGCTACACTGCAAGCTCCTTCAGGAGAAAAGAAAGGCTGTGCTTATTGGTCTCGCAACTGCTATTTGCTCCGGTCATTATCCATCCCTACACGTACTCAACAGTTCCTAGGCAGACCATCTCACCACTTCCCAGTCCACACACCCAGAGGGAGAAGTTAAGATGTGTTACATTTGTTTGTGCTGCAGAACAATTGTTTAACTATTATAAAGCTGTGTTGCATTTGTTTAACTATGTAAAGATGTGCTGCTGTTTTACCTTGCCTGCCTAAAGCACCTGATTGGTCTAATAAAAAGCTAAATAGCCAATAGCTACGCAGTAAAGGGACAGGAGGGGCTGGCGGGCAGAGAGAAAAGCAGAGTCTGCCGGGGGCCAGCCTGCCGGGGGCCAGCCTGCCGGGGGCCAGCCTGCCGGGGGCCAGCCTGCCGGGGGCCAGCCTGCCGGGGGCCAGCCTGCCGGGGGCCAGCCAGATAGGCACAGAGGAAGCAGTAAAGTAGAACATACAGAATGAAAGAAAGGTAAAAAGCCCTGAGGCAAAACATAGATGAAGAGAAACAGGTTAAATGAAGTTATAAGAGCTAGTGAGACAGCATAAGATAAGGCCAAGCATTCGTAATTACCAGTAAGTCTCTGTGTCACGATTTGGGGGCTGGATGTCTGAGAAAGCCTGCTTCACAGATGTCTCCTAAAGAGCACAAAAGGAACTCCTACCTTGAAACCATTTCATCAACACCTGTTTGCACAATTCTAAGTATTAGCGGTGCTCTTCCATAGCTCGGTTGGTAGAGGGTGGGGCGGCTGTAGCTGCTGCTGGGTTTCACAAACAGAAAACCTTGCTTTCTGAGGCCAGGTGTGGTCCTGCATTTCTTTACTCCCAGGGGAGGCAGAGGCAACTGGTCTCAGTGTGTTGGAGGCCAGTCTGATCTACATTGTAAGGTCAAGGGCAACAAGGGCTACACAGAGAAACCATCTTTTAAAAAAACAAAAAACTGTTGCTTCCTTCTAGCAAAGATTGGACAGGGCATGTGTTTGTAGGAAGACAGATCCAGACACTGTCGGGTCTCTTTTATAAAATCTAAGCAAGATTTCCTGAAGTCGACTCAATACATGTTACATACCAGGTTGAGCTGCTCTCACAGGAAGACTAAATAAAACATTACACAAAAGTTCCCAAGGACTCATTAGTAAAAATTTTTGAAAAGGATTAGGGCATATTAGCAATTAAGGGCCCTACTGACTGTGAAGTACAATTAACACCCATTTTACCAATAGCTGGAGACCTTTACTGGACTTAATGAACACTTGAAAAGCACTAACCATCTTTAGGGCAAAATTTTGGACTTCTGTATTCACTAAAACATGCTGTCCTCCGGTCAAGCAATACAAGAGGGTACACCCTGCGTCAGCTTACATTTTTGCAAAAGCTTCAATCCAGCCTTGCATGATTGTTACGCTCACGTCCAACATCTAATTTCTTAAGTGTAACCAGCCACCTCCTTTTTTTCCCAGCTAGTGGATGTAGTCAGATTTCACAGCGACTACTCTCCCAGTATTCCTAAGTGGCACAAACACCTAATTGGATTCCTTTTTAGTTTCAAGGACTGCTCACTTGAGTAATCTACCACCTGCTCTCCACCTCCGAAAACACAGCAACTGGCCCGGCAGTTCGGCAAGAACTCGCAGAGCACTGGCAGATCCGACCAAGTCCCTACCCGGGCTCCATCTAACCGCAGTTTTGTATCCCCGCTGTTCAGAGTTTATTTTCTTCTCCCACACATACAAGTAAATAGCCATGCTTCGAGCTGGTAAGATTGTGTTTGTACTACACCAGGTGATTGACAGCTTTACAACTGTTACAATGAGAATTCAATGTTCTTCCTAAGAATTAGTTCGCCCATAAAGCTGTAAATAACTTCATCACATACACAACAGCAACATCAAAAGCATGGGAGGCTATTAGGCTCCAAGCATTTTAAATTTAAAGATAAAGGGAACAAAACCCCACCAATAGTACAAGTACAAGACCCTGCAGTGCTCTCTGGGGTCCATACTTGGCCCTCGGAACAATATTGTTAGTGTTCAAACAATACTCCAACGCTCTTATTCTAAACATGGTCTGACTTACCTACATTAGGTTGTGACTTTCACAAGTTTATAATTAGTCTAATACATGGTAATGATTCTATATTTTCAATAAAGAGGGAAAAAATTAAATGTTAATTACTGGGCCCAGTGTCCCAGCTACTCTGGAGGCTGAAACAGGAAGATCAAAAGTCCCAGACCTGAGGCTGTAGAGATGGCTCAGTGGTTAAGTACAAGAGCAGCAAGAGACCTGAGTTCGGTTCCCAGCACCCACACCCCAGCTCCACACAATGAGTGGTACACACATTTAATCCACTACAGGCAAAACACCCATACACATAAGATAAATAGTATTTTTAAAAAGGAGCCAGGAGTGAGGATACTTGCCTTTAATCCCAGCACTCAGAAGGAGGTGGGTGCCTGCAAGTTCAAGGCTAGCCTGGTCTATATTAAGAGTTCCAGGTCAGCTAAGGCTACTTTGTGAGACCGTGTCTCAAGTTAATTAAGTTTTTAAAGGGCTGAGGCATGGTAGTGGTAGTGTGCTTGCCTAGCATACATAAGGCCCTGGGTTCCATCCCTAGTACCACAAAAACTGAAATAAAACAAAAAGCTAATTGATATTCTTCAGTGATACTTGGTACTGACCGCTGAGGTCTTGTGAGCCAAGTCTCATAAAAGGCACCAGAACTAAAAGCTCCTAAGACATTCACATCGCATGTCCTGGACTTAATTTAGAGTTCCGTTCTATCACACTCCAGGGTTTGTAGTCAGAACCCTAATGTCATTTTCCAGTCTCTGCACCAGCCTTTAGCTGAGCAAACTATCCGAGCTTTTTGCTCTACTTGATAAAAATCTTAACTCATCATGCCTTAATCACACTTCCCATCCTGCCTAACTCACTTCCCAGAGAGACTCACTCATTCCCTACTCAGGAAGCACCGGAAGAGAGAAGCAGAGGCTCCTCGGCTCCTGTGGTGAAGCAGGGGGAGGGGAAGTCTTGCTCACCACTCCTCTTTGGCTGCTAGGCACCCCTCAGGCATCCTTCCCCTCAGGCATCCTTCAGAACAACCTGACTGTCCCTCACCTGTCACTTCTACATTAGGCTTCCCTGGCTCAGTCCCCTTGGCTCCAATACCTCCTGTCTCTTCCTCATTCTGAGCTCCTTTCAGAATCTTGTATTTAACCAAAATCATCACTTGGCATTTGCCAAAAGGAACCTGCTTTAGGTCTACAGAAACAGCCCTGGGAAAAGGTAACAAGGACAGAGTTTCCATTAACCTCACATTTTACACTAATTCCAAGTCCTTAACTTGCTCTCTAGAAAGCCCGAATGAGCAAACCAGTTAGAAAGAGGAACACTGTCTTTCACTGAATTTGAAGTTGTTCCATCTCGGCACCACTTTCTATAGAAAAATGATTTCATCTGTTGTTTGAAAGGTTTGAAATCTGCCCTTGAAAGGAAACATAAAAAACTCCCACTTGAGACCGGCAGCAGGATCCATTCACATCTTCCCCAACAGGACTAGGAGGGTGAGCAGAGAGCAAGCCAGAAGGAGGGGACAGGAGAAGTCTGGGAGAGCAAAGCGTGCAAAAATGGGCACACTAACAGTGCAGCTGACTAGTCAGGATCTTGTCAGGATCCGAACCGAGGCTCTTATTTCAGAGGCATCACTACCAGCTGCTCCTGGAGTTCACATCACAAATGATGTCTAAACTCGCATTCCCTTTCTCAGCTAGCTACCTCCAACCCACCTACTCCCCTACCTCTCAGGGTCAAGTTCAAGCTTCCTTCAACCTTTATGTCTATCTCCTGGCTTAATTTGCCATGAACTGTAGGACTCCATAGGCACATACCTCTTGCCGTCTGTTCTCTTTTGTGGTACTGGGGGTCAATCCTAGGACCTAACAAGCTGAGTAAGAACTCGACCAGAGTTACAACCCAGTCCTCTCTTTGAGACAGGTTATCACCATCTAGTCCAAGTCTTGAACTCACTCTGCAGATTAATGTCCTATAAAAACCACTCCCAGGGGCTGGAGAAATGGCTCAGAGGTTAAGTGCACTGACTGCTATTCCAGAGGTCCTGAGTTCAATTCCCAGCAACCACATGGCGGCTCACAACCATCTGTAATGAGATCTGGTGCCCTCTTCTGGCCTGCAGACATACATGCAGGCAGAACACTGTATACATAATATAATAAATAAATAACTTTTTTTTAAATGTTTTTAAAAAAGAAAATTACATTAAAAAAAAAACAAAAACCACTCCCAATCGCAGAAGCTTGGGAACTACTGTAGACAGTGATATCACAATTCAAAAGGGTACTACCTAAAGTTTAAATTACAGCCCATAAAACTAAACACTGGGAAGGATTGCCTCCTACTTGGGATTCAAAATGTATCACTTCATACAGACAACGTAACCAGTGAGAGGGGGAAACAGTGTGTCAAAACCAGGTGGGCTCATACAAGCAAACCAAAAATCCAAACTCCTGATTACTCTCCTCCTGTGTGTCATCTCTGCACTCAGGAGGCTGAGGCAAGAAAACTCTCACTTCAGCCAAGAAGAAATATTGGTGGAAAATAAGGACAGGTACATGAAAAGATCAGAAGTATTAAATTAGGAAGGAAAAAGAGTTAAGTAGAGGCAGGCGGTGGTGGCGCACACCTTTAATCCCAGCACTTGGGAGGCAGAGGCAGGTGGATCTCTGTGAGTTCGAGGCCAGTCTGGTCTACAGAGCAAGTTTCAGGACAGGCTCCAAAGCTACACAGAGAAACTGTCTCAAAAACCAAAAAAAAAAGAGTTAAGTAGATACAAATCACATGGTATTGGCAACCAGGGCTAGACAAAGTAGGACAAAGGACCAAGAGCAAGGTTCATGACTTAGAACGTCAGGATCTAAGAAATAAGTTTTTCAAGGAGCAGGGTATTGCATGTCTGTAACGTCAGCACTCAGAAAGCTGAGACAGAACTGCTGCAAGTCAGAGGCCAGCCTGGGCTACATAGGGAGTTCAAGGATAGCTGAGTCACAAAGAAAAAATCTGTCAAAAAAAAAAAAAAAAAAAGACCAAAAAATGCCGGGGGTGGGGGTGGGGTGGGGTGGCGGCAGCAGCAGCAGCAGCAGCAGCAGCAGCAGCAGCAGCAGCAGCAGCAGCAGCAGCGGCGGCGCACACCTTTAGTCCCAGCACTCGAGAGGCAGAGCCAGGAGGATCTCTGTGAGTTCGAGGCCAGCCTGGTTTACAGAGTGAGTTCCAGGAAAGGCGCAAAGCTATACACAGAAACCCTGTCTCAAAAAAAAAAAAAAAAAAAAAATTATCTAGAGATGGCTCAGGGCTTAAGGCCCGAGCGTGCTCCCCCCTCCCCCCCTCCCCCGTTCCCACAGAGGACCAGAGTTCAATTCTCAGCATCCATATTAGGCCGCTCACAACCACCTGTAACTCCAGCTCTGGGGGATCTGACACCCTCTTCTGAGGGCACCTGCAAACATGTGCATATACGCACATACAGACATTTACATACATACCTGAAAATAAAAATGTCTTTTAATCACATATTTTTTAAACGCCCAGAAAGAGGAGAGAAGCAATTTCCTTTCCAGCACTGAGTACCTTAACATCCAGGCATTCTGGACAAGATATAGACCAGGCAGACAGCTTAGTGGGTCACCTGAGCAAGCCTGGCTAGCTGAGTTCAAGCTCCAGAACCCACAAGGTAGGAGGAGAGAATTAGCTCTCTTAAAGTGCCCAATGGCCTCCATGTGTGTGCTGTCCCATACACACACACAATGAATTTTTTTGTTTTGTTTTGTTTTGTTTTTTGTTTTTTTGAGCCAGGGTTTCTCTGTGTAGTTTTGGTTCCTGTCCTGGATCTTGCTCTGTAGACCAGGCTGGCCTCGAACTCACAGAGATCCGCCTGGTTCTGCCTCCCGAGTGCTGGGATTAAAGGCGTGCGCCACCACCGCCCGGCATGAATGCAATTTTTTTTTAACACAGAAAGTTTTCAGACACATAGTGGTGACTCAAGCCTATACATAGAGCACTTGGGTGGCTAAGGCAGGACTGCCGTGAACTTGAAGCCAGTGTGAGCTCCAGAGCTAATTCAGGCCAGGCTGAACTACAGTGAGATCCTATGTTCCCCATCGCCCCCCACCCAAAAAAAAAGTTATCTGCTACAAATTCAGGATAGTTGGCTGAATAACTAATGCTGTTTAGCATATTACCCTAGACAACCAGTTTCTGCCCCTTCTTACTTTCAAAATAACTATTTATAAGAGTATTTCCCCGTTTGCCTTCCCCACATACAGGTTGAGAAGAAACCAACACCCTTTACCACATTTTACTTTTCTCTTCTTCCTCCTTTCAAATAACTAACCGGGTCTGGATCAGCATAAAATGGGCCTATATTAAGCACAGAAGAGTAAAAAATAATTTCACAGATGAAAAAGATAAAGCTTGAGAGAAAACAAATTGCCCAGGATGGCCCAACCAATGAGCACAGGATTCCATGACTGGCCTTGGCTCCAATGCAGACAGACCTGTGAATTCAATGGTTCACAGCACAGACATGGAAGACTGGGAAGGGGCATGCAAGTGACTCCTCCTTGGGAAAGTGCACCCACCCATCTCCTCATGGAAGCATTAAATCAACAGTGAGCAGGGCATCAGGCATCCATCTCCTCCTTTCTAAGGGTGTGCTTGTGTGTTGCTAAAAATTGCACACAGGGCCTTGCCCACGCTAGGCAAGTGTTCCACCACTGAGCTACATCTCCAACCCCTGCCTAGTTTTTAAACATTTCCTTGTTGTTATTGTATTGGCTAAGACCTCCAGAACCCCACTGAGTAGAAGCTAGAAATGGTAGTATTTGTGTGTGGCTCTAAGTTATGTTTGTTGCTGTTGATTTTGAAACAGGGTCTCCCTATGTAGCCCTGGCTAACTTGGCACTCACTCTGTAGACCAGGCTGGCCTCCAGCTCAGAGGTCTGCCTGCCGATGCCTCCCAAGTGCTGGGATTTAAAGGGCCGGGCTTGTATTACTCAGCTTATAATTCTGAGTTGAATAACACTTCTAAGATTTTACCAATAAGCACTGTTCTTCAGACTATATATACAGTTTGGAGGTTGTTTTGCTTTGTGTTTAGTTTATCAAAACTCCTTCCTGCTGGGTATGATGTTTCACACCTGTAATCCCAGTACTCGGCAGACTGAGGCAGCCTGGACTACATAATGAGTTCTAAGAAGAAAAACAGGAGAGAGCAGATGAGAGGAAAATTTGTTATGTCTAGATTTCTGGTCTAGCCTTATCCCTTCTCTGTGCTGTTCTCCACTCACCTCTTCCTTTTCCCTTAGCTCAGATTCCTTCCTACACACCTCAAAGTTAAATTATGTCTGCGGCCTCAGTCACAGAGACAATGAGATTTTGGGAGTCCTATGCCTTTCTTTCTCTTTCAAGTCTCTAGACCAGTGGTTCTCAACCTTCCCAATGCTGCGACACTTTATTACAGTTCCTCATATTGTGGTTGACTCTCAGACATAAAATTATTTTCGTTGCTACTTCATAACTGTAATTTTGGTACTGTTATGAATTGTAATGTAAATAAATATCTGTTTTCCGGTGGTCTTAGGCGGCCCCTAAGAGTCGTTAGCTCCCGGGGTCACGACCCACGGGTTGAGAACAACTGCTCTAGACCAACCCGTTTCTAAAACTAGCAACTGAAAGAAAAATACTAAGACGAACATTGTTAACACCCTGCAGATTTCTGCCTTCCACCTCTGGAACACATCCTTCAATAATTTCCGCTCTTTCAAATTAAAACTAAGAAAGGGCAGACTAGTATGGATTCCTGTTGAATTTCTAATGTGTTGCCTGTTTCTACATAAGCCTGGCTATTTAGGGGCTGACAGAATCCCGGGGTTTCAAAGGCGGTTCAGGAAAGCAGAGGACCCAGATGTTTGTAACTTTTCTCTTCCTTCACTACGCTCCAAAGGGAGGGGCGCGGAGAGCATTCGGATAGTTTCTAGGCAAAGAAGGCAGTCTCAGGATTTAAAAGCTGAAGGGGCGAGAGGAATGAACCTTTTAAAGCCCGAGGGAGCTAAGAATTATTCTTTCTGGCAATCAATTTTTCTTTCGAACCAAAAGCGCTTGCCGAGGTGGCAACACCAACCGGAGCAGCCAAAAAGGTTGCATCATATGAAAAGGCGCCGCGCTTGAGAAACAAGAAAACCAGATGGTAGTCAAATACCGGACAGGAAAACCCGAGTCGGGAATCTCCGTCTTTTCCGGAAGCCCTGGGGCATCCACCCTTCTTTTCGCTTTTTCTTTTCCTTTCTTTTTTTTTTGCCCCCTGTTGTTGTCTGGGTTGGGGGGGGGGTGCCGTGGGCTCACATTTGTAACTGGACTCGAACTCAAAGCACTCCGCAAGCCTCAACCGCTGGGTCATAGCCTAATCACCACGCCCGCATTAGGGGAAAAAAAAAAATCCCCTCCCCCAGGGGGGAGGAGGGCAGGGTTGAGGGGTCCCACGCATCCCAGGCTTGCCCTGAGCTCAGTAAGGAGCCAAGGCTGGCCCTGAACTCCCCATCTTGCTGGCTCCACCTTCCCCGTCGCTGGGTTTAAGGCGTGCGCCACCCAGCCCCGCTCCCGGTTTTCCCCCTTTATTTTATTTAGCGTCGCATCGAAATTAAAGTTTCAGTTTCACAGCGGCGGAGCGCCAGCCTTCAAGTAAGTTGGCTGAGCCCTCAGCCGGGCGGCCGGCGGCTGGGGCTCCGCGGGCGGGGTGGGGTCGGACAGGGCAGGAGGGTGACAGGACCCACGCGGCGCGGCTGGGGCGCGTCCCGCCCTGCGGAGTCGGCTGTGTCGCCGCGCCCGCGGGGTCCGCCGAGGTCCCGCTGCGAGGCGGGAAGGCGCGGGGCCGAGACAATGGGCAGGGGCGCGGGAGGCACGGCAGGCACGGCGCTGCCTCGGGCCGCGGGGACGCCACGTGGGGGCGCTTCGGGGCGTCGGGGGGGGGGGAGGTGGGACACGGGCCGCCCGGGACGGCGAGCGCTCACCTTGACGAAGAGCTCGATGAGGGGCTCTTTGTCCTCCTCCTTCAACCCGTTCAGGGGCATCGACAGCGCCATGGCCGGCTGGGCTGGGCTCCGCGGACGGCGGCTGCGGCTGCGGCTGTGGCTGTGGGGCTGCTGTGGCTGCGGGTTCCCGCCGCGCTCACTCGCTCGCTCGCTGGCTCGCTGGACAGTCCCGGCGTCAAAGCTGCTCACCGCCTCGGGTCCTCAGCACCGCCTCACGCCTCGCGCGCGACTCGGAGGGGGTTGCGGTCCCAGCCACTTCAAACCGCTGGGCGGGCCCCGGTGGGCGGGGCGTGGGCGGGGCAGCGGCCCGGCGCCTCGGGACTCTGCGGGGGAAGTGGGCGGGCCGGCCCTCCAGGGGCGTGGCCCCGGACGAGGAAGGCGGGGACGGGCGGGTGGGCGGGGCCCTTTAGCTTCAGCGGACGGACCACTGCGGAGCCTGGAGGACGCTGCGGGGCGGGGCCCGGGCTGGGCAGCGCGGATTGGCGGGGCGGTCCCCGCGAGCCACGCCCCCCAGGGGCAGGAGGGCGAGGTCCCCGGAGCCGGAGCCTGACACCGCCTCCCTCCGCGGCGCGGCCGCGTCCTCCGCAGCTGCTGCTGGTTGGGTGCCAGGTGACCTCATGCGGCGGCCCGCCTCGCGCCCTCTCCCCCGCTGCAGCCGCAGGACTCATCATCCCCGCCCGCTCCCGGGGCGGCGGCCTCCCGGGCTCCTTCTGTTAGGCGCGGCCGCCTTTTCCTGGAAAACTTTTGCGAAAGTTTTCATGTCCTTAAGAAGTACTTTTTTTCTTCTTCTGTCTGCGGACTTCCTCTCGGGATGCTTCTCTATTAGATGTCAAGATACTCAAAAATTCGTATAAAGCCGTGCTGTGTCACAGGCTCTGAGGCCGAAACGGTGGGACAGGATCCCGCTCCATCACAACCCCGGTGCCTGAGGCAGCGTCAGATTCCTAAAACGTTATCCACGCTCTTTGCACCACCTGGACCAATTCCTTTCCTCCGTTCACCTGAAGAACTTTAGTGAGCATTAGAGCCACCTGAGTGGCGCCCTCAGCGTGCAGAGTACTTTAGACCCTGAGGGCAGAGACCAGAGAGACAAGTGGTCTGCAGTGGAATGCCTGGGGTGAATGTCACCTCAGGAAAACGTGCCTCCTGGCTTTCCTTAATCTAGTCATTCTGTGTTCCTCCCAGGTTAGGGTGATGAGCGAGTTGATTAGAAAGGCCAAAGTTTGGGCGGGGGGGTGGGGAGGGACGGCCTGCAGTGGATCAGAACGCTTCCACAAATTGGAATGGTGTGTAAAAATACGATGCAACCTGCCACTTTACCCTCACTCAATCCAGTGCAAGTCGCTAGATTCTCCAGCAATGCTCTGAAGGGAGACTGTTTTAAGCCCACAGTTTGACAATGGCCTTAAACACCCTAAACCTCGGCCTGACTTAGTGACCGTGCATGGCTCTCTGGAGGTTCAGACAGCAGGGCTGAGGGCTTGAAGACAGTCCGCAAGACGGTCTCAAAAAAGAAAAAAATACAATAAGGACAGCCAAATGACTCAACAGGTAAAAGCACCGGCCTGGCCAGACTGGCAGCCTGGATCTGATGGTGGAGGACCTACCTAACGTCAGAAGGAGAAAACCTACTCAATAAAGTTGTCCTCCGACTTCCCCCTGAGTGTCAAGACACACAGACAATAATTGTTTTCTAAGATAGGTTCCCAGGCCGGGCGGCAGTGGCGCAGGCCTTTAATCCCAGCACTCAGGAGGCAGAGGCAGTGTCTCAAAAACAAAAAAACAAAACCAAAAAGGTAGGTTCCCACTATGTAGACCAGGCTGACAAACTCAGAGATCTGCCTGTCTCTGCCTCTACTTCCCAAGGGCTAGCGTCAAAGGTGTCAAATAATAGTAATTTTTTTTTTTTTTTTTGAGACAGGCTTTCTCTGTGTAGCCCTGCCTGTCCTGGAACTTGCTCTGTAGACCAGGCTGGTCTTAAACTCAAAGATCGGCCTGCCTCTGCCTCCCTAGTGAATTTTTAATAGAGTCAGTTGGTAGACCACTGTCTGCCTAGTATGCTCAAAGCCCTGAGTTCAGGTCCCAGTAATGTATAAACTGAGTATGCTGCTGTCACCCCTCACCCCAGAAGTGGAGGCAGGAGATGGGGAGTTTAGGGTCATCCCCAGCTATATAATGAGTTTGAAGCCAGCCTGGGCTACATGAGACCCTGTCTCAAAAACAAAACCCCAAGACTTCCTTTCAGTACCTAGACTAGAGGGTGGCGCTGGTTACCGCCCTGTGTAGTTGGGGGAGCCGATACCTCATGGGGCCTTCGGGCGTCCTGTCCACCCCTACAGGCGAGGCCAGCACCTTGTTCAACTCAGTGACCAGCGAGTTTGTTGACGAGTAAGAAATGATAGCAGCCTGTCTTACAGACCAAAAACGTGAACTAGAAACCAACCAAAAGGACAGCCGGACTCTGAACTGGGCCTCATGTTAATTTTTCACAGAACTGTTAACAGATTAAAGTTCCCTTGCAGCCTACCCTTTCTGACGTGATCCCAGATGCTAAGTTCAAAACACAGGCACACCTAAAATGACCCAGCACAACCGAAAAGACCCCAGACTGGCCCAAAGACATGCATCCACTGGGTCCCGTTAGGGTTTATCCAGGTCAGTTTGGGTCCACATGTGTTTGTGCTGGGCCCACCACACCCCAGCTCAAAGACCCACGCTGGAAACATCAGCACAGCTGGGGTGGGTCTTCCGGTTTCTTTGTGGGAGGAAGCCTGCATTCTCCTCCAAGCCCTAAGGTAGTGTGATTCCCGAGGATGGGCCCTGTCCACCTGATCACCCTCAGGCACTGGCTCAGACCCGAGCCTATGCTTGGGAACCTGGCCTCGGTGATGCCTAGGGGGTCCCAGTTTCCGCTCTCATGTTCCCGAGCATGGGAGCACAGGTCTGGGAAGAGGAAAGGGTGTTTATCCAGGGAGATCCCATAGCACCTTGCTTCCAACTTTGAAAGACAAGACTGTTTTACGCCCGGTGCTCCTGTTTGTTATGACAGAGAAATCTTGAAGATGGGTGGAGGTGTGTTCTCGTCCATACCCACCCCTCTTACCTCATCCCCTTCCACTCTCCCCTGTGTGCCCCACCCCAGCCCCACCTGATCTTTTCTAGTCCTTGGATTTTTGAAGCATACTGCTGCCCCAGGGCCTTTGTACTGACTTGCTCTCATCTACCTCTGAACCCTTTGTCTACCAGAATTCCCAGAACTCTCGCTCACTCATGTCCTTTGCTCAACTAGTAACTCCTTAGAAGTCTCACTAGCTACGACTCTGGGCCCTACCAACACTCATCCAGCCTCTGCCTTCTTCCTCTCCAGAACATGTACATGTATACATATGTGTATGTATGTGTGAGTATGTGTATACTCTGTGTGTGTGTGTGTGTGTGTGTGTGTGTGTGTGTGTGTGTGTGTGTGTTCCTAGTATATAGTCCTATATACTAGGCTTTAACTTGACACAGCCTAGAGTCATCTGAGAGGTCAGTCTCAATTGAAGAATTGCCTCGATCAGATTGGCCTGTGGGCACATCTGTGAGGGATTCCTTTGATTATTAATTGATACAGGAAAGCCAAGCCCACTGCGGGTGGGGGCGTTTCTCTGCAGGTGGTCCTGGGCTGTATAAGAAAGGTGAGTTCGCTAAGCACGCTTGTGTGAGTCAGCCAGCCTGCAGCGTTCCTGTTCCTTCCTCCACGGCTTCTGCTTCAGGCTCCTGCCGAGTCCCTCCTCTGACGTCCCTCAGTGAAGGACTGGACTGTGACCTGAAAGCTTGAGCTAAATAAATCCTTTCCTCCCCTACGTGGCTTTTGGTCTTGTTGTTTGTCACAGCAACAGGAAGGAAACCGATGTGTGTGCGTCTGTTGCCTCCGCAGTAGCACACACACACTTCTCTGGGGAAGAGGTTTGTTGCGTTTCAGTGACGACTACGTTCGTGAATCTCTCTGGGTCATCAATAAGAGTGTACACAGAATGACGGAGCCCTGCGGCTGGGTGCCTTTCCTGGGGAGACTTAAACATCTATTCACTTCACTTAGGGAAGGGACAGGACAAAGAACCGCCAAGTCCACCTTGGAGAATTCCTGAGGTTCTCAGGAATCGTACGGCAGCTGCCATCACGGAGAAATCCCACCGCAGTCTGCAGCCCGCAGGAGCCTGGGCATTTCTAAGATGACATAGCCGGGCAGGAGGGAGGGGTGAGTGGAATCTCAGGGGAGGGTCTTGTGACCTCCCTTCCCCAAGAGGGAATGTCAACAGCCCCCGTACCTTAGGCTTAGGTGTCTGGTGTGTAGGTTTGTTTCTCCCGTTGCTATGACCGCAGGCCAAGGTCTTCTGTGGGTCACCACGGCTGCTCTGCTCCATGGTCACACCAAGCCTACAGGAAACAGCTCCACTACATCAACCATACTGCAGTACCTATCACGTACCTGGGCACATCTCACCAGGAGGCTTTGGTGCCTCATGTCTGAATCCTCATGCTTGGAGACTGAGGCAGGAACACATCTGCAAGCTCTGGGCCAGTCCTGTGAGACCCTGTGCCTAAAAAGCAAGAGGGTGGAGGGTGGGGGCCAGTGAGACGGCTCAGCTGTAAAGGCACTTGCCTCTTAAGCCTGGCAACCCAAGTTTGAATCCTCAAACCCACGTGAAAGTGGAAAGAAAGGGAGGCTGGAGGGATGGCTTAGGGATTAAGATGGCCTACTGCTACATGAGATGCGTGTCTCTAAATAAATACCACGTCTAAAGGGGTAGAGTTTTCCAAAGCACAAGGTAGGCCTCCAGTGAGCTCCCAGCAGGCTGATTGCCTGGTTCCATCCAGTCCTGACTGTCATTTCCCAGCTCAGGGTGGCTTACTGACTCTCTTTGTGCTCTGTAGAATAGGTCTCAATCGGAACCCATTTAACAGGTTCAGCCGTGAATTAATGGGGAAGTGCTTGCAATCGGAGCTCTGTCAGTTCCAGGTGTTGGCGTGATACCCATCAGGCAGCACACTGGGCCACTCACCCAGCTCCATGCTGTGTGACACACACCTAGCCGGGGTCTTCCTAGTCACCCCTGTGTCCTCGTGGGGACATTTCTCAGGCACAGTTCTCATCCTCCTCTTTTTGCAGATGTGGAAACTTAGGCTCAGGGAACGGCTTACCCTAAGTCACATGACTTGAAGATGGTGGAGCCATCAACTGTCAGGGAGCTAGTGTTCTTCTGCACTGCTGTACCGTGAGTGAGTGTGGCCCGAAAAACCCCCAAACATCTGTGAATCTCCATCAGACACCTCTGCCTCAAGGGGCTTCCTTACACAGCATAGAGAGTGGGAAAGTACCTGAGCCATGTGACCTGGAACGTGCCAACTCGCAGTCACCGAGAGGGTTAATCAGGATAGTTCACAGAACAAAGAATCATAGATCAATGTTAGCCGCCAATATTATATGAAAGTCTCCTCTTGGTATATTCCTTGTTAACATTTATTTTCTTTTTAATTATGTGCTTGTGCGCCAGTGTGAGTAATTTTTACCTTATTTCCTCCCTTCAATTCACTTTCCACAAAATAGTCAGAACAATCCATATTTTTTAAAGATTTCTTTTTTGAAATTATTTCTTTTTATGCGTATCAGTGTTCTGTCTGCATGTGTACCATGTACATGCCTGGGGAGACCAAAAGAGGACATCTTATCCCTGGAGACCAGTCTTACACCAGTGTTACAGACAGCTGTGCGCTGCCATGTGGGTGCTGGGAATTGAACCAGGATCCTCCGGAAGAGCATTTCTCCTGCCCCATACTATGGTCTTAGAAGGCAAGCAACCTTATTCATGTACACACACACACACACACACACACACACACACACACACACACACACACACAGATTTTGCTGGTGGATTTTGTTGTTGTTGTTTTGGGGGTTGGGATTGTTTAAAACAATGTTAAGAAGACAGCATTCAAGGGTTAGTTCTCTCCTCTTCATCATGTGGGTTCCAGGAATTGAACTCGGGTCATCAGGCTTGGTGGCAAGCACATTACCCACTGAGCCGTCTTGCCAGCCCTCAAGTATTATCTTTTAAACTTCCACCTTCTAGCCAGGCATGGCAGCAGACACCTGAAATCCCAGCACTTGGGAGCAGAGGAAGAAACGTCAGGAGGAGTTCCAGGTTGTGGTGGTTTGAATGAGAAAGCCCTCACAGGCTCAGTATTTAGAGCCAGCTTAATCCTGGGCTGGGGATTTAGCTCAGTGATTAAGAGCACTGACTGCTTTTCCAAAGGACCAAGGTTCAATTCCCAGCACCCACATGGCAGCTCAAAACTGTAACTCCAGCTCCAGGGATTTGGGGACCCTCACACAGACGTACATGCAGATAAAACACTAATGCACATAAATATAAATATAATGCACATAAATATAAATATAAATGAATGATGAATGAATGAATGCTTAATCCCCAGTTGATGGACTGTTTGGAAGGATTAGGAGGTGTGGCCTTGTTGGAGGAAGTGTGGTATTGTTAGAATGGGTGTGGCCTTGTTGAAGGAGGTGTGTTGCTGGGGGTGGGCTTTGAGGTTTCAAAAACCCAAACCAGGCCCAGGGTCTCTCTCTGCCTGTTGCCTGTGGATCTGGATATAAAGCTCTCAGCTACTGCTCCAGAGCCATACCTGTCTGCTTCCCGCCAAGATGATCATGGACCAACCCTCTGAAACTGTAAGCAGGTCTTCAATTAAATGCTTTCTTTATAAGAGCTGTCTTGGTCATGGTGTCTCTTTTTGGCAATAAAAAACGATGACTAAGACAAAGGTCATCCTCAGCAACACAGTGATTTCAAGCCAACCTAGCCATATGATACCTGTCTCAAAAAAAAAAGTGGCCGGGCGGTGGTGGCGCACGCCTTTAATCCCAGCACTCGGGAGGCAGAGCCAGGCGGATCTCTGTGAGTTCGAGGCCAGCCTGGGCTACCAAGTGAGCTCCAGGAAAGGCGCAAAGCTACACAGAGAAACCCTGTCTCGAAAAACCAAAAAAAAAAAAAAAAAAGTGAATGTATGAATGAACACCTCCCATCTCCTGAGTTTTGCTTGGCTGTTTCTCTCTGGGCTCCTATCATACAATAACTCCTCAATTAATCTTTGGTGATGCCAGTCAAGACCAGTATGGATCAACTCTGCTACGGAAAATTTCAGTTTGGCTTTGAATTCAAGTGTGTCAGTACAATGGGAATTGGATCCTATATTTTTCTGCCAGCTGTGGCCAAGCCATAAGTTGGCTGAAGTTTAACCTGAATGCACTATTTATAGAATGACTGGCCTTTCCAACCTCCAGAGAAGGAGCAAATCATTGAACGAACCTGAGAGTGGAGACCTTTCAGATCAGCTTATCTCAACTCAAGAAGTAAAATGCTAATAAGTCAAAAGCTCAGAAGCTCTTCCTGCCCACCAGCCTGTTCCAGTAGCTCAACCTTCCCTAGAGAAAAGACCATCAAGACACAATGTATACAGCAGAAAAGAAACAAAGCTCAGAGAGGTTAAGCAGTTTGCATAGGGCCACACAGTTATAAGTCATGGAGCCTGTCAAACCCAAGTTTCTCTCTTGTCACCTGCTCTGCATCCTTACAGGGTTCTTATGAGCACTCAAAAAAACAATGTATGGCTGGGCCGTGGTGGCGCACGCCTTTAGTCCCAGCACTCGGGAGGCAGAGGCAGGTGGATCTCTGTGAGTTCGAGGCCAACCTGGGCTACAGAGTGAGTTCCAGGAAAGGCGCAAAGCTACACAGAGAAACCCTGTCTTGAAAAACGAAACTAATAAACAAACAAACAAAAAAAAAACCACAACAATGTATGGAGTTGGAGAAATGGCTCAGTGGTTAAGAGCTAGTACTGCTTCCCAGAGGACCAGAGTGTAGCTCCCTGCATTCACATTAGGCAACTTACAACCACCTATAACTCCAGCTCCAGGGGGATCCCATCCGACGTCTCTAACCCCAAAGGGCACTTGTATTTATGTGCACACACCCACACAAAGGAACACACACATACGTGATGCATAAATCTAATTAATCTTATCAATAAAAACCAGGAGTCAGATATCAGAGTAAAACCTGAGAGATCAGAGAACCAGGAGCAGCTGCCAATAGCTTTCTACCTCTTTCATTCCTCCGATCAAAAAGGCTAAGATCCTGTCTCAGCCCCGCCTTACCACTTCCTGTCCCTCTCTCTACAGTCCTCCAAACCTCTATGGTTAACTAGTGGCTAGCTCTACCCTCTGACTCCAAGCAAGCTTTATTTGTCAGAACACAATCAAAATATCACACATTTCCCCCTTTTTGTCCAAATAAAAAGCAAAGATTTTTAACTGACATAGAAAAACTATATACAATAAGTACAATAATTATATTCAAATATATACAGGCAATAATTGCATTAACAATGTCTAGTCCATAGCATAGGATAAATTCAGAGAAAATACTCCATTAACTATCCTATCTTGGTGAGTCTAAAGTGTTGTACCTAATTCACTTTCAATCCTAACTTGAATTACCAACCCAAATTATCTTTTCATATCTCTCAACCTTATACACTTTACACCTCTTTTGTGAGTTTTTTTTTTCTGAATTTGTTAACAAGGAAAACTATAACTATCTAGTCTTCAACTCCATCAGAGACATGAGAAGGAAATAATATTACTTGAGTAAGCAGGAAGTATAAGCAAGCAATTTACAAAAAATGTGAAAAGTGACAGAAACAGTTGACTACCCGGACAGTCACCCAAGATTCCTCTGCAGTGTTGGAGCATCCACCTTCAACCTACAGACCTAGAATAGCTGACAGACTTTTCTGTGAAGCAGAATTTTTTAAGGACTGTCCTGCCTTGTCTTGGCAAAGTTTGGCAGTCACTTTCTTTTGTGTCTTGCTTGTCCAATTTGGACAGCATACTGTCAGCAGTTGAGGCAAGAACACTTTCTTGCCAAGTGGCTAATTTTTGCCACAAAGAAACTCCATGAAGAGTTTCTTCAATGCCCATAATCTTTTCTGAAGTAAACTGGTGCTGCCAGCAGACATGTCTCATTGTCATAAAAAAAGAACCTTGTTATTAAAACATCTCAAATGCCATATTCTGTAGGTCTCTGAAGTGTTTGAAGACCACCTGTCTATCTAAAATATATCTCTGTTTGACTTTGAAAACACACCTAACATGACTATAAGCTTGATTGTAATAGGTGACTAACTACTAACCTGAATTTCTTTACTATCCTAAAGTAATAACTTTCAAGGGATAGAAATTTACATTACATTGTTAAATGAGCTGGATAGGTACCATACCTTGGACAAGAGTAGAAATGCATGTACAGTATGTTCTAACCAAAATAACCTTAAATATGTATCAATATACAAAGCATCATAAACAAAAATAGAACATCTATACAGTATAACAAAAATAACTTCAAATTTGTATCAATATACCAAAATCCATATCAATGTAAAATATTTAAGACTAGTAGTTGCTTTTTTTTTTGTTTAAAAAGAGATTAAATAATCTACCCTTTTATCCCTTTCTATATCCCTGTTTTCTTTTTAGAATGAGATTCCTGAATCTAATCTCCTTTGTTCAGCTTCTTTCCTGACCATTACCAATAACAACTTGTAACCAACACCCCTAAATGATGACAAATATCCATAACCCACTGGAAAACCAAACCTACCCCATCTCTCGGGACTGTTGGGTGTTGTGTTCTTAAAATTACTTCCTGTTGCCTAGGAGTAATGGCATCTTTAGGGGACCCTGAAAAAAAAAAAAACAGAAAATTGTCAAGTCCTGGAAGAGCTAGCTGAATCATTTGTTGTCTGATTTCTGTGTAATGGGAAAATGCAGGGCTTATGTCAAAGTTCCAGCTAGAGTAGTCTGTGAGGCTGGACCATCTCAGCTAGCCACCTTGAAATTGTTCTGAGCAGTTTGTAGTCCAAAGACGATCTTTAGGTGATGTTGTCAGCTTAGTGGCATTATCATAGTGCAGGTGGAATCATCATTGTGGGGCCCATCATCCTTTTGGAGACTTCAAAGGGCACTGTTAGGCATGGTCATGGTTCACTGCAGAAAACTTAAACATTTTAAATGTCATGTGCAGCAGATTTCAAAGAGGTTAAAGGACCATAATTTGTTATATCCATCCAGAGTACAAAAACTTAATTCCTAGTTACCTGATAAAGACTCAAATCTGAAATCATGTACAGGAAACTAGATGATGCCTTTTTCTAGAGTTAGTATTCTATATGACCATTAATATCATGACAAAAAGTTTAAAATATATATACATATATTAATTTTATAAATTTGGAGATAATATTTCTATCTTTTTTTTTTCCGGAGCTGAGGACTGAACCCAGGGCCTTGTGCTTGATAGGCAAGTGCTCTACCACTGAGCTAAATCCCCAACCCTGATAATATTTATATCTTAAGAAAAGTTTTAGGGCTGGAGAGATGGCTCAGCAGTTAAGAGCACTGACTGTTCTTTCAAAGGTCCTGAGTTCAATCCCAGCAACCACATGGTGGCTCATAACCATCTGTAATGAGATCTGGCACCCTCTTCTGGCCTGCAGGTATATATGCAGACAGAATACTGAATACATAATAAATAAATAAATCTTAAAAAAAAAAAAGAGTAACTAAACTCACACCTCTCAATATTAGACTGACATTTAATAGAGGGATGTGGAGAAGAATGGGATGCCAAGATGAAGCTACACATACACACAGCCAAGAAGAATGGACAGCCAAATTCAAAAAACATCAGCAATTTCCAGAATTCAAAATCCTGAATTATGACAGGACACTAGTGGAATTCAGGTGTTTCTGGTACATGGACTGCTCTCACCAAATGTGAGGTTGAATTGTTGACCTTGTGTACATCCTACTTCACAAATGAGTCTGTCAGATATGCTAAGCTTATAGGCTGAAGATGATGCCCCAATGCTGTGGAAAAAAAGAAGAAAGAAAGAAAAGAAAAGGTTTAAAGAGTCAAAATAAAACCAAAGGATTATGAGATTAGAGGCAATAGAATAGTCCCTTAATTTTGGTTTTCTTCTGTCCCATACCAGGTGGCTTTTTTGACATGAGACAGAGATTTTGGATTTTCCTTTTAACAAGCATGCTCGGGTTTAGAGAAGAGAGAGCCATGTTTCAACTCCAAATTCAGCTTTAATTTTTAATTGAATTGGGACTACAAAAAGACCATTTGCTTTATGTATCTGTAAAGAACAGCAGAAACAAACATTTGGGAAGATTTATGAAATTTTATCTGTTATGCCCAAGATTTGAGAGGACCCCCCAACAGACCATCACAGACACCAAATCCCATATGTTTTTGTTTGTTTGTTTTTTGTTTTTGTTTGTTTGTTTTTTTCGAGACAGGGTTTCTCTGTGTAGCTTTGTGCCTTTCCTGGAACTCACTTTGTAGACCAGGCTGGCCTCGAACTCACAGAGATCCACCTGCCTCTGCTTCCCAAGTGCTGGGATTAAAGGCGTGCGCCGCTGCTGCTGCTGCTGCTGCTGCTGCTGCTGCTGCTGCTGCTGCTGCTGCCGCCGCCGCCGCCGCCGCCGCCGCCGCCGCCGCCGCCGCCGCCGCCACCACAGCCGCCGCCGCCGCCGCTGCCACCACCACCCTGCCCAAATCCCATATGTAAAAGCAAAGAGCCTTTATTTAAAGCTCAGAGCTTGGACTCTCAGTCTGATGCAGCCATGAGAACAGAGAGCCCCAAGTCCAGGCAGGGTGAAGTTTTTATCATAGCAGAGGTTGGGGTGAGGAGATTTCCAGGATTTTCAGGACCCTGATTGGCTGACATTTGTCTAGGGGTATAGGGAATGTTTGGAATATCAGGTATTTCCCCTTAGATGCAGGCCCTCCCTGGGTGGGGTCAGCTCATAGCTTTTTCTGGTTCTGGGTGTTACCTGCCAGTAAGCCTGTTACAGAAGCTGTGTCAGGGCCTCTATCTAAGTCTGTCATAATAGTTGTGTGGTCAAGTTGTTTTGGGCCCCCCAAATTATCCTGTTGGAAATATGATATACTAATAGGCCAATTTACTCTTTTTCTTGGGATATTTTCTCTGGATGATTCATCCTTTTTCTTCAAATGTCTCATTTGTCCAGTGGTCTTCCAATTCCTTAGTTGGATGCCTTCATTCTCCTGGAAAGACAAAAACAAAACCCTGCCCCTAACTTTGAGGACTTTCCCTTTTGGCAAGTTGCATCTGATCAAATGAAAAGCATTTGTTAGTCTTATAAGTTAGTTTTCTAATACATTCATCTATGTGTGCTGATCTTGCCTTTAAAGGCCTAATTACCCTTTTGCATTGTGAATTAGCATTTTCTTTCTTTTTTTTTTTTTTTTTTTTTTTTTTTGGTTTTTCGAGACAGGGTTTCTCTGTGTAGCTTTGCGCCTTTCCTGGAACTCGCTTTGGAGACCAGGCTGGCCTCGAACTCACAGAGATCCGCCTGCCTCTGCCTCCCGAGTGCTGGGATTAAAGGCGTGCGCCACCACCGCCCGGCGTGAATTAGCATTTTCAAAAGCCAAAGATTCAATTATTATTTGTCTAGCTTCTGGATTTGGTATCATTATATTTACAGCTGAAGTCAATCTTTGTAAAAAAAAAAAATCAATGAAGGTTTCTTTGGGCCCTGTATAACTTTAGTAAATGACTCAGTTCTCTTTTTGACTTCTTCAATTCTGTCTTGAGCATTTAAAGCTGCTGCATGCCATACAGCCAGTGTATGGTCATCATATAGAGACTGTCTTTGTACATCAGCATAATCTCCCTCTCCAAGAAGTTGGTCTTGCCCTACTTTGTTGTTCAATGGTCCTAGCCTTATCTTTCTACCAGGTCCTCCACTGTAATTGAGGACCAGGTTCCAATACTGCTGTAACCAAGTCCTTCCAGTCTTGTTGGACAATTCTGTTACTAGTTGACCATGAATTTAAACTCTGCTTCAGAAAAGGTGAAGGCATATCATATGAGACTATTGCTTCCTTAAATCTCCTCAAATCTAACATATCCACAGGAATCTACTGAGCTCTTCCATAGCTTTGGGAATACTTGTTATTTGGCGGTTGTTCTGTATGGGGACTAGATAAAATAAGGTTGATTGTTTGATAACCTTGGGCTGTTCCTCTCTTATTTTATAATGTAATGGTGAAGTAGGTTCTCCTTTAAATTCTTCTGCATTTGTCTGAATAGCTCTATTATTTGTATTAGTTTGTTTTTCTAAGGCTTGTAACTTATCAGTCAAAATAGCAATGTTTTCTCTAGTAACTTTTTCTAAGGCCTGTTATCTTGGCACTCATATCAACCAACTTTTTTAGGAATAAAACAAGAATTATCAAAATAATAATTAACATTATGTCAATCCCAGCTAAGCTGATTATCCCTTCATTTAATTGTTCCATTTTTTTTTTTTTTTTTTTTTTTTTTTTTTAGTTTTCAAGACAGGGTTTCTCTGTGTAGCTTTGGAGCCTATCCACCCACTCTTCCTGCCTACTATGTGGACTCCAGCTACTGGACTAGACTACACTTCCCAGCCACCCTTGCAAGGAAGCAGAGTTCCTGTCAACAGGACATAAACGAACAGCTCTGTCCTCTCCATAAGTCTCTGCCTTCTCTGGAAACTTGAAACCATGTAGAGTAGTGCCCCTTTTCCAAGACACATACCCCCAAGATGTCTAGATGTCTAGTGCATGTCTGAAACAAAGCATACCATATATATATAGTTACATATATATATAGTTATATATAGTTTTATATATATATATATATATATATAGTTTTTCCTATACATCCAACCTATGATAAAGTTCAACTTATAAGTCAGACATGGTACAAGATTAACAACACCAGCCGGGCGGTGGTGGCGCACGCCTTTAATCCCAGCACTCGGGAGGCAGAGCCAGGCGGATCGCTGTGAGTTCGAGGCCAGCCTGGTCTACCAAGTGAGCTCCAGGAAAGGCGCAAAGCTACACAGAGAAACCCTGTCTCGAAAAACAAAAAAAAAAAAAAAAGATTAACAACACCAGCAAATAAAAAGAGGGAAAAAGTGTAACAATATAGTATAATAAAAATCAAATAAATAAATAAAAAAAAAGATATAACTCCTCAGCTACTGTGCAAGCAGTGGTCTGCCTGCCTGCTGTCATGCTCTCTACCATGATGATCAAGCACTCACCCTCTGAAACTAGAAGCCAGCCCCAACAAACTCTTTCTTCTGTAAGTTGTCATGGTCATGGTGTCTCTTTACAGCAATAGACCAGTAACTAAGATATGTGCTCATCTAACATACTCAAGGGTTTGATCCCTGGTACCAAAATAAACACAGTTTAAAAAACAACAACAACAAAAAAGATAGTTGAGGGGACTGGGGAGATAGTTCAACAGTTAAGAACATGCATTATTGCCGGGCGGTGGTGGCGCACGCCTGTAATCCCAGCACTCGGGAGGCAGAGCCAGGCGGATCTCTGTGAGTTCGAGGCCAGCCTGGTCTACAGAGCTAGTCCAGGACAGCCAAGACTGTTACACAGAGAAACCCTGTCTCAAAAAACCAAAAGAGAAAAGAAAAGAAAAGGAACATGCATACTCTTCCAGAGGACCAGAACCTGATTCCTAGCCCGTATATAGGGGAACTCACAACCACCTGTAGCTCTAGTTCCAGGAGATCTGACATCCGGTCTCCTCCGGTGCTCACACTCAAGTGGTATATATACTCACATAGACAGATAATTTAAAGTAACATTTATTTATTTGTTTATTTATTTATTTATTTATATTTACTTGGTGTTTTGTAACAGAGTTTCTCTGTGTAGCCCTGGCTGTCTTGAAATTTGCTATGTAGACCAGGCTGGTTTTGAGCTCACTCAGATCCACCTACCTTTACCTCAAGAGTGCTAAGATTGAAGGCATGTGTCTCCATGCTCAGCTTAAAATAAAATAAAATTTTAAAAGAAAAAAATAAAACCAAAACCAAACAAACAAAAACAGTTGCTAATGCCTTCAGAGTGAGCAGCTGAGCGGGACCAGGGGCCAGCTGCCTATCTTTCCAGTTCTTCCTTAAGGTGCTCTGTGGCCTCAGGCAGGCTCTTCCTCCTCCTTCATTAGGTTCCCTTCCCTACGACAGGCAGATGAAAGCAGAAGAGACCAGGCCCTGACCCCTGGCCTGCTTTAAGATCCTCAGCACTGCACACAGCGGCCCTTTTTCTGTTCTCCCCCAAGGGCACCCAAACCCTGTAGGCTCCGTGCAGCCTGCTCCCCTGGGAGCAGAAACAGTACTCCTCACCCGCCCTGTCCCTTTCAGCTCCGCAGCCAGGAGACTGACTGGCTTGTCTTGGGGAAGTCACAGGTTTCATTTTGTCGCTTGGAAGTTGTTCCAGCCAGGAAGGGAACCCAAGTTGACTTGAAGCCAGACCCTTAATTGGATTGGGTTCCTGGGGAGGCCATTAGCTCTCTCTGCAGCTCTGGAGAGAGGAAGCACTTCCTTCCCCACCCCTCTGTGGCCCTACACATCACAGCTGAATCCTGAATGGCCTTCCACCCAAATAAGGTCAGTTTTATGTATCAGTGATCACGGCTCTCCCTCCCATTAGGAAGGCCTTCTACAGACACACCAGCAAATACAGCAAGTCCTGTATAATCTAACTTTGTTTTGCTTTTTTGGAGGAGGGGTGGGTGGTTGTTTTTCGAGACAGGATTTCTCTGTGGTACAGCTCCGGTTGTCCTGGAACTTGCTTTGTAGGCATGTGCCACCACGCCTGGCTAGCCACTGATTTTTATTGAGGGGCTACTACATGTCAAGCATCAGACAGCATTTTGGCTCTTGAAAAGACTTCAATAGATAAATACCCAAATCAAAATGTCCAAGTCCAGACCCAGCAATGAAAGCTATGAAGGGGATCCCCAGCCACGAGGCTCAGCAAGCAAGGTGCTTTCAGATGACTTGAGTTTCAGTTCCTGATATCCACATGGTAGGAGGAGAGAACCACAGGTATCGTGGTGTTCCTGTGTGTGAGAACATCAAAAGATTGGACCATGAAGAGTAAAGGAGAGGGTTTAGAAACACTTGTTAACTGAATGAGACAGCCAGTGTACACCTTTAATCCCAGCGCTCGGGAAGCAGAGGCAGGCGAATCTCTGTGAGTTCAAGGCCAGCCTGGTCTATAGAGTCTCAAAAAAAACTTGTAGTTTTAAAAATACAATGGGTGTTTTGTTTGTACGTATGTCTGTGCACCGTATGCAAGCAGTACCCACAGAGGCCAGGAGAGGGCGTCAGATCCCCTAGGGCTGCCGTTACATATGGTTGTGAGCCTCCATGTGTTGTTGGGAACCGAACCCAGGTCCTCTGAGAGAGCAGCCAGTGACCTTAACCACTGAGCCTTCACGTCATCCCCCAGACGGCTACTTTTGAAAATCACTGCTGTTCATTCATCTTGTGGGTTTCAGGACTGAGCTCGCATTGTCAGGTTCATCAGAAAGCACTTGACCTGAGCTATCTCACTAGCTAGAGAAACGATTAGTCTAGAGGACTCTGCCTGGAGGAATGGATTAATCCACCCAGGATTAGTAGATTAATGAGTCACCTTGATGGTAAGTCTGTTATAAAAGCCAGTTTGAGCTGGGTGTGGTGGTGCAAGCCTGTAATCTTAACACTTAAGAAACTGAAGAGTCATGATTATAAGGAGTTCAAGGCTAGCCTTGGCTATATGATGACTTTCAAGGTCAGCCTAAGCTACATAGGAAGATCCTATCTGAAAACAAAAGTTGTTTTTTGATGTCTACACACATGCTGTGGTCTGGGCATGGACACACACACACACACACACACACACACACACACACACACACACCATACACACTGTAATAAAAGCTTTAAAAATTCTATTGAAGGCTTCTGAAAATGGATGGTAGTAACAGGATTGGCTATCTGGATGAGGACATCCTGTACCACCTACTGCTCATTGGTTGGTCCCTATCTCTACCTCAAGCTCACACTGGCTGCAGCTTCCTACTCAAGGTTCACACCATCATCATCATCATCACCACCACCACCACCACCACCATCATCATCATTAGAGCCCTTACTGTTACTAGAGGATCACGGAGCACTCAATATGTGCATTTTGCATGCATTGCAATGTGCCATCTGCTGTGACCACTGTCTGTCCTCTAGGCACAAGGCCCTCGCCTTGGATTATCAGCAGCTGGGACTACTCAAAGGAAACTTGAGAAGCCTGAGCCAGTTAAAGTCTCCAGATGGGAGTGGTTCAGAAGCCCAGCCCCTCCCTGAAGATATATAGACAGTTAGCTGTTGCTAGGGGAGTCACAGGACCACACACACACACACACACACACACACACACACACACACACTCACACACTCACACACACACTCACACACACACACACACACTCACTCACACACACCCACACACACTCACACTCATACATGGGGGTGGGGGGTCGGGGGTGGGGAGGGGAGTTAAGCCTTGCTAAGGGAGAGGCTCCTGAAGCCCAGACCCCAGCATTTATAGCCCATTACTGTGACTGATGAAAGGCACTCTGGGAGAGCCATCCGTTCCTAGGAACCTATGTGTACTTAAACAGTTAAAGGTTGCTGGGGCAAGAGGTTCACAAGACCCTGCCCCTCCTGAGGATATATGGACAGGTAGCTGTGATGAGGGGAGACTAAGAAACCTTTTCTTCAGGGTGTAGACGCTCACAAGCCGCCACACACCTGTAGGTAACCCTAATTGAATTCACTGCCCTGCCAAGGCAGACTTGGGTGTGAATTGTTTCTTTGGTCTGTGGCTTGAGTAGACATTCGTTTATCGGCCTAGGAAACCTTCGCACAAGACTGTCTGGTTCCGTTTCTCTATTCAGGTTGAGTGTCATAGTGCTCCGGTCACAGGGGTAGATGGAGACTTAATGGGCTTACGTTACTTAGCAGAGTAAAACAGCTGGTGAGTGGAAGGGGCGGTGTCCAAACTCAGCTCTGACTTCAGATGGCACATTTCACAGCCCGCTGCCCCCCAATCACCATCCACTATCATGTGGGCAGCAACGGGGTAGCCAGGAGTCTCCCAGATGCCTGCCTGCCTTTCCAACCATTCTTTCAACTCCGAATATAAACCCGACCTTCAACATACAGAAATGGTCCTCACCGCAGAGCTGGTGGCCCTGGCTCAGATGAAGTGACTATTTCCCATTCTGAAAGGTGCAGGGACAGCCAGCGTTGCCCTGGGAGAGTCGCAGAAGCAGTCAGCTCCTCAGCTGCTTCATAGCAACACCAGAGCCGAGTAGGCCAGCCCTGCCTCCTCAGAAAGTTTGGTTTGCCTGAGGACTTTTCTTCCTCTCTTTGGTGGCTCAGGGCTCTTTGGTGATTCACGGTTCATTTATCGGCTTATTTATTTGGTCTTTTGAAGCCTAAACAATCAGTTCCTCACAACACAGCTTGCAAGCAGAAGGGGCATGAAGCCATTTGAAATTCAAAGGCCAATGCATCCTCTCCCAGATAACAAGAGGAGAGCCCTTCACTTGGCAAAGAATGGAGGCGCTCTCCAGTTCCGAGGTGCGCGGGGATCCCAGCAGCCTGCACAGCCCTTGCAATGCAGGAAGCAGAAGCAGCGGTGCAGGTCTGATGTCTTCCCAGCTGCACCCCATGCCCCCCAACAGCCCCAGCTTCCCTCCCTTGCTGGCGGCTTGTGTGACACTTGGGAGCTGGGTTGGGCTGGTTGGTTGGCTTCCTGTGCGAGGCGTCTGCGCTCCTGCCTGGAGCCAAGCTTCCTATTGCATGTCCGTATTTGGAGCCGCCTGCCTGTCTCCTGCGGAACACCGTGTACTGCTGCCTCTGCCGGCCTCGTCGTCCCACAACGCACCAGGAACAGCCTGTGGCAGAAGGACAAGCCCCTCGTCCCAGCTCATCCCTCCCACACACCGTCAGGGGCCTGACAAGTGAGCCCCCTGCACGTATCTGCGGTGGCCATCTGTTTCTGGCCTCTGTGTTTGGAGGTGTGGTTCTGGAAGGATTCCTGACTTCTGGTGAGCCAGTCCATGTCCTTGGGCTGCTGGGTCCACTCCTGGGACTGAAGGAGTGTGTCTGAGCACCACGACCCCGAGTGTTGCTAACAAGGATGGCTTTTCCCAGCCTAAGGCTGGAAGACCAGGCTGAGAGAAGTGCATCCCAGGACCTGCAGGGGTGAGGATAACCAAGGGTAAGAGATACACAGCAGTTCCTGCTGATCAGAAATGAGCCAGCAAGACCCAGTAGGCAGGGGATAGTTATCTGACCGCTAAGTGTCCCTGCAGATTGTCCTGTCCCATCTTGCAAGAGGGAAAATTGTACCTTTGGAGTGGAAAAACCTGATGGACCTAAGGTGCAGGTGACCAAATCTAACATCAAGCCTCTCTAAGACACAGACACCCGGCGCTTCTGGAAATGACTGAGGCACCACATGTCACTCTTGTAACATTCCAGCCCAGAGGGAGGTCAGAGGCCAGGGTGAGCTGGAGGAGAACAGGACACACCCCACTGAAGGAATGGTCTGTAAAATAACTCATCTGTTTCTTCTAAAGTTCCAGGGTTACTAAAGGAACGTTGCCCAGCAGGGTGGTGTACAGCTATGATCCCAGGACTCAGAAAGGCCATGAGTTCAAGGCCAGCCTGGGCTACATGGTTAGTCTGTCTCAAACACAAACCAACAAATAAATGAGAAGCCTAACAAAACAAGCGGAGGAAAAAGAGCCGAGGCAGAGTAAGGGGCCCGGTGTGGCGGCTCACACCTGCAATCCCAGCACTTGGGAGGCTGAGGCAGGGGCATGGCCAGGCGCTCAAGGCTGCCTCAGACTGCACAGTGAGTGCTTACTGAGATGTGGGAGCAGAGGCCAGTGTGGTGGTTAGACTCACAGCAGTTGGGCCGAGCCCGGGCATTGGTGAGTTCAGTGCCTGGGCTGCAGAGTGAGAGGTATGGATGTTGACAGACCAGCGACGAGTAAGATGTGAAGGATGTACGGGAAAGACAGAAGAGAAGGAAGCAGAGAGTTCTTTAACTGCAGTGTAAGAAGCCCAGGGAAGGGATCCCATCTCCAGGCTGAGGGGTGAAGTCTTTCAGCAGCTGGGCGGTGGTTCTTCAGTCTTATCTCACAGGCCATTTGCCTGGGTCCCTATCAGAGGGGACAGGCTGGCTGGGTTGTTAAGCAGTAAAATTTAAAGCAGGACTTGTCCTTCTGGGCCATTTAGGGCCAAGCACTGTGGGTCACTGGGAGTTAGGCTCTGCATGTTTATATAAGACGTGCCAAGTCACTGAGGCAGGATCTGAATGTTAAAATTCGGGGATTTTTGTCTTATTTTAATTTTGAACATTTTGTCTCTATAATCCTAGCTCTAAAAACAAAAGTACTCACTTAATGGTAAATTTCTCAAGTCTAATATCTGACTCCCAAAAGTTGCCCTCTGACCTCTGACCTCTGATTTCCGTGTGTGTGTGTGTGTGTGTGTGTGTGTGTGTGTGTGTGTGTGTGTGTGTATTATCAAGGAGACATTTATATTACAGTCTGGGGATGTAGCTCAGTTGGTAGAGTGTTTGCTTAGCACGCATGACGTCCTGGGTTCCATTCCCAGTATCACATAAACCAGGCCCGGTGGCATAATTATACCCCCAGCAGTTGGGAGAGGAAAGCAGGAGTTTCAGGTACGTGGCAAGTTCAAGGCCTGGAGATGGAGGCAGGAGGATTAGGAAATTCAAGGTCTTCCATGCTCTGCCTGGGACATGACATCTGTCTCAGAACAAACAACAAACAAACAAACAAAAACAAGGCTGGGGAAGATCATGGAAGAGGAGCCAGAAGAGGGGCGGGGTGTAATGAAGGGGCGGGGTGCAGTGAAGGGGCGGGGTGCAATGAAGAAGGGGCGGGGTGTAATGAAGAAGGGGCGGAGTGTAATGAAGGGGCGGGGTGTAATGAAGGGGCGGGGTGTAGTGGAGGGGCGGGGTGTAATGGAGGGATGGGGTGTAATGGAGGGGCGGGGTGTAATGAAGGGGCGGGGTGTAATGGAGGGGCGGGGTATAATGGAGGGGCGGGGTGTAATGAAGGGGCGGGGGCAATGAAGAAGGGGCGGGGTGTAATGAAGGGGCGGGGTGTAATGAAGGGGGGGTGTAATGAAGGGGCGGGGGCAATGAAGAAGGGGCAGGGTGTAATGAAGGGGTGGGGTGTAATGAAGGGGTGGGGTGTAATGAAGGGGCAGGGTGTAATGAAGGGGCGGGGTATAATGAAGAAGGGGCGGGGTGTAATGAAGAAGGGGCAGGGTGTAATGAAGAAGGGGCGGGGTGTAATGGAGGGTCTCTAAGCAATTCACAGTTGCTGGGAGAGAGACATTTTCTTCTTGGGCGCAGGCACTGGAAATGTGCCCATGCTCCTAAAAATGACCTCTCACCCTGCACTTGTACACAACCCTAATGAAGTTCATAAAGAAAGAAAGAAAAAGAGCTGGAGAGATGGCTCAGTGGTTAGGAGCACTGGCTGCTCTTGCAGAGATCCCAGGTTCAACTTACAGCTCCCACATTGTGGTTCACAACTGTAACTCCAGTCCCAAAGAATTCAGTACCCTTCTCTGGCTTCTGTGGTGTGAGTTGGTATGAGTATTGCACACATGTGGTACACAGACATATAGGCAAGCAAAACATCTATATACATTATATATATATTGGTTTTTCGAGACAGGGTTTCTCTGCGTAGTTTTGGTGCCTGTCCTGGAGCTCACTCTGTAGCCCAGGCTGGCCTCGAACTCACAGAGATCCACCTTGGCTCTGCCTCCGAGTGCTGAGATTAAAGGCATGCGCTACCCCTGCCCGGCAAATATATTTTTTTAATTAAGAAAAACAAACAAACAAACAAACAATCCAAACCCTGACAGTAGAAGGGGAAATAGTTGAAAAGAGGAAGGGGATTCAGGGGGTGGGAAAAGAGTGAGTTATGGGGGTGATTGTGATCAAAAGACATTATATACACATATGGAAATGCCATAATGAAACACACCACCATGTATTAACATGTGTCAACAAAAACTTCCTAAATATTTTATTTATTTTTGTTTTATTGTTTTGTTTTGTTTTTCCATACAGGGTTTCTCTGTGTAGCCCTGGCTGTCCTGCAACTCACTCTGTAGACCAGGCTGGCCTCGAACTCACAGAGATCCGCCTGCCTCTACCTCTCAAGTGCTGGGATTAAAGGTGAGCGCCTGCCACCGCCACCGCCAGCACTTGAGAGGCAGAGGCAGGTGGATCTCTGTGAGTTCCAGACCAGCCTGGTCTACAGAGCTAGTCCAGGACAGGCACCAAAGCTATAGAGAAACCCTGTCTCAAAAAAAAAAACAAAGGTGTGCGCCATTGCCACTGCCACCACCACCCCAGCATAGGTTTTGTTGTTGTTGTTGTTGTTAGTGGTGGTGGTGGTTTTTTTAAAGATTTATTTATTTATTATGTATACCGTGTTCTGTTTGCATGTATCCCTGCAGGCCAGAAGAGGGCGCCAGATCTCATTACAGATGGTTGTGAGCCATCATGTGGGTGCTGGGAAATGAACTCAGGACCTCTGGAAGAGCAGCCTGTGTTCTTAACCTCTGAGCCATCTCCAGCCCCCAGCATTTATTTCGTATGTGTGTGTCTGTGCACCACCTGTGTGCCTGGTGCCCTCAAAGTTCAGAAGAGGGCTACAGGGTGTCAGATCCCCTGGAATTGGAGTTACAGATGTTTGTGAGCCACTACATGGGTGTTAGGAATCGAACTCAGGTCCTTTGACAAAACAACCAGTGCTCTTAACCACAAAGCCATCTGTCCAGTCCCTTAAAATATTTAAAGATATGATTCTTGCCTTTAATTACATGTATTTGGTGTGTGTGTGTGTGTGTGTGTGTGTGTGTGTGTGTGTATGGCACATGTATAGTGGTGAGAAGACAACTTTAGAGAGTCCACTTTTTCCATCCACCTATATCTAACTCTAGGATCTCCCTGTTTCCCAAGCTGGACTTGAACTTGCTAAATAGCCTAGGCTGATCTCAAGTGTATGATAATCTTCCTGCCTCATCCTCCCAAATATGATAATATTCCTGCCTCATCCTCCCAAATATGATAATCTTTCTGCCTCATCCTCCCAAATATGATAATCTTCCTGCCTCATCCTCCCAAATATGATAATCTTCCTGCCTCATCCTCCCAAATATGATAATCTTCCTGCCTCATCCTCCCAAATGCTAACATACAGGTGTGAACAATCACATCCAGCTATGTACTTATTTATATAGCTATGCATCATATCTTCATAACTTTTGTATATAGAGAAGATGTGACCAAAAAAAAAAAGAAAGAAAAGAAAAGAAAAAGAAAAAAAGGTGTCTTCAGCCAGGGGTATTTTAGAGTTCATTGTATGAATCTTGCAACTTTTCTATTGGTTTGAAATCACTTCAACGACAAGAAACATTACAGAGTTCAGGTGGAGAGAAGCGCTGGACCCCCAGCTGCGGCCCAATAGCTCCCTCCTGATGGCATGTCTTCCCTCTTCATCTTTAAGAAAACCAGGGTCTTGCCAGGGCATGCTGGTGCACATCGTTAGTCCCACCACTTGGGAGGCAGAAGCAGGTGCATCCCTGAGTTCCAGGTCAGCCTGGTCTAGAGAGTGAGTTCCAGGATAGGCAGGGCTTGTCTCAAAACAAAACAAAGACTGTCTGCGCATACGTGCTTAGGTTGGTGTAGGTATAGTCACAGAGGACTTGCTTGTTTGAATGTGTGTCACGCATGCTTGTTCGTGGGCATGCATGTACCGGTGCATGTGTGTGTAGATGGATATGGAGGTCAGTAGTCAATGTCAGGCGTCTTCCTCAGTCAGTATGGACATTTTTATCTCATTTATTGTTATCACATTTATTTATTTACTCTTGTTTGTGTCTACACACATGCCTGGCACGGCATCCAGGTGGAGGTCAGAAGAGAACTTACAGAAGCCTGTTCTTCCACTGCTCAGGTCGTCAGGCTCGGCAGCAAGTGTCTACCCACTGAGCCATCCCACCAAGCTTCCGGCTTACTTTCTGAGTCTCTCATTGACCTGGAGCTCACTGATTGGCTAAGCTGGTTGGTCCATGAGCTTCAGGGATTCACCCGTCTCCACTGGGGTTACAGATGCCCACCACCAGACTGCTGGCTTTTTATACCAGTGCTGGGGATTTGCACTCAGGTCCTCTCACTTTGCCCACTGAGTCACCTCCCGGCCCCCAGAAGACTAGCAATAAGGAGGTGTTTGTTTGTTTGTTTGTTTTTTCTTGACGCAAAGTCCATGGGAAAGCAAAGTTGTTGTGGAGAATATGGGGGAGGGGGGCATAAAACAGACCCCGAAGCCAAAAGGCCCTATCGGTCACAGCTGACATCCTCAGGCTGAGCTCTGTCGGCCCCCTCCTCCCGCCGCATGGCAGCTGAAGACTTCAGAAGAGCGTCCCTGAGAACTCAAGTCCTGGGAGCCACACCTCCTGGCTCGCAGATTCCCCTCTGCTTCCCTTCCCCACCTCCTCTCAGCTCTCGGGCCGGAGGACAGGGCTGTGCTCCAACAAATGCTCCTTCCTGCCCTCCGGAGACGAACTGGGGCTTTCCTGCTTTGTCTGCCAGGTGTGGGTGTCTCTCCTGAGTCTGCTGCCAGCAACAGTGCCTCATGGCATGAAGGACTAGGCACTGTCTCCTTCCTGCTGCCAGGGTGGGGACCTGAGTCAGACCATCCGGATTCCAAGCTCATCGTCACCCATTTCAGCTGTGTGGCTCTGGGAAAATCGCCTGACCTTTCTGTGCCTCGCTTTCTATGAGGAGTAACAGCTTTCCCAAGTAGACAAAGCTGCCACACCACTCAGTGCTCAGTAATGCTCCCTGCTGGACCACCCTCTCCAGCATGGAGGTGATCCCCAGGATTGAACCCAGGACCTCATGCATGTTGGGCAAGTGCTCTCCCATTGGGCTACCCCCCAGAAAACTACCACCTGAACTTCTGTCTGTTGTTCCTGGGTTTTGAGACAGGATCTCATGCGGACATCCCAGGCTGGCTACACAACTCGCTGTGGTGCTGAAGAGGGCATTCAACTTCTGATCCTCCTGCCTCCACCGTCGGGGACGCACCACCCCTCTTAGGAGGCGCTGGGGATCGAGCCCAGGGCCTCGTGTAGGCTAGGCAAGCACACTACTGGCTGAGCTACGCCCCCAGCTTCAATTCTGGCTCTGAGGCTGGTATCGACGTCTACAGTGCCTTGGCTTTTGAAGCCCACAGATCTTTGCTCTTACTGGCCCCTCTGGCCCTCTTCCCACACTCCTCCTGCGTTGTTCTAAGTCTTTCTCAGATCTCAGGCTTCAGAGGCGAGGCCTCCAGGGATCTTTGGCAAACACACCTCCACCCTCAGTCCAAATAAACCACTTCCTCCGGGGATCCACTGCACTGAGGGCCCGGCCGCTCCTAGCTGCTTAGGTTGTTTGTATAACTCGGGGTCCTCCCGCCCCAGCCCCAGCCCACAGGGGTCACTAGCTCTTCAAGTTCCATCCACAGCCCGCCCGGGGCTTCCCAACAAACCCCTCCTCCCTCCAGGCCCCTACTGCCGGGAAAGGCACACCCCCTCCCAACTTTGAGCAGCCGACACACATCGGGTGCTGTCATTGGGCCAGGGTGGGCCACATGACTCGGCTCACCCAATCAATGGAGAAAGAAAGGTCAAAGGGGCTGGTGTTGAGGCTTTTTAACTTTTGTTCTGTTACTTTTTGGTTTGGTTTGGTTGTGGTGCTTTCTTTCACTCTATAGTCTGTCCAGAAACTTGCTATACTGTCCTTAGGCTCTCAGTGATCCTCCTGCCTCAGCTTCCCAAGTGCTGGGATTGCAGATTTGAGCTACCATGCCTGGCTTGGTTTCTCTCTCTCTCTCTCTCTCTCTCTCTCTCTCTCTCTCTCTCTCTCTCTCTCTCTCTCTCTCTCTCTCTCTCTCTCTCTTTTTGCCAGGACTAGGACACTTGATTTCCAAGATGTTGCTGGCAGCCGTCAGGACACCACAAGTGTACCTACTCATGGATCAAAGCAACCTGGAGAGAGGCAGTGGGGGACAGAAAGTTCCTCAGGCCTCACTGAACCACGGTCTGCTTCAGTCCCCCGGCCTGGCATCTCCTGAGACTGTTCTAGAGGTCAGGCTCCCTGCTGTCAGCCCCAGCAGTTTAGACTTGTAGACATCTTGACTCAAAGCTAACCGTGATTGGCGGCTCTGATGCGGAGAATTCCAGGACTAGCCAATAGGAAGCACAGCTCAGGTTTAATGAGATATTTTAAGCTTAAGAGTTAAGAGAAAGAGAGGCCCTGGAAAGGAAGCAAGACACACAGGAGAATAGGAGTGTGGGCCTTTTATTTTTATTTTTATTTTTATTTTCTTTTTGAGACAGGGTTTCTCGGTGTAGTTTTGCGCCTTTCCTGGAACTCGCTTTGGAGACCAGGCTGGCCTCGAACTCACAGAGATCTGCCTACCTCTGCCTCCCAAGTCCTGGGATTAAAGGCGTGCGCCACCACTGCCGGCGAGTGTGGGCCTTTCGAAGAAGGATAAGACATAGCAAGTGTGGATCTAGGCTCCTCATGGAGGCATCCATGGTGTTTTTGCGATGGAGTTTGGAGGGGTTTGAAGTTACTACCTTCAAAGAGTTGCTAAGAACCCCAAGTGAGGTCACTGGGTGGTTCCTGAGGCCGCATCCGACAGGATCAGGATGGATGAGGTAGAAACCAAGCCACCAGGATACAGGAAGGTCTCTGAATTTAACTGTAAACAGTTTATAGTTTTGAGAGGTTCAGGAAATAGCCAAGGAAAGGAGAAATGCCCTGCCCAAGGTCATATGTGTTCAGACTCTAAACCTCGGTCATTGTCATTTGAACATAAAGGACTACTACTTTTTATACTTGCAGCGCATGTTAACTGTATCAGAACCTCTGGAGCCAGAGTTATAGAGAGCAATGGTGAGCTCTCTGATATGAGTGCTAGGAACCGAACTCAGGCCCTCTGCAAGAGCTTAAATACTCTTAACCACTGAGCCATCTCTCTAGCCCTTCTTTCTAATTTGTTTGTTTTGTGCGTATGGGTACATTCATGCTATGACTCACATGTGGAGGTTGGAGGACAAATTGTGGGAGTTGGTTTTCTTCCCTGACATGTGGGTTCCTGGAGTGGGTATTTGCCCCGCCTATGATAAGTAGATGCCCCAACATTACAGAGAAACATTGGATGACTGTCCAGGCAGCCAACTGTCTCTGTCTTTCCTTGCATTTTTTTTCGGAAGTTGCTTGCTTGCACTTCCTGTTTACTCAGGTAATATTTGTTGGCATTCTGGCCCACCCCTTGGGGACCACCCTGTGTCCTGGTGTAAATCCTCCCTTAAGGAAAAACCCCTCCCTTCGTCTCCCTCTTCCCCCTCCTCCCTTTCTCGACATGAGGTGTGCACCCCTGCTTTCCCTTTCTCTCCATCTCTTTCTTCTTCTCTCCCTCTTTCCTTCTCTTTCTCCGTCTATCTCTCTATAACAATAAACTCTCCATGTGGATGCTATGTCTGCATGATATGAGTGACTTCCCATCACGCCATGCAGCCCACCACCACCATGTCTGCATGGCATGTCTCCCTTACCCACCAGGGCCCCTTGGCCCAACCCGCCAAGGCCTCCTGTGTGTCATATCATTACAATGTTATTTTCCTTCTCAGGTCTTTGATGGGTTGAAGACTAGATAGTTACAGTTACAATCATTTTGTGTCTTAGCTAAGAGCATATCAGGTCCTAGAGTTAGATTCTTCAGGATAGGACAGCTATTGGAGTAATCTCTGTAATTTGCCAGTTACCTATGATCTGGACATTCAGTGTGTTTCTTACTCGATGTTGTTCTTGTTGGTTGTGGTTCCACTTTTGTTTGTTATTACCTTTCTTTCTCCTGGACAATACTTGATAATCATTATATATCGTTTGTATTAGGTTTAGAACGTTCTTATTTAGACTGAGGGGGAAGTGTAGTGGGTATTTGCTTCACCCATGACCTTGGACTAGCTAGCTCGATATAGATGGTGCTTCTTGCCTGCCTGCGTGACCCCTTAGAAGGGAAGAGGAAAGGGGTCTTGGTCTCTCTTGGCCACGTAAGGCTTCCTGGCGCAGGGTTCAGTGACCTGGTCTGGAGCTTTCTCCATCTTTTCTTGGGAGACAAAGAGGCAACATCGTTGCTCCCTTTTGTCACAGTGAGTCTGTTTTCTGATAGAACCCTTTAATAAATCGATACACAGAGACCTTTGCAGCTCTCCTTACAGGTCCCAGGATCAAACTCTATCAGTCAGTGAGTTTGGCAGCAAGCACCTTTCCCTTGTAAGCCATCTTGCCAGCCCTTCCCCGTCTTGCTGTTGGTGACCTAACACTTGAGCTGGGTGTTCGTATCTTCACCTGCTGTGGTGGTTTGCATGAAAATGGCCCCACGGGCCCATAGGGAGTGACACTATTAGGTGGTGTGGCCTTGTTGGAGGAAGTGTGTCACTGGGGGTAGGGTACACTTTGAAGTTTCAAATGCTGAGCCCCAGGCCCAGTGTCTCTCTCTCTTCCTGCTGCCTGCTGATCCAGATGCAGAACTCTCAGCTCCCTCTCCAGCACCATGTCTGCCTGCATGCCTCCAGCTTCCCACCATGACAATGATGGACTGTAAGCCAGCTCCAGTGAAACGTTTTCCTTTATAAGAGTCGCCATGGTCATAGTCTCTCGTCAAGCAATAGAAACTCTAACTAAAACACCTGCATGTGTATGGCTGTTTTGGCCTTATGTGTATCTGTGTACACTGTCCGTGCCCGAGGCCTTTGGAGACAGGAAGAAATTGGATCCCCTGGTCCTGGAGTTACAGATGGTTGTGAGCTGCTATGCGGGTTCTGGGAATTGAACCTGGGACCTCTGGAAGAACAGCAAGTGTTCTTAACTGCTGAGCCATCTCTCCAGCCCTTCCCCCTGAATTTCCCATGACTGCCATTTCTGAGAGATGTGACTTGTGACATCCTTTCTACTGCACTCTTGGGGGGAACTTGGATTTTCCTATATCAGCTACTTGCTGTGTGAACTAGATACTAAGTCTCCCTGTATGTTTTTTGAATCTGAAAACTGCACCTAGTTCTCTGGCCCTAGTAAAAAATAAAACAGAATACCGGAGAGATGGCTCAGAGGTTAGGAGCACTGGCTGTTCTTCCAGAGGACTCAAGTTCAAGTCCCAGCATCCACAGGACAGCTCACAACTGTCCATGACTCCAGTTCCTAGCATCTGGCGCTCTCTTCTGACCCCCATGGTCACCAGACATGCACACAGTGACACACACACACACACACACACACACACACACACACACACACACACAGACAAAACACTCATATACATAAAATAAAACAAATCAATCTTTGACACAAAACACTCCAAACCAGGGTTGGTGTTGCCTGCCTGTGAGGAGGCAGAAGCAGGAGGAGCTGAGGGTCAAGGCCATCCTCAGCTACATGAAGAATTAATTAATTAATTAATTAATTAAGGCAACTTAATCTATACAAGACCTGACCATAGAAAACAATTCAAAAACAAGCCGCACACCTTTAGTCCCAGCACTTGTGAGGCAGAGGCAGGTGGGTCTCTGAGTTCTAGGCCAGCCTGGTCTACAGAGCGAGTTCAAGGGCAGCCAAGGCTACAGAGAAACCCTATCTCCAAAAAAAGTAAAAATAAAATAAGATAATCAAGAAAAGGAAATAATACAAAAACAACTATCCTATTTTACAGGTGAGGAGCCTGAGCCTGGAGTCTCTGACATGACCTAGTGTGGCACAGGCTGAAGTGTGTCAGCCCATATTTTCCAGCTGTGAAGGCCGCTGAGGTGGCACCCATGGCTGGAGGCTCTGTGCCAGCCTGCTTTGAGAGGCCTGGGAGGTGTGATGAGCAGTGGCGGCCAGTGGCCTCATCAGTCACCTGGGCCACTTGCCCTACTAATCTTTCTAGAAGCCTTTCCCTCACCTAGGAGCCTATCTGTCCATCCCACTTTTAAATGACCATTGTCATCAGTTGGGGTGAGACCTTCCCTCCAGGTATCTGTCCATCAGTGAGGAGACGTGGACCTTCTCAGGCACGATGGCTAACAACTGACGTGTTTGGCCTTACAGAGACCCTGTCCACCCTGGAGGCACACTGTGGCTCAGACATGGTCCTCTTCCCAATAGTCTACAAGCACCCTGAGGCTCCTAGCTGAAACAGTCCAGGACTGTGGCTTAGGGGCTCAGATAGACTCCAGGGAGCATCCAGTCACCCCTGCCCTTCCTGTGGGCCACCCAAAACCCCGAAGGAGTCAACCTCTGAGCTAGGCCTTCCAGCCTGTTCCTGCCTCCTCTCTGCTGTACAGGATGTGAACTATGATGGCCACCACACCCAAAAGGGACATAGATGTCAGTAGGCTCTGCCATGGAAGCTCCCGGAATCCCACAGCTGCCCCTAGGGGATCCTGTTTCAGAGGATGGACAATGAATACCAGAGGGTGTCTGGGTACACAGTATACCCCAACTCCTAAAGAGGGTACAGGACCACAAAAACTCAGGGGGTGACCTCTGGGCATGGGTGATCTGGGTTGGAAAAAGTGTCCAGGCACGGTCCTCTTCTGTTTTTCTGGCAGAGTGACCCTGGCTGGCCCAGAACCTGCTGTGTAGACCAAACTGGCTCCACCCTCCCGTCCCCCTGTCTCTGTATCTCAATCCTGGGATGACAAGAGTCCGACACCATGCCCGGCGACAGGCAAGGTTTTTGTTGTTATTGTTGTTAAGCTCCCTACCTCAAATGCCTCATTTATAGAGAAGTAAGTCCGTTGCTCTCCAGAGTGCGTGTGCTTACGTCAGAAGGCACTGGATGGTGCGGGTCTGTTCTACAGACGTCTAAAGCGGGGGGATCAGGAGGTCCAGGTCACCCTTAAGTGGGAAGCTAGCCTGGGCTATAAGAGAATCTGTCACATACACACACACACACACACACACACACACACAGACACACACACACACAGACACACACACACACAGACATACACACACACAGACACACACAGACACACACACACACAAAGAAAAAAAAAAACAAGGAAGGAAGGTCAGAAAGTCAGGGCCAGTTGCTGGGGACAAGCAGTAGACAAGACTGACACAGGAGCTGTCCCTACAGCAGAGGGCAGAGTTAGCAAGTGTCACCTACGGAAACACCTACAGCTCAGGGAAACTGAGGCCCGAGGAAGGGTAAATGGCTAGTCAAGCCTTACAGCCGGGAACCAACAAGTACCCCCGAGGATCATTTTTCTCTGTGCTGAGCACACTCTGGTTTGGGTATCTGTGTGTGTGTGTGTGTGTGTGTGTGTGTGTGTGTGTGTGTGTGTGTGTGGTTATCTCCAGTTCCTGAGTGATGAAGGTGCAGAGAAAGGTGAGGTGACTTTCTTGAAGTCCCAGCCAAGACCACGCCATGGCAATCAGGCTGGACAAACAGCGGTGTGAGGTTGAAGCTTCCCTGTCATTGCTGAGGACGACCCTGCAATCCACAGCATCTCTGAGGGTTGAGTTGCTCTGTTTCCTGGAACCTGACCTTCCCCAACCCATGACCTTGATTTGTTTTTGAGACTACGCTGACCCTCCCTGGCCCTCCCTAATCACATGGTGGGTGACCATGTGATGTTTTCTTAAAGAATTTTTGTGTTTCCTTATTGCCTCGTTGTGTCCCTTCTGTAAAACTACTTGTGATTTTACTCCTTAAAAGGGGCCCAAGAGATGGATTCGGGGCTGCTCTCTTTAACCACACTTAGGAGGCAGTCCCTGGCCAGCTCTTGGATGCACCCCAGTAAAAAACAAGCTTGCTTCAAATTTGCCTCAAATTGTGGTAGTGGTCTTATTCTCATCGTGGGTTGTTTTAACAGTGGCATGCATTTTTTTTTTGTTTTGTTTTGTTTTGTTTTTTTGAGACAGGGTTTCTCATTGTAGCCCTGGCTGTCCTTGAACTCACTCTGTAGACCAGGCTGGACTCCAACTCAGAGATCACTTGCCTCTGCCTCTGTCTGTGCCTCAGCCTCTGTCTGTGCTGGGATCAAAGGTATGCGCTATCACCACCTGGCATCTCGGCACTCAGAAGGCAGAGACAGGAGCATCCCTATGTGTTTGAGGCCAGCCTGGTCTACGTAGCCCAATCAAGGCTACATAATGAGCTTGTCTCAAACAGACAAGAAATGCTTCTCCAACGCTGTCTGTGTGTCTGTCTGAGCTCATATGAAGGCCAGAGGACTACTTCAGCGTCATCCCTCCGTTACTACCCACCTTGGCATTTGTTTGATTTGTCTGAGACACAGTTTCTCTGTAGCCCGTGTTGTTCTGGAACTCACTCTGTAGACCAGGCTGGCTTTGAACTTAGAGATCCACCTGCCTCCCTCCCCCTCCCCCACTGCTGGGATTAAAAGCGTGAGCCACTAGCCCCACCCTCCACCCCCACCCAGGCCTAACTTGTATTTTGAAATAAGGTCTGGAGCTAGCCAGCTGGACTGGCAAGCACCAGGAATCCTCCAATGTCTATCTCTCCCAGCACGGGGATCACAAATGTGTGCTACCACATCTTTTCTGGAGGTGGAACTCAGGTCCCATGCTTGCAAGGAAAACATTTTACCAGCTGGGCCATTTCCTCAGACCTTCTCTGGAGCTTTATGCCCAAGCTGGTGGATGGCATAGCATTGGACTGATTCAGGTGATGTGACTGCCAGAGACTATCACCAAACGGAGGGTCTGGGAATGGGGAGGAACCCTGATTGGTCAGGCGGTATCGTGTGTCTGTCTTGGCTGTGAGGGTGCGTTTCTTCCCACCTGGCCCACTGTAAAGAGTTTGGAGCTCAGGTGGGAAAGCTGTGTGTGGGGGGGTGCGGGGAAGGGGAGTGTGTCTGGACTCTGAGGTGAGGTCAGTGGGGAGCCAGCGAGAGCTTTGTTCTACATGCTGAGCAGCTTGGAGAGGCAGAGGCATTTGCAGGGAGCCTCTGGTTCCTGCTCCGGACCCTGGGAGGAGAAATGGCGCACAGGCCCCAGCTGTTAAAGCAGGGATTGCTTTGCAAACCAAGCCCACGTCACTCTTGGCTAGGGGCCTGCAGATGCCAGCGAGAGCATGGGCGGAGGACCCATGAGTAATCCTTCCCTTGGTCTGCTCCCACACTCACCCTCCCTGGGCCCCGGGGAGCCCAAGCTCGGTGGCCCCAGCTGTCAGCTGGCTGCTCCCACATCTCCCATCTTTGGCAACCCCGTTCTTCAGTGTCTTAACTCGCACCCCGGTCCCATGGGCCAGCTCAACTCTGAATGGAGCCATTGTGAGAGCCGCCCAAGAGCCGCAGTGGCTCCGGGCCAGCACACGTGGCTCTCTTGCAGATGCCCGCCGAGGCCCTAGGCCAGGCTTGACTGAGAGGAGAGAGGAGGCAGGAGGAACTTGGGCGGCTGCAGGAGGCTGCAGCCTGCAGAGACCGCGCCCTCCGAGAGCCTGCATCCTCGATTCAACCTGTGTCCAGTCTGGGGAGGCGTGGAGGAAGGAGCTCATGGGAACCTTCGCAGCTTTGCAGAAGACCTGAGACTGGGCTCTGAGGTATCTCAGGCTCTCACTAAACTGAAAGTCGTGACGGGCGAGAAGAGGCCAAAACCATGTTCCTCAGGCCCAGCTTACTGTAGCGGCCTGGTAGGAGAGACAGCCCTGAGGCATCCCAGGAAAGTTTTGAGGTCCAGAGGCGGGTGTTGGGAAGAGGAGCCAAGGACTTGTTGTTTCTTGATAGACCGACAGGGTCTTCCAGACTGAGCCAGCCGTGATGGCGTCATAACACCTAGGTACTGTTTATTGAAGACTTACTAAATGTCTGAGTTCTGTGCCAAGAACTTCATATCTCATTTGGCCCTCATAACATCCATAGAAGGCAGGTGTTATCCTTATCCCTAGGCAGCCGTTGCCCAGGTAAAGGGACTCAGTCAGGGTGGGGCCATTAAAGCCAAAATCCTCTCAGTGAGCTACTCAGCAGTGTCCCTAGAGTCTGTCTCATGCGGCCAGCTAGGCTCTGAGTCTAGACCCTACCGATCCCCCACCACATTCCTGCCGCACAACCCACCTGCCTGCTGTAGCTGGCACTGTGCTGGGTGGCGGCAGCCTGGCTGGGGAGTCAGGAATGGAGGATTGCCAAGCCCAGACTCTGCCGATTCTTATCCAATGTGACTCTTTCGTCCTCTTTTACTTTCTTCGCGGGAAAGTAGGTATCTCCTATTTTGGTTTTTTGTTTGTTGGCTCGTTTTTGGTTTTTCAAAACACAGTTTCTCTGTGTAGTTTTGGTTCCTGTCCTTCATCTCACTCTGTAGACCAGGCTAGCATCGAACTCACAGAAACCCATCTGACTCTGCCTCCCAGTTGCTGGTATTAAAGGCATACACCACAACTGCCCGGCTTCCTGTTTTTTTGTTTTTGAGACAGGATTTCTCTGTGTAACCCTGGCTGTCCTGGAACTCACTCTGTAGACCAGGCTGGCCTTGAACTCAGAGATCCACCTAACTCTGCCTCCTGAGTACTGGGATAAGAGGCATGCACCACTATGCCTGGCAAAGTGGATATTTCATTTAGCATTCTTGTTTTGTTTTGTTTGAGGTAGGGCCTCGCTATATAGACCATACTGACCTCTGTCTGTCTGCACCTCTTGAGTGCTGAGATTAAAGGTGTACATTATCACATCTGACCCCTTAGTTTTGTTTTTTGAGGCAGAGTCTTCCAGTAACCCAGGCTGACCTCGAACTCACTATGTAGCTGTAGTTGGTCTTGAACTCCTGATCCTTCCACTTCCATCTCCTGGGTGTGGAGATTACAGACTTGTGTCATCGTGCCTTATTTTAACTAGAATTCTTTAATGCAAACAGGAGATACTGATTTGGGCTTACTAAGACAAGGAAGGAATGAACTGGAAGGATCCAAGACCACCCCATGCACCGGATAGGAGCTGAGCTAGGCCTTGGGCCACCTACAAACGTGGCTCCAGGGACCTGATAGCAGGTGGAGTGGAGGCCACCTGGTTCCCTTAATGACAAACCAGGCTCTACTACCAGAAGAAACGGAAGTGGAAAGCCTGGGGGCCTCAGTGGAAGAGTGCTTGTGTGACTTGCGAGAGGCCCTGGATTCCACCCTCAGCCCCAGGAGACATAATCACACATGAAGGAGTGGGCGGGGCTGCCCACACAGCCTGACCTCCCAGTCAGGGCTCAAGGTTGCCAGAATGAAGTGAGCCCCGTGAAGGAGGTTCCTGGTGGCTTCGAGACTCACAGGAACATGGCCTGACACCTGCTGCGGTCTCATCCCAGACTCTGGACCGCTGTGTGTCCTTGGGCATTGCCATATCTCCTTCTGGATCTTGGCTCCTCCATCTGTGGAAAGAAGTACATTAGTCTCTCTCTCCTCTGTGTGTGTGTGTGTGTGTGTGTGTGTGTGTGTGTGTGTGTGTGTGTGTGTGTGTGAGCTCGGTAGTCAACCCTCTCTTTCTCAGAAGTCTATGGATCTAGGATCTGTGGATGAAACTCAGTTCAGTGTGCTTGCTTGCCCAGCATTTATACAGTGAGCCACCTCTCTGGCCAGCCTTGTTCTTTTGTTTGTTTTTGAGATGGCGTCTCGTGTCCCAGGCTGGCCTTGAACTTGTGATTCTCCAGTTCATCCTCTGGAATGCTGGAATTACAAGTGTAGGTCACCATGCTCAGCCCGTCCTCAGCTCTCAGAGCCCTTAGTAACATTGCCAGGGGAAGGGAAAGAGTGTTCCCAGAACGGTTGCCCAACAGAAAGAATGAATCACAGATGGAGGAATGTCAGGCATTCCTGAAGATGACTTAGGCTGGGTTCTGTCTGTCACCAAGTAGAAAAACAGCCCCTCCTTCCAGAAGGCCAGTGAGGCAAAGGGCAGCACAGGCCAGTGCCCCCACAGGGTGCTTCCAGAACCCACACAGGGAATGGGCTACGGCCTCTATGTCCTGGTGCCTTTGTTGAAGGGACAACTAGATTTGTGGCAGCCACTGAGACATTGTGCCTTATCTTTGGGCCTCAGTTTCTCTCGCTGTCAAATAGGGATCAACTCCCTGCCATGCCAACCTCACAGGGTCTTCCTGAGGCTCAAACAGGACAAGATGGAGAAAGAGAAGTGGAGGCCCGGCATGGTGGCGCATGCCTGTGAACCCAGCACTTGGGAGGAAGAGGCAGGTGGATGTCCATGAGTTTCAAGTCACCTAGAGCTTTATAGTGAGGCCCTGTCTCAAAAATAAAAAAACACAAAAGCCAGTGTTTGGGGAGATGGTCCAGCTGGTAAAGTACTGGCCGCACAAGCTTGAAGACTTCAGTTCCATCTTAAGAACAAAGGGAAAAAGCCTGACGTGGTGGCTGCCATGTGCTTGTAGGTGCCAGGGAAGCCAGAGGGCAGAGGAACTGTAGTAACAGGCAGTTGTGAACCTCCTGACATGGGCACTGAGAACCAAAGCCAGATCCTCTTCAAGAGCAATAAGTGCCCTTAATCTGAGCTGTCTCTCCACCCCTGACTCCTTTTCCCGTTCTCTTACTCATCTGTGGATGTGGATGTGTGTGCATGTACACACACACACAGGTCCACCTATACACACGAAGGTCTTAGGACAACTCTCGGGAGTGACTGTCCCCTTCCACCGTGTGCGTCCCACTGACAGAATACAGATTGTTGAGCGTGGTGACAAGTATCAGCTGATGAGTCATCTCACCAGCCCTTTGTGGATTATTTTCCTGTGTCCCAGGCTGGCCCTGAACTCACTACATAGCTAAGGATGATCTTGAGCTTCTTCCTAGTCCTCCAGTGTTCACCTTCTGAGCTCTGGATTATAGGGGTGTGCTACCACACCCTGCAAACATTCACCCCTCTCTTCCCATCATCATTTATAAAATGGGCTCTGATCTTATTACCCTTGACTAGAGGTAAGGAGGCTATAGCACCTAGAGAGAGGTAAAGCCAGACTGTGAATTCAGGCAATCTGGAGGTTTTTTTTGTTTATTTTTTTTCAGATTGGTGGGGGGTCTTGCTATGTAGATCAGGCTGGCCTTATGCTTCTGTGCTTCAGCCTGCCGAGTGCTAGGATTACAGACATAAAGCACCATGGCTGGCTCAGCTTCTCTCCTGGGCTCCCGGGCTTCTGCAGGCTGGCTGGGCATGGCTGGCATCCTCTCCTGGAGATAGATGCTGGGGTCCTTATGATTTCAGCCAAATAGTGACCAGACCTGGTATGAGCTAGGGTTTCCCCTCTCACACCTCTGGAAGTCATTTCTGGTTGTCAACTTGCAACTCAATTAGCCTGAACACTAAGTAGGGCAAGCATGGTGGATGTCTTCCAAGAAATGGGAAGTGGCACCTGCCATCTCCCAAGACTGAAGCCATTGTGTTCAGATTCTGTGGGTCAAGTAGTCAGGGAGCCTGTGATCAAGGGGAGGGTGTCGTGGAGAACCCCACATCCAGCATGTCCAAGGAAGATGGGCATTGTTTTGGAACTGTTGCTGGCCCCAGTTTCTTTGATCCCTTTTAGTGAAAGGGCCCTTTTCCCTAGACAGCGTCTCCCTCCCTCCAGCATACCCAGCTTCAGCTTAAAAAAAAAATTATGTGTGCCTATGTGTACGTGTGCTAGCTCATGTGTGGAGGGCAGAGCACAAACTTCTGGGAACTGGTTTTGCCCCTACCATTTTGATGTGGGTTCCAGGGATCGAACTCACATTACCAGGCTCGTGCAGCAAGCTCCTTTACCCACTGAGCCCCCTCACCAGTCCACTTTAGCTTTTCGTTTTGTTTGAAACAGGGTCTCACAATGTAGCCCGGGATGGCCTGGAACTAGCTATGTAGACCAGGCCTGCCTCTGCCTCTTGAGCACTGGGACCAAAGGTGTGCGCCACCCAAGCTTGGCTTCAGCCTTTTCTTTCTTCTAGCATGAGATGCCTGAGGAGACGCGTGGGTTCCCTATTTCGATCGTCTGGTAGCCAGAGGGATAGACGTGTCTCTTTTAGACTCTCTTCATCCTCGCCAGGAGAGTTCAGCCCCCACTCCCACCTTCCTGCTCCACTTTTGCCCACTTCCCATCGCCTCTGCAACTCCATTTACCTCATTTCATTCCCCCGAACAGTGCGGTTCTCTGGTTCTCTGGCCTCCTACTCCCGGTGCATGCCGGCCACACCGAGGGCGCGCTTCCGGCACTCACAAAGGCCTTTAAGCCTAAAATGAAGCCGAACACAGGCAGTTCCTTCCCCTGGAGGAACTGAATTTACTGCAGGACTCTTTCCAAGGGCAGGATTGAAGGAGTCCTTGAGGACAACACCTCCACCACTCCCCTGTCTCACACACACACACACACACACACACACACACACACACACACACACACACACACTCACACAGCACAAGCTTTTGCAGTCCTTGTTCCTGGGAGGAGTGCCATTTCTCAGGTTAGCCACAAAGGTTCTATACAGGTAGCAGCCCGTGGCCGCCTGTGTTAGGGAAATGCTGGGTTACACTGTCTCTCTGACACAGCCTTGCCAAACAGTACTCGCTGTGAGGAAAGGGTTGCTCTAACCTGTCTGTGCAAACCGGGCCACCAGCAAGGCCTGCCCAGGACATGGGCTATGACACATAGGCCTCATGTTCCTGCCTCCGCATCCTGAATGCTGGGATTGCAGCATGTACCATCACCCGGTTTCATGTCCTGCTGGAGACTGACCCAGGGCTTCGAGAATGCTCGGCAATCACTCTGCCAGCTGAGCAACCACATCCCCAGTGTCTAGGGCTTGGATTTAATTAATTAATCAATTAGTTAATTAATTAACTTATTTACTTAGAGACAGGGCCCAGGCTATGTTGGAACTCTCTATGTAAACCAGACTGACCTTATTTACATTCAAGGCCTTCCCACCTCTGCCTCTTGAGTGCTGGGATTAAAGGTGTGTCCCACCGTGCCGGCCCTGGCTCAGAAATCCTGCATTCAGTAGGTGTAGGCCTCTGGAAAAAAATTCCCTCAAAGGTAGTGTCTCCTCCCACTCCCCTCAGCTTGGGAAGCGCTCCTCTAGTGCAATTGTCCTTAACTGTGTCTTCCGGAGGGAAGGAGACTTCCTCCAGGTCACTCAGCAAGCTTGATGCTTGGACTGAGATCTGCTGCCCAGCTCTGAGGCCTGGACTCCGGCCTCCTCCCTCTCCTGGCCGAACTCTGCCTCCGGGCTTTTTGCCAGCCACGAGCACTAGGTCCAAGCAGGACACACACCATCTTAGCGCTGGCTCCCAGGCAGCAGCCGACACACCGCAGATCCCTTTCTTAACCTGATGCGGTGGGTTTTAGCGGCCCCGATGTACAAACGGGAAACTGAGGCTCACAGAGGGCAAGAGATTTGCCTCGAGAGATAATCGGTGGCCAGCACTGCAAGTGAGCAGCACCTCATCCAAAACGAGCAATCGGGAGGAAGAAGGCAGGGTAACGGAGGCAGGAGAATTACACGTCAGTAAACAATGAACAATGCATCGGGGTGGGGACAAGAGCACCCGGAACTGGCCCGACGCCAGAGAAAAGTCAGAGGAAGCAAAGAAGACCTCTGCAAAACCCAACGCCAAATCTGACTCCAGCATCTCTGCCCAGTGGGTGGAGCAGCAGGTCCTATAGGACGAGCCTATAGGTCGGCTATCAACCAATGGGAGCCCTGGTGTGAATGCTCTGACCAATAGGGACAGGGGCTGGCATTTACACCTTGTAAGGTAAGCTGTGGCAGCCTGAGGATCATCACGAAGGAACTGCTGGGTTCTGTTGGTTGCATAAGGCCGCAGCTACAGACATGAGCTAGTTCTGGAGAAAGGATGACGTAAGAGTCCCGGAACAATGAGAAGGCCAGAGACAAAGGATGGTGTTGTGCGTGTGCGTGGGCGCAAGACTTCTCGGCTGGGCAGATGGGGGTTGGGAAGGAACGGAGGAGTGCCGAATCCCGGTTCACCACCCTCCGCACCCCACAACCCGCTCAATTCACACAGCCCTTGCGGCGAGCAGTGGCCCTCGACCTTGGCATTGCCTAGCACCAGCTAGGTCATGGCGTTCACTGCTGTGGGCTGTAGGAGCTGTACGACGGAGAAAGCTGGGCTGAGGCACATTCCTTCGGATGGACACGTGGTTCTTGGCTTTCTCTGGCGCAGACAGGTCCACGAACCTGTACAAGTGCATGAATTTGCCCTTGTCGTTCCTCACATCCAGGCCTGGCCTATTCTTTCTAGGTCCAGCGAGAGATTATTTGAGGCAGGCTCTCTCTCATTGTGTAGACCAGGAGGTCCTGGAACTCACAGAGATCTACCTGCCTCTTCCCCACCCCCCCCCACCCCCCCCACCCCCCCCACCCCCGCGTAATGTAATCAAGTGTGTGCCCTGATGCCTGGCATGCCAGTGCCAGTTTTTAATAGTCTGGTTTTTGTTTGTTTAGCTTTTTGAGACAGGGTTTCTCTGTGTAGTCCTGGCTGTCCTGGAACTCACTCTGTAGACCAGGCTGGCCTCGAACTCATAAAGATCCGCTTGCATCGGCCTGCCCAGTGCCATGCACCACCACCGCCTGGCATAATAGTCTGGTTTTTGTTTTACTATTTGAGTCAGGATCAGCCTCATGTAGAATAAGCTGGCTTTGACCTTGCTGTGTAGTGGAAGATGATCCTCCTTCTAAATGCCTAATGGGGTTGTAGGATGAGACATCACACCAGTTTATACTGTGTTAGGATGGAACCCAGGGCTTTTCACATGGGCAGCTCCCTACCCACTGAGCTAAACTCTCCCGCTCTGTTCCCTCCTTCTTTCCTTCATTATTTTCTTCTCCGTCTCAGCCTCTCTCTTCCTCTATTTCCTCCTGCTCCTCCCCTCCTCCTCCTCTCCCTCCTCTTCCCCCCATCCTCTTCTCTTTCTCCTCCTCCTTCTTCTTCCTCTTCTTCTTCATATGGTCTCAAGCATTCTAAGCAAACCTCTAATTCACCCTGTAGCTAAGACTGATTCTCCTGCCTCCACCTCTCCAGTGGTGGGAGCACAGTGAGTATTCTGTCTAGTTTTCTGAGTTCCCTTTGGGTCACACAAGGATCCTGCTGGTAACTTCTCAGCCTGGGCCTGAGCTGGCCCCATAGTTTTGGTCTTTGTAAGTGCATTCACGTGTAGGTGTGAAGATGGACTCCGGTTATGTACCCTTGAACGACTTAGGCTTGTGAGAGCGAAGCCATTGTTCTTAGTGACTGATTTCCCTGTTGCCACTGGGGGCTGGGGATGAGCTGTGTCCTGACAGCCGGCTGTCACCTGAGCCTTTACCTGCTTTACCGTGTGTGCTATGGACTCAGGAAAGCGGCTCTCACTCACCCAGCCATTCTGACGGTGTTTATTGAGTGTCGGCCGGGCAGTAAACCTTGTCATCCCCTCATTCCATTGCCGGGATGAGTAAAACAGCAAGAGCAGTATCCTTTATGCATAACCGGCCTCGGCTTCCCTGTCTCCAAAATGAGACATTTTGCCCTTAGCTTCCGGAGGTGCCTCTGAGTGGAAGTATCTGTGGTGTACTAAACTGGCTTGTGAGCACTTGTCGCCTATCAAGCTGGCATCTGTACCTCAGAAGGGGGCTGGGAAGGAGGCCTGGAACCGGAGAGGCTGAGCTGTTGGGTGGTGAAGGGCTCAGGTTGCAGGCTGGCCTGGCCTACCAGCTGGCCTGGCCTCAGCCCCATTCCGAGGGGCCTCTCCGAGGGCTTGTGTCCTGCCTTGGTTATTGCTCAGGCTCCCTACTTGGCCCAGGGCTGTCTCCTCTGACCCTTGACTCATCATGTGAGTGTCCAGCTTGACCCGTAGACACTCTGGGATCCTGGAATACCAAGGAGAGTTCAGATACCAGTACTTCCCATCTGCCCCACCCCAGGCAAGGTTCTTATTTGCCCGGTGTAAAATGGGGGTGAGAGCTGGCCATGGCTTCAAAGGGCTTTTGGCCAGAAGAGAAAAACCCGACAGACTCTCAGGAGACCTGATGCTTGCTAAGACTTGCAGTTAGGGGGTCCTCTGTCAGCTCCTGCTATTACAGCAACACCCCTGCCTCTGCTCACATGCAAAGGCACTTTTGTCTTTGCAGATGTCTGTGTTTATTTTGTTCGGCTTTCTTTCTTTTTTTTTAAATAAATAATTTTTTATTTATTATGTAAAATAAAATGGGGGTGACAGTCCCACCCCTCTAGGTAAGGGAGGAGAAATGGCTGGTACGCTAAGCATTCTGCTTTGGAGTGAGCGACGCTGTTATTATAGACTCCCGGTGAGTCTCTGCTTCACCTTCCGTGGTGGGAGGATAATAAAGATGTCTGAAAGGCAGCAGACCCAGCACGCCTCAGAGCTCATTCGGCCTCTCGCCAGATGGAAAACCTCAAGCAAACGCATCCCGAGGCTGACCTCTTCTTCCTTGGAGCGGAACCCGGGTGCCTTTTGCCTTCTGTCCCTCAGACCTCTGAAGCGCTTTGCCTCAGGAGGCAGAGTCTGAATGGCCTGTCCCACTAAAGCATTTCCTGACCCAAACTGACTTAAGCGGTCTTGGTTAATTCTGAAGTAAGGGAAGACCTGATGGGAAGTTTCTGGAAGGTATTCTTTCTCTCTCTTTTCCCTTCCTTCTAGTCCCCACCCCTCTGCCCAGTGGTGGGGATGACACTCAGAATGACAAGGAGAAAGGGCTCCTGTTGGCCTCTGGGGACCTTGGTTGACCTCTGGCCCATAAAGCCACTGCAGCCTTCGTGGGAATGAAAGGGAGAGAGGAGGCTGTGCGTGTGGGACTTGTGGAGAGGGAGCCAGCTTGAGTCTGGAGGGCCCTTTGGAACCTCTAGATTAAGAATCTGGGGCCTGGCCAGGCAGTGGTGGCGCACACCTTTAGTCCTAGCACTTGGGTGGCAGAGCCAGGCGGATCTGTGAGTTCGAGGCCAGCCTGGTCTAGAGTGGGTTCCAGGACAGCCAGGGCTATGTAGAGAGACCCTGTTTAAAGCAAAACCAAACAAATAAATAATAAGTAAATAGGTATACACAGATGGAGACAGGATGCTGGCCTCCATTGTCTACTTCCTAGTCAGGTGTCCAGTGTGGCTGACTCACTTCCTGATGCCCTGCCTCCTTCACACCATGGTGCCTGCCCGGCTTGCCTGCTGTCTCCAAGGAGAACCCAGAGAATATACCAACAACACCCACCATCCATCAAGTGCATCGGGGGCTCAGTGTGTGCAGCCCTGGAGCCTCTGGGAAGACAAGACCAGACCAGCGTAGGCTGGAGGTCAGCTCGGCCTAGTGAACCTTGTTCAGACAAAACCAAAACCAAGCTGAGCCTAAAGCCGGGGCCGGCTCTCCCCGGGCCTATCACAGGCCGATCTCCACAGGCCTGTGGTGGACCTGAACCTGCGTCGGAGGCAGTCAGCCCAACGTCTGAGTCACGGCCTAGGCCCGTGTCATCAGACAGCTGTGTTCCTTTCCCCAGGCCTGTGTCCACACCACGTGGTAGCTCACCACTGTAGCTCCAATTCCAGGAGACTGGGTACCTTCTTCTGACCTTTGAGTGCACTGCACACACATGATGCACATACATACATGCAGGCAAAACACCCATACGTCTGAAATACATACGTAAATAAACTACCTCCAACTAGGCACGTGAAATATGTGGTAACTTATCATAATCAATTTTCACTGCAGTAAAGCTGTGGAAATACAACAAAGCAAAAAGTCTGTGAAAACTATAGCTCACTTGTAGGGCGCCTGCCTAACACGTGCGAGGCCCTGGGTTCGAGCCCTAACAATTCAAAAACAAGAAAAAAAGACACCGTGTAAATTCCCCAAATGAAAGGTGAAGACCAGCAGCCCTGCGCGGCAGGGTGAGGCTGGGCGAGCAGCCCTCCCGGGCCCTGTCACTAAGGCATGTCATGTCCCAGACCTCCGCCGACCAGGCTGAGGAATCCTGGAGGAGCCTTCGGCAGAGGCTCATTCGCCCCCAGCCACTTGGCCTGAGTGAACTCAGCAGGGCCTGCGCAGAAGGGGGGTTGTAGGGAACCTCCGAGTCGGCTTTAGACACCCCAAGACCAAGTTCTCAGCACAGAGATTTATTTGCCCCAGAGGGACAGAAGGCAGGGACAAGGGACAAAGACAGGAGATAGAGGACGAAGGGGAAGGGAGAGGGGGAGAGGTATTTGTCCTGGGGGACAAAGGTCTGCCTCTGAATAGAGAGGGGATAAACCTGGCCCATAGGAAAATGGGGTTCATAAAGATAAAGGGGAAATCCTGTGATAGGATGAGGTGATGAGGCGTATAATTTTAACTGGGCATGTTACTTGGGTGAGCCAAAGGGGGCTTTTGTTTTGTTTAGTTTTGAGACAGCATTTCTCTGTGTAGTCCTGGCTGTCCTGAAACTCACTCTGTAGATCAGTCTGGCCTCGAACTCAGAGATCCTCCTGCCTCAGCCTTCCAAATGCTGTGATTAAAAGCGTGAGCCATCACCACCTGGCCAAAGGGGACTTTGATTGTTGGACTTCAATACTTTGGTAGCTGGACCTTGGTGGTCAGCCTCAGGAGGAGGAAGGGGCCAAATAAGGGAACGGACCTTGGGGCCCAGCTTTAGGAATGTCATCTAACGGCTTTTAGTAAGGCAGAGGGAATCGGGGAGAAGGACCTGCCAGAGCCGTGTTTGCCTTGCTTGGGGCTGGCTAGAGCCCCTGCAGGGGTCCTTCCCCGAGTGGTCAGCGCTCTTCATGACTGGCACTGGAGGTAGCTGAGGAGCACACCAGTGGTACCCAGTTCTAACCTGAACCGAGCAGAACCTGGTGGGAGCACAGCGGAGCAGGCGCCGGCACAGCCCTCCAGGGGCGGAGCAGCGGCCATCACAGCCCTCCAGGGGCTCTCAGGCTAAAGGCTACCACGACGGAGCTGGAGTCAAGCATGGGAACGCAGCCACTCCCTGAGTGTGACATCCCTGGGGCCGAGCCCTGCCAGCCGCCAACAGAGGGGGTGGGGTGCACACTTCCCCCGCCAGCCGAGGAGGACCCAGGGAGGTTTGTGACCCCACAGTAAAGCTCAGCACCAGGAACATAGTACGCTGGTGTCCTCGGGCTGCGGTTTCCTGTGGCCCAGGGATGACTCTGCTGCCCAGAGAAGGGACTCCCAGTGGCTCCTAGAGCTGGCCCTCTGGAGGGCTGGGCCACTGTCCTCACTGCTGCAGCTGGGGGAGGGCAGACTCTGGGTGCAGGGCAGGACCAAGGCAGAGGCTGCCAGTGGGAGGGGCTTTCCCAGCCAGGCTTCGGTCTGACTGATGCCAGTGTTGGGTCAGGCGATGACAGACTTCCTGCTGAGCCCTTTGGAATGTTTGGAACTCAGCAATGACAGTCCAGAAGTTTCTGTTTCCCTGGAAGGCTCTGGTATGAAAGGAAAGTTCTAGATAAAAACTCGTAGTTTTGCTTTGGTTCTCCTGCCCTGCCTTTCCTACTCTGGGGCCTTCACATATGAGAAGGGTGGGACAATGGCCCTGAGACTCTTGGCCATCCTCAGCAGACTTCCCGTCCTGTATCTTGCTCTGGGTTTAAGAAAAGCAGCCCGTGTCTCGGGCTGCACAGACTGCAAGGCGCGCCCATCTCCATGGCCCCCGCTGAAAATGTCTGTTCCTGGTTTTCAGTTGTGTGCGAAGCATCCCTTCCATTCTGCAGAGGAGGAAACGGGGGCCCAGAGAGATGGTTTACCCTGGCCTTGGAACTAGCCGAGTCGGTTCCCAAACCCACATCTCCAGCCTCTTCAGCCTCGTTCCACCCTCCGGCTCCTGATAATGCCTGCAGGGTGTGTGTGTGTGTGTGTGTGTGTGTGTGTGTGTGACAGGAAACAGGGAAGCAGACTGGCTTTGCTGACTGGCTTTGCTGTGTGGACGATGGCTGGCCTCCCTCTCCCCTCCTTGCTCTTGCTGGAATCCCTCCTTCCCATCTGTCCAGCAGCTTTTCATAAGGGCGGATAATTATAGCAGCCACTCTCCGGGGTTGACTTGTGACTGAGAAGAGCTTGTCATCCGTTAAGTGCCCGGGGTACCGTGAGCAGAAAACACTGTGCTAACGATAGACCCTGTCATGGCTTGAAGGTGACATGTCTCCCACAGGCTCGTGTGCGGACATTTGGTCTCCAGCCTATGGGAAGTTGTGGACCTTTGGGGTGTCGGACTTGCTTGGTACACATAGGTCACTAGGAGCAGGCTGTTGTAGGCCATAGCCTGGCCATTTGTCTAGTTCCTTCTCCACTTCCTGGTCCTCCAGGACACAGACAAGCTGCGGCCCTTGGCAGCTTTTTCCTTCCAGGTGTGTTACAACCTTCCTCTGTGATGGAGCAGAGGTTGCTATGGTGACCAGTAGACCCCCCCCTCCCCATAGCCCCATAGTCATCGCAATGAAGTCAACACACACACACACACGAGAGAGAGAGAGAGAGAGAGAGAGAGAGAGAGAGAGAGAGAGAGAGAGAGAGAGAGAGAGAAGAGAGGTGTGGCGAGGATTCTGGGCCTCTGCTCTTCATTGGTGAGGAGGAGGGTTCACCAGTCCCCAACCTGGGGATTCCCTCCCTCCCTCCCTTCTGCCTCCACGGAGTTCACAGGAGAAGAGGAGAAGCTGAAGGCAGGGCTCCACGACGCAGCTCTTGTGAGGTCATCCCTCAGGGATGTGGGACTTTTGGGTGACACAGCTCTTTCTGAGTCACCCATGGCCTGTAAGTCACGCTTCACGGTACTCCTAGAAGGAAGTCTACATGGCTCACTTCTTGGTTTTTCGAGACAGTGTCTCTCTGTGTAGCCCTGGCTGACCTGGAACTCACTCTGTAGCCCAGGCTGGCCTCGAACTTAGAAATCCACCTGCCTCTGCCTCCCGAGTGCTGGGGTTAAAGGCGTTCAACACCACGTCCAGCTGGAACTCTGTATTTAACACGTCAGTGGCCCCGCCTCTGTTCACATATCCCCAGGAACAGCAACCCAGCAGCTACACCAGGAGCTCCTGCCGCCTCCGGCCGAGCCGCATCGGCAGCCATGTCTTCTCCATGAGGTTGTGTAGCCACATCACGCTCTCTTCCTTTGAGCCCCTCCTGCCATGCATTTTGTCACAGTAAGGGACACAGTCACAGGTCCTGACAGTGAGTCCTTGTGTAGCCCACAGCACCCAGGTCCTGCCTAGCCTGCTTCCCACAGCACCTGGCCCTGTACCCTCGCTGGCTTCTGGGAGAATCCTAAGACCCAGTGTGCTTCTGTGGAGGCTGTTCCTAAAATGTCACATCTCCTCTAGGCAGAAGTGACCCATGAAGAGCCTACAGCATCCTCGGACACATCAATACAACCCATACATCTGTAAGAGAGACACAGAGGCCCGGAGAGGAGCAGGGCCTTGCTCAGCCTCCCCAGGAAGGGCCGGTGGAAGCTGACCCTGAGCTCTTCCCACCTCGACACATAGTTCGTCCACCTTCTCCCCTGAAAGCCCAGACAGATGGGTGTTTAAGGGATATACCCAGGATGGGAAACTCATGCCTGAGGAAATCCATGAGGAAGGCCAAATGTTGTGGGTCCTGAGTCCACAGAGCAGTGTGAATTTCACAAAGCCATAGATAGTGGTGGCCATAGATCAGGAGACTGGGCCTTGTAGGATAAAAGACAAACAGTTGAAAAGAGTCTGCCTCTGGGAGCCTGGGTCCAGCTCCCACAACTGCACTTGACAGGTCCAGGTGTGGTTTAAATGAGAACACCTCCCCCATAGGCTCCTGTGTTTGAATTCTTGGTCCTTGGTGGAACTGTTTGGGAAGGATTGGGAGGTGTGGCCTTGGTAGAGGAGGCGTGTCACTGGGGGTGGGCTTTGAGGTTTCGAAAGACTCGTGCGGTCCCCAGTGTCTCTCTCTGCCTCCTGCTGTGGATCAAGTTGTGAGCTCCCCATGCCTCTGCTCTGCCGTCATGGACTTGAACCCTCTGAAGCTATAAACCCAATTAAACACTTGCCTTGGTCATAGTGTTTATCACAGCAATAGAAAAGTGAGTGAGACACAGGGTGAGGCCCTGCAGGTTCCAGCTACAGCCATCGGGAGTTCAGGGTGGCTGGAACTTGAAGCATCTGGTCACATCACATCCCCCATCGAGAGCAGAAAACAGTGAGTTAATGTGGGCATGCTGGAGCTCAGCTGCCTCTCTCTCCATTTCCAGGGCCCAGATCCTCCCCACAATGAAGATGGGTCTTTCCATTTCAATTAATGTAATCAAGATGTGAGAACCTGCTTGTGAGGAAAATGAGCTTCCTGAAAGTAGCTATGTGAGTGGGCCATCTTAGAATGGGTCCCCAGCCCCAGTCAGGCCTTGAGACTAACCCTAAACACCTTAATAGCATTTTACTATGAACCCAACATAGACCCTAAGCCACCACCATTGATCCAGACCACTTCCAATCTCTAAACTTGAATTGTGTATGTCATACCTGTTTTTTCTTTTAATAATTTTTGGTTGATGCGAGAGCCTAATTAATCTTATTAAATAAAAACCCAGAGTCAAATATTAGGGTGAAAGCTGAAAGCTGAGAGATCAGAGAAGCAGAGCAGCAGCCACCAGAGAATCCTTACCTCTAGGATTCCTCAGACCAAATGGGTGTGTGTGTTGGGGGTGGGGGAGATCTGTCTCCACCTCCTTAGTGCTGGGATTAAAGGTGTGAACCTCCCATGTGCTGGAATCAAAGGCATGAGCCTCCCAAGTGCTGGAGTTAAAGATGTGCATCACCACCACAGGGCTCTGTTTCTCTTTTAGACTGGTTCAATCTCATGTAGCCCAGGGTGGCCTTGAACTCTTGATCTTCCTGCTTCCTTCTCCCAAGTGCTGAGATTAAAGGTGTGTGCCACCACTGCCTGCCCTCTATGGTTAACTAGTGGCTAGCTCTGTTCTCTGATCTCCAAGCAAGCTTTATTTGTCAGAATACAAACAAAATATCATACAACATTGGTTTTTCTAGACAGAGTTTCTCTGTGTAGTTTTACTGCCTGTCCTGGATCTCGATCTTTAGAACAGGCTGGCCTCGAACTCACAAGAGATCTGCCTGCCTCAGCCTCCCAAGTGCTGGGATTAAAGGTGTGTGGTACCATCACCTGGCTGCAGTCACCTCATTTTGAGGCAGGATAGACACGCAAAGAAAAGTAAAGGACCACAGGAGGGAAAGACACCTCTTACTTTACATTGAAGTCAAGATTCCATAACAATTACCACTTGCTATGAAGGCTGCTTGTGTATACATGATGTTCCTTTTATGTACAGATACTTAAAAGTAGAATGTGAAAACGTGGGGCTGGAGAGATGGTTTAGCCAGCAGTAAAGAGCACTGGCTGCTCTTCCACAAGACCCAGGTTCAATTCCCAACACCCACATGGCAGCTCACAACTGCCTGTAATTCCAGTTCCAGGAGATCCGACACTCTTTAAGCATGCACATGGTGCATAGACATACATGCAGGGAAACCCCCACGTACATTCGAGAAAGCTGTTAAAATGGCAATGAGCCCTGTGTACTGCCTAAGCATCTGTGGCCCGACTGCCTTTCCAGATGCAAACTTGAAATAGTGTAGGAATCTCGACACCATAAACTCGGGGTACAATGAAAACATGTGTTAACTTCCTTGCCCAACCCTGTGACCTATGATAAGATCTAAATCATCGTCCTTCTCTGAGGACTTCAGAACCCACCCTGTCATCTTTAAGGCTCTTACCAAACCTCTAAGACTTCCTAAGCCGCCCCAGATCATGTATACTCAGCCACTGGAAGCCCTCACGGCACTCTTGGTGCATTCTATCACTTTCCCAACACCTCTCTCTGTCTCCCTCTCTCTCCTCTCTCTCAACTCTGTGGTTAGATCTACGTTAAAATCTTTTCTTGGGGGCTGGAGAGATGGTTCAGCAGTTAAGAGCACTGGCTGTTCTTCCAGGGAACCTGGGTTCAATTTCCAGCACCCACATGGGAATTCAGAACTGTCTGTCTATAGCTCTAGTTCCAGAGGATCTGACACATTCACAGACACATAATGTCTAATAAATGCATGTAAAAATAATGCACATAAAAATAAAAGATTTAAAAAATCTTTTCTTGGATGCTGAGAGGCAGTTCAGCATGCATGAAGCCCTGGGTTCAAGATCCCACAACACATCTGCCAGTCATGGTAGAACATGTTTATAATCCTGACACACAGGAAGACTGATGCTGATGATTCCCAAGCATCGGAGGTTAATCTGAGCTATAATCAGACCCTGCCTCAAAAAAAAAATGGGCCCAGCATGGAGGCACACACCTTTAATCCCAGCACAGAGGCAGAGGCAGAGGCAGAATGGTCTTTGGAGACCAACCTGGTCTCTATGGCAAGTTCCAGGATAGTCAGGGCTACATAATGAGACCCTGTCTCCAAAAACAAAATAAAACAAACCCAAAACAAAAAGATAAACAGCAAGTGAACAGTTGCCATGGAAACCTTACCACCTGAGTTCAACCCACAGATCTCACCTAAGGGGGGAAAGAATCAACTGTGTGAACTTGTTCTCTGACCTCCATGTGTGCACTGTGGCACACATAAATGCACATTTACACAGCTCTGTTCTTGTAAATGCACACACAACAACAACAATAACACCTGCCAGGCATGGTGGCAGATGCCTTAATTAATGCAGCTCTTGGGAGACAGAGGCATGCAAGACATCTGAGAGCTGAAGGACAGCCGGGTTTACAAGCTGAGTTCCTGGCTATCCAAGATGACACAGGGAAACCATGTCTCTACAAAACCCAAACTTGAGCCGGGCAGTGGTGGCGCCTTTAATTCCAGCACTTGGGAGGCAGAGGCAGGCGGATCTCTGTGAGTTCGAGGCCAGCCTGGGCTACCAAGTGAGTTCCAGGAAAGGCGCAAAGCTACATAGAGAAACCCTGTCTCGAAAAACCAAAAAACAAAAAAAAACAAAAAACAAAAAACAAAAAAACAAACAACAACAACAAAAAAACCCCAAACTTAGGGCTGGAGAGATGGCTCAGAGGTTAAGAGCACTGACTGCTCTTCCAGAGGTCCTAAGTTCAATTCCCAGCAACCACATGGTGGATCACAACCATCTGTAATGCGATCTGGTGTCCTCTTCTGTATACATAATAAATAAATAAATCTTCAAAACAAAAACTAGGGGCTGGTGTGATTGATGGCTCAGTGGTTGACAGCAATGACTGCTCTCCCAGAGGACTGGGGTTACTCCCCAACACCCACATACAGCCATCTACACACAACTCCTGTCCCAGGCAATCCAATGGCCTCTGAGGGCACTGAACACCGGACGTACAAATACATACTCATTCAAGCAAAACACTCCTCCCTCCTCTTCTCTCTCTCTCTCTCTCTCTCTCTCTCTCTCTCTCTCTCTCTCTCTCTCTCTCTCTCTCACACACACACACACACACACACACACACACACACACACACACACAACTTTAGAGGTCAAGGCAGACAGGTCTCTACGAAAACAGCAACAAATAAACTGAGGATGCTATAGGCAGCCTGTGAGACTGTCCCTGGCCTCGGTGACCTCCGAAGAGCTGGCAGCCTGAATCTGCCCAGACCTCCTGAATCTGCCCAGGCAGGCAGATTTCTCACACACCCACAAATAGCCATTAGCACCCCAGACTCTAGGCCCTGGGTTCCTCTCTCTGCTGGCTTCACCTCCGGCTGTCTTTCCTCAGCACACCATCCTGGGAAGGGTGTGGAACCCTCCAGCAGCCCCTGCAGAAGTCCGAGGCGCTCGCTCCTCTCTCTACACAGCCCTCCTGGGGCCTCTGCAAATCGCAGGTTGTTGTCTGCAGAGTCCAATCCTTAGGGAAAGAGGTGCCTTGCTGGGTGTAAGTCCCCAGAGCCAGCGCTGAACCTGGGCTGCCATCTCTCAATTTCACGAGACTCCCATAGAGTCAAATATATGGCTATGAGTGAGCTGAGGCAGATGTCGGCAAGCATGTGACAGCCATGTCTGGTAGAGATGGCAGAACCCCCTCCTGAGACAGGATGCTTCCTGCCACCTAATGTGGCAGGAATCAGGGCTTAGAGGGAGAGGTGGGCTCTGGATTTGATAGACAGTGAACAGTGTACACCTCAAGAAGTAATGAGTTCCCCCAGCATGGAGGTATGGATTGAAGAGGATTGGGGGAGCTGAGGACAGCCATGAATTCTAGGAGCTCAGGGTGGGCCGAGGCGGCAAGAGTTCAAGAGCCAGTTCACCTGGGAGCCCACGAAGACCTTCGGAGCAGTGGAGAGCTTCCTGCTTCCAGGGCAAAGACAGGGGGAGAGGGTGCAGGGGAACGGAGAAGAGCCGTGTGTGTGTGTGTGTGTGTGTGTGTGTGTGTGTGTGTGTGTACACCCATGCTTGTGTGCATGGGTGGGTGGGTGCAACCTCATCATTTTAGAGGCAGGGATTGAGTTCAAGGTCATTCTTGGCTGCACAGCAAGCTCAAGGTCAGCCTGGGCTACAGAAGACCCTGCCGAAAATACTAACACTAAAAAGGAAGCTAATGGAGGACAGGAGGCTTAGGACCAACTCCAATGGGGTGTTCGCTCCCCGTGATCGAGCAGGGGCTAGGCGCCACCCAGTGGACGAATCTGAGAGAACAGCTGAGACCAGGAAACGTTTGAAAAGCACCTGTCAGATGGTGCCAAAGGTGCCAATTCTGGGTTTTGCTTTATTGAAATTTGCCATTTAATAATGGAATATTTTTTTGAGACAGAATCTCACCCATATTGCTTCGGCTGGCCTGGAACTTGCTATATAGATCAGGCTGGCCTCCCACTCCCACTGGGCTGGAATATATTCTCAGTAAATGGCCTTGATGTACAGTGTGCATGTCTCACCTTGTGCTTTATGCTAACGACTTATTACTTGCTAATTTCTGTTTTACACTATGAAAATTAAGCTAAACAAAAATGGAAATTCCAGTAATTTCTGTGTCCAAATGGGTCATGAAGTTTAAAGACAACTGGGAACAACAGCGCCCTCAGCTGGAGATCTGCTACCATCACAGGGACCGGTGGTGATGGTTCCAGATGAGAGGAGACCCTTGAGATGAGCACAGCAGAAGATGGCCACTGGACGTTGACCTTGACCAAGGGGGAGCAATCATTTGCCACAGGAGCAGTTGCTGAGCAAACTCAGCATGGAGTTTCTCACTTGCATTTGGAGCAAACAGGACAGGTGAAAACCTTCATAAGTGGGTGCTTTGTGAGCTGACTAGAAATCTAAAAATTGTCCTTTAGAACTGCCAATCTCGGGGCTGGAGAGATGGCTCAGAGATTAAGAGCACCGGCTGCTCTTCCAGAGGTCCTGAGTTCAATTCCCAGAAACCATATGGTGGCACACAACCATCAATAATGAAATCTGATGACCTCTTCTGACCGGCAGGCGTACAGGCAGGCAGAACATTGTATACATAAAAAACAAAACAAACAAAAAAACCCTGCCAATCTCAACAGGCCAGGGTGGCACATACCTTTAATCCCAGCACCTGAGAGGCAGAGGCAGGTGGATCTCTGTGAGTTTGAGGCCAGCCTGATCTACAGAGCGAGATCCAGGACAGCCAGGGCTACACAGAGAAACCCTGTCTGGAAAAAATAAATAAATAAACCAAAGATTCATTTGAAATTTATGTTCTTTATTTATTTTCGTTTTTCGAGACAGGATTTCTGTGTTGTTTTGGTGCCTGTCCTAGATCTCGCTCTGTAGACTAGGCTGGCCTAGAACTCAGAGATCCGCCTGCCTCTGCCTCCTGAGCACTGGGATTAAAGGCATGCGCCACCACTGCCCAGCTCATTCAAAATTTATTACAATGCTCATAGTTCTAACACAGTTCCTCTTGTGCCAACCTACAGAAGCAGAAGAGTGCAAGGCAGGTACTGGACTGGCTGGGGAAATCTGCCTCAGCAGTCAAAACTGCCTCATGCACAGCACTACATAGAATGAAACCTAAAGGTCTTCTGTTCTGGCCTGGTGCTTGCTTTGCAGCCCGGGTTGGCTTTGAACACAGAGATCTATTGCCTCTGCCTCCTAAGTGCTGGTATCATAGGTATGAGCCTGTTTTTTTCCACACACACACCACACAACTTTATTATTTTTTTTGGGGGGGGGGAGGTTCAAGACAGGGTGTCTCTGTGTAGCCCTGGCTGTTCTGAACTGTAGACTAGGCCTGGCCTACAACTCAGAGATGCACCTGCTCCCTCCTGAGTGCTGGGATTACAGGTAGTGCCACCACTCCTGGATAACTTTTATATTTTGATACAGGTTCTTGTTAAGTAGGCCAGGCTGCTTCCAAGCGGGTAATCCTCCTGCTTCTGTGTGCAAATCCATTGTAAATGACATCAGTTTACAAGTCTCACTGAGACATTCTCATCCTTTTGTACGTTGTACTTTGCCCCAGGTCCACCCCCACCAACCCCTCCATTTCTGTATTTTGCCTCCATTTCCGTATTTTACCACGATCCACAGGACCACACGGTGTGTTAGAAGTTACCAGTACCTAATGTTTGACAAACACTATGAAACCTTTAATGACAGTGCACAGCCTTTTACGTATGCCAACCCATCCCGGCCCAGTTAGCAGCAATGGAATCGGAGACACTAGTTATGCCCCGCTGCTCCTGCTGCCCCATCCCACAACAGCTGCCGACCTCACCCCTGTGCATCTGAGCCTTACCCAGGGCAGGTCCTGCCCGCTGAATCCTTACAGAGCCCTATGAGGTGACCATCATGGTTATCATTTTATAGAAAGTTTTTTTCTTTTTTCCAGAGCTGAGGATCGAACCCAGGGCCTTGCACTTGCTAGGCAAGCGCTCTACCACTGAGCTAAATCCCCAACCCCAGAAAGTTGTTTTGTAATGGCTGTAAGAACCACGTTGGCAGGACTGTAACTGCGTTTTGTCTGGTCTAAGTGTACCCTGGAACACCTATGGAGAGGCCAGATGTTGGGTCTCTTGCCACAGCTGTATTCTCTGAGACAAGATCTCACAATGAACCTACAGCTCACCAATTGACTGGCCTCACTGGCCAGAAATTCTGTTGGTCTTCTCTCCCAGTACTGGGATTTCCAGCACATGCTGCCATGCTTATAGCTGTACGGGGGTGCTGGGGATTTGAACTCAGGTCTTCACACTTGCTCATCACCCGTTCTGCTGTCTCCTCAGCCTCACCTCCACTTTTTTTTTTTTTTTTTTTTTTTTTTGGTTTTTCGAGACAGGGTTTCTCTGTGTAGCTTTGCGCCTTTCCTGGAACTCACTTGGTAGTCCAGGCTGGCCTCGAACTCACAGAGATCCGCCTGGCTCTGCCTCCTGAGTGCAGGGATTAAAGGCGTGCGCCACCACCGCCCAGCCTTACCTCCACTTTTTAACTTTGCATAGTTCAAGCAGATTTCCCCTGATGTTTAACAAACTCATGTTGTACTTCAGAAAAAAAATTTTTTTTTCATATGTAGGGTATTCAGTTCATCTATCCCACCCCCCACCCCTCAGATCCTGACACCCAGCAAATGAAATGTATACTATTCCTGTAATCCTAAGCAGTTGGGAGACCAAGGCCAGCCTGGGCTACATAAAAATGGGAGGTGGAGATGGAGAGTGTTTCGCAGCATGCATGAGGCCCTTAGACCGTCAGCACAGGAAAAGTGGGCGCATCTGTCAGCACTTAGAAACTGAAGGTAAGAGCCTCCTGAGCTCACCATCAGCCTGGGATACACGAGGTCATATCTCAAAAAGGGAGAAAAGTATCAGGAATCGGGGCACACACCTTTAATTCTTCCAGCACTCAAAAGGCAGGAGGTGGATCTTTTGTAAGTTCAAGTCCAGATTGATCTACAAGAGAGTTCTAGGTCAGCCAGGGCTATAGTGAGACTGTCTGGAGATCCTCACTGGACTCAGAGGTCAAGAGCATACGGCTCTTGCAGAAGAACTTCAGTTCCCAGCACACACATTGGAAAGGTCATAGTGCCTTGGTTCTAGCTTCACAGGACCCATTCCATGCCCTCTTATAGCTTCCTTGGGTCACACATACACATAATTAAAAATAAGACAGGACTCTAGCTTACTTCTGTGTTGTGATACAAGACCAAAAACAAGTTCTTGGGAGGAAAATGGTTTATTCTGTCTTACAGAAACCAGAGCAGGAACTTAGAGAAGAAACCTTGAAGGAATGTTTCTAACAGGCTTGCTCAGCTAGCTTTCACTTTTCAAAATTAAAATAAAAAAAATTACCTGCCTCTGCCTCCTGAGTGCTGGGATTAAAGGCGTGCGCCACCACCGCCTGGCTCGGAGGCCTTTCTTTAACAGCCCAAGCCTGCAGCGGGCCGAGCCTTCCCACAATTAATAACTGAAAATACGGCTCACAGACATGGCCACAGGCCAACCTGATGAAGGCAATTATTCAGCTACGGTTTCCTCTTTCCAGGCGATTCCTAAGACTGTGTCAAGTTGACAGCTGAAACTATGACACGTGATCCCTTGTCCATGTTGGCACATGAACAGGTCACTTTAAATTTTATTTGTATTTTTTATGTATGAGTGCTCTGCATGTATACCTGCAGGCCAGAGGAGGGCACAGATCCCAACTGTGAGCCACTATTGGTTGCTGGGAATTAAACTCAGGACCTCAGCAAGTGTCTTGACTGCTGAACCGTCTCTCCTGAAGCCCCGAACCCATCACTTTAAACCCCAACTTTTCCATTGTCCTAAAATCTCACGTTAACCTGAACTTGATTCTTCAGCACACTTTCCAAGCACTGGAATTGAACCTGGGGCGTCATGCATGTTAGGTACTTCGAATGCCCAGCCCTCCTTAAAACAAAACAAAACAAACAAACAAAAAAAAAAAACCAAACTTTAAAAATGAACAAAAAATGCTCTAATTTGACAATCTCGTACATGTAAAAAAAAAAAAAAACTTCATTATACCCACTCTAGTCCCCTTCCCACCTCATTTATTACTTTTTTAACTGAGTCCATTAGTGCTGCCTGCTGAAATACTGACTCATCCTGCTGGCTGTAGCTTGAACTGTAGTGAGTTCAAGAATGCAACAGCAAGACCCGCTGTTTGTCTGGTTTCAGTTGGGTAATATGGAGTCACTGCTAAGAGCAGCTAAAGAGAAGACTGAACACTCATGAGCTGCAGGAGTGGTCATAAATGCTCCAAATGCAGGGCTGAAATCCTCCACTGGCGCTCACTGCTTGTCCACACTGGGAGTCAACCTCCAGCAGCTGAACACTGCGCCTCCCGTGTCATCCACGTTTCCTTTCCACGTTAACACACGGGAGAACCGGGGCAGTTAGTTGTGCACTTGTGAGACTCCACTCTTCCCGGGTATGGGGTCCTGCAGGGCTGTCTCCCTCCTTGTTAGCCCCCCACCCCCACACTCATGTAGAACCAGCCCATCACTGCCGAGGTCTTAACTGTTTGGGTCTTTTGGATAAAAGCCAAAAATAACAAAAACCCTTAAGTTATCTTGAAATAAGACGTGTGCATTTTGTGTTTCTGTTTCAACTGTCAGAAATTACTATCAAATTGACCCATGGGTCCAAATACTCAGCTCAGACTCCTGGTGCCCAAGTTCTCACCTTCACATACACAGGCTGCTCCAAGTTCCCTTCTGGAGTGCCAGGCTCCCTCCACACTCGAGTGCAATGATACTACTGTGCTCTCCACTTCAATTAGATTCTGCTTCTGCTGGTGAATTCGCCTGCCTGCCTTTCACGTTCAGAGAACCCCCACACTGCCCTCCTAGCACCCTTTGCAGTTAATTATTAAAATAAAAAGGAAAAGTCCTGTTTCATCATTTTGTTTTCCCTCAACACCCAGCTCTACCAAGAAGTTCGAGTTGTTTCGTAGTACCCAGGAAAGTGAATAAAAGTGAGTGGCAACGTTCTTAAATTTAGAAATTTATTCTGTTTAATCCACAAGCTTTATATAGCTTTAGTTAAAAAATAAAATAAAATAAAACAAGTGAAACCAAGACACTATGTCCAAGTCCAGGCCCTCCCAGCCTGCCAATGCAAGAGCTCTTCAGTTGTGTGTACCAATTCGAAGAGTAGAGAAAAAAATATGGATGGGAGCCATGAAGTTTCATAAAACAAATTTATCTAACTGAAGGGTCCTTGCTGGGTCAGATAAACTGCCTTTACAAAAGAGAGGGGGAAAAAAGGGAGGGAGGAAGGAAAACAAACCAACCCAAAGAGGACAAAATCCAGAGTTCTAAATCAACATATGAGCCTGGCATGCATATGGATGCAGACTCTTCGGCATCGGTGAGCAGTGCCGCCCTGCTCTCCAGAGCTGGGACCCCGAGGTGTCAGCAGAGACTCCACAGAACAGGAGTGCTGGCGACATTAACACACTCACTCAGACCCGTCCTTCAACAACGGTCTCCCTCTGGGCAAGCTTACGAACCTATCCAAGGCTGAAAGCATAATTTACATGGGTGCTCAAATTTAAGAGAAAGAAGAGGAGGAAGAAAAAAAAGATGGGGGTGAGGGAAAAAACCAAACTAACTCTGGGGAGAGGCAAGGGCGTTTAAAGGAACCACAAAATGTCAACAATATTTAAACGCCCTTAAAAAAAAGTTGGTTTTTTTTTTTTTTGGCTTAAAATATTTCACTCTAAATGTCAATGGAAGAATGTCACTAATACACCGTGGACGCCTTTGTAATGTAAATCCATGCCCCTTTTTTAAAACATGGTGAACTTCAACCTAGCAATTATTACAACAAATGTTATAGTCTAAAGCTCAAACACATTTTAGCAATTTTGAAATTGAATTGAGTACAAACCAAATCAAATTTACAACGTAACAAACATGTCCACCTAGGACTGTGGGGACACTTGAGCCTTCCGCATGGACCGCAGGGCCTTCTCCCTCAGGTGCCTTTCGAGGTCATCAAGGTTGTCCTCAGCTTCACTTTCAGTCTCCTGGAGACAAAGCACACGGGGCAGAGGGTAAGTCTGAGACACAGCGGGACAGGCCAAGTCCACATAGACTGCACACACGAGGGACCCCCCCCCCCCCCGAAATCATGCCTTCTCAGACAGTCTCTGTCCCCTAGGCTTGTTTACAACTTGTTAAGGAGCTAAGAATGACCCTGAGCTTCTGATCAGCCCCCCAAGTACCGGGATTACAAGCATCATACTACCACACCCAGTTTATCTGGCGCTAGGGGAGTCACATCCAGGGCCTTTGAGCATGTTAAGCAAGCCCCCCACCAACTGAGTTGCACCCCTATGCTTGCTATGCAAGTATAAGAACAGGCAGAGGTGTACTGGCAACCCCAAGTGCTGAGGAGGTGGTCTAGGTGTGGTCCCGTCTATCTGAAACAGTGAACTCCAGGCTAGACAGCTTGGAGCTTGCCACAACCCTGATGACCTGTGTTCAATCCTAAGGACTCCAGATGGTGGAAGGCTAGAATTAACCCTGCAAATTGTCCTGACACAGGTAAGGTGCAACAAAAATATGAATGAATGAATGAAGGAAGACACTAATGGCTTCTACATCACACTGATAGGTGAGCACACACACAAAACCCACCATTATCAGTTACTTGGGAAGCCCCCCACTTTTTTCCATTATGTGAATTTTTTGGTTGCATTCAGTGAGTGTCTAGGGGTGTGGCTCAGGGGTAGCACCCATGCCTAACACACAACAAAAAGCCCTGTGCTCTTGTCCCCAGCCCTGCTGGGAAAGTAGTTTTAAAAAATTCAAAGTGTTCCAGCATGAAGCCTTTGGGAAGCCATTTGTCCTCCTCTCCTTGGTCCTGGCGGGTCAACAGGACACCTCAGCACACGAGGAACAGGACAGAGGCACGTGAGTACCTTCCTGGGCTCGGGTGCCGCCGCAGGCTCTTCCTGTGCTGACGTGGTGGTGGTGGCAGCAGAAACGGCTGCAGGGGCTGCGGGAGCTGCAGGGGCCACGGCCACAGCCTTCTCCTTCTTGTGTTTTTTGTGCTTCTTGTGTTTCTTATCCTTTTTGTGTTTCTTGTCCTTCTTCTTCTTCTTCTTCTTCCCACCTCCTTCTTGATCAGAATTCTAGAACCCCAGAAAGACACAGTGAGGTAATCGATCTGATTACAATCCTGTTTTATGTCCTCGAGGGACTCTCACATACATGTTTCACCGAAGTGCAGACAATTGCCCCAACGAAGGCCTTCTCAGGAGGTGAAGCACACAGCCGGCCCGCTCACGGACCAGCAGAAAGAGCCTCCACACTGACTCACTGGTACAGTTTCCCTACTAGCTCTAAGCCAGGTTTCCAACTCCAGGATGTGAACGGGGTGCCAACAGCTGGAGTCAGGGGCCAACCAGGAGCTGCCTTCCAGCTCCTGACCGGAGCATTAAATGAGAGGCAATTTTAGAAACCTCTGACAATGCTTGGCTAACACAGCAGGATTTCAGTATATGGTGCCGGCTGAGTCCAAAAAATACCAGGACAAATTCTGAACTGCACCTATTTTAAAGTGGGAGTGGTCTGCTTTACTCTGCTGCAGAGATGTTCCACGTACAGGAGTTGGTCCTCTCCTACCATGTGGGTCCTAGGGATTGAACTCAGGTTTTCAGGCTTGGAGGCAGGTACTTGTACCCACCGAGCCATCTTCCTTATTAGCCCAGATGTTCCATTTACAACAGGGCTGCATCTTCATAAGCCCTCTAAGTTATACCCCATCTAAGTCAAATCTATCTTTACATTGCTGAAAACCTTCAGCATGCACACTGTCCTACAGCTAGGCAGTCATCTAACACAAAGCTGACTGTAAGAATGTTGAATGGCTCATGCAATTCATTGAGTATCAGTAAATAACAGTACTTTTTGCTACTCACTAACCTAGAAAAGAGGATCAAAATCTAAATTCAAAGTATGGTTTCTATTGAACAAAAATTATTTTCATACCATAGAATCAAAGATTATTAGACTGTCTTTACACCAAATTTATGTATGAATTCAACTAACTTCTAACTTAATTGTTTTTGAGAAAGGTCTCACTGTGTACCACAGGCTGGCCTTCAACTCCTGATCCTGCTGTGTCCATCAAGTGCTGGAACTATAAGCACCCACTATTTTATCCCCATTCGACTAATTATAAAGAAGCACAAAACAGGGCATATACACACCCTGGCAGGGGACGGGCTTGGTGTTGGGCTTTTAGCCTTTTTGACTGGTACTGCGGGCGACCAGTTCGTGGAGGGTGACTGAGACTGGACAGGAGACGGAGGTGCTGGAGGCTTTTTAGCTGCTGGCTCAGGAGATCCAGAGACAGATCGGGAAGAGGAGACCCTTCTTACGGACTGAGGGCTTGGTGAGGCAGCCCTAGACAGAGAGGGAAAACAAAACAAAACAACACTGCATTGAGGACAGAGGCTATACTTGCTTTTACGTCACCCATGTCTTACGGGGTCACTCATGCCCGCAACTCTCTACCATTATACTGATGATGCATCCCACAGGACACTAGTGATAGTTTCTTAGCTTCCTGAAGCCTCTGTATCAGTATTAAATGCTTTTCAGGGCTGGAGAGACGGCTCAGTGGTTATGAGCACTGGCTGTTCTTCCAGAGAACCAGGGTTCATTTCCTAGCACCCACACGGCTCACAATTAACTGCAACTACCTTTTCAGGGATCTGACACCTGCTGCTGGCCTCTATGACACTGCCCACCAGCAGTGTACAGACACATAAAGGCAAAACACCCACTGACAAAAAAATAATAAAAAGAGGCTGTTTCATCTCAGACTCAGAAGCGTTATCTCTAAAATACCGGATGTTAAGAACCAAGTAAAGCCCTCTAGCATTTATGCTACAAGGAGCTAGGTTCAAAGTGGAAAAACATGAACAATACCTAAAGTTTGATTATATTATTATTTTGGTTTTTGAGACAGTATCTCTGTAGCCTTGGCTGTCCTGGAACTCACTCTGTAGACCAAGCTGGCCTTGAGCTCACAGAGATCTGCCTGCCTCTGCTGGGATTAAAGGTGTATACCACCACTGCCCAGCTTTCTTATTTTTATAAGCGCTCAATAGGGAAAGGATTCTACATGTTACAGAACTATGTACTCCTAACAAAAAAGCATTAAGTATTTTTACTTTTTAATCTTCTTAGGCTCCGGAGTCCTGGAGACTCTCCTAATGGGCCTAGTACTTGGAGATGGGGACTGCCTTCCTTGGGGTGATGCTGATGCTCCTCTTCGAACAGGGGGAGGACTTGAGGTCTGAGGAGCTCGAGGACGTGGTGAGGGCGAATGCCGTTTGTTTGGTTGTGGTGACCGGGCCTCTCGGGTGGAGCGGCCTGGGGAAGCCCCTTTCCTATGCTTTGAAGATAAGGAGGGCGAACGTCTCTTGGTGACTGGGGGGCTTCTCTGTTTGGGAGGTGGAGAGTGGGAGACCCGGCGCTTTGGTGGTGGAGATGGTGATGCCCTTCGCTTGGGCTGGGGTGGGGGTGAGGCGGTTCTCCTCTTTGGAGGCGGGGAAGGAGAGTATCTCCTCTGGATGGGAGGAGAGTATCTTCTTGGAGAAGGTGAGCGGCGGCGTGGGGGAGGAGAAGGAGTCCTAGAAAAAACACACCATTAAGCTGAAACCAACAGAATCCAGAAATCAAAACCCATTTATTATTATTTGGGTGTGTTCATGCCCACACATTCTACATGAGTGCAAGTGAGTGGCATGCTGAGGTCAGAGAAATCAATTCTCTCTATCCACCTTTATATGGAATTTGGATCAAACTTGGGTCAGTACACCAGTGTGGCAAGTACTTCCCTCACTCAGCCACCCTGCTAGCCAAGCCCAAACTATGAAAATTAAACAAACACAAAGTAACCACTTATGAATACCCTGTAGCTAGTACTATGCCAAGGGATACACTTCAAAGTAAGATGTCCACCACCGTCCTTGTCCACAGGGTACCATCTTGTGTTGAATGGAGAAATTTGCAGTTTTCAGAAACAATTTCAATTCACCAGCTCAGGCTTTATATATGGAATCAATTCACTGTTTCATAAGAGAACCTCACACTGCTTTGTGGTACTGTGAGCATCTGCTGTTGCCAGGTGATAATAGCCAACAACGGCCAATTGAGAAAGTCTGCTTTACTGAGTTCTATGTGGCAGGGGCTGGAGATATGGCTCAGCTGCTGGTGCCCAGAACCAAGGTCACCGAGGTTCCTAACACAAATTCAAAGGGATCCACTGCCATTTTCTGGCTTTCACAGGCACAAGGTACACACAATGTACACACCAAACCAAAGAAATAGTTTCCATGATGATGTGCTGGCTCCTCTGACCTAGCATCCTACTTCACTGACTAAGCTCCCAACACAGACTCCAGTCTTCTTCAAAGGACCACTTTTTAGTGCAAGTTCACGGCCAAAGATATCTGAGAGTTCTAACTGGCTTTTCTCTTAAAAGTGAGGAAGTCCTATTATGTTGCCTAGGAATTAAGACTTAACACAACATTCAGGCTAACTTTACAATTTGTGCTTGGGTCTTTCAACCGAAATTCCTGCTCAAATTTACAATAAGCCAATCTTCAGGCAAGGTGGTAGAGCGAAACTGGGCAATTATTTAGTAACTCTAGCTAGGCACAATGGCTCCAATTTGTAACTCCAGTATTTGGGAGGGTTGAGGGTTGAGACAGGCCCAAACCCAAGACACAGTACCTTCGTCGTGGTGGTGGGGTGGGAGATCTGCGCCGCCGAGGAGGAGGGGGGGGGGAGGGGGAGGAGGAGCTGGAGAAGGAGATCGTCGCCTTCTGGCTGGTGGTGGAGAGGGACTTCTCCTCCTTCTACCACTAAAGCAAGAGTTGATTCTCAGTCAGTGACATTTCTAATCAAAGGCCCAGGAAGCACAATTCCAGCAAATAACCCAGGGAAGAGATGTTACTACTTTATGTCCCAGACCCTGGGTAGCAGCCAACATTAGAAACAACAATTAAAAACCAACGTTTCACTTTTGGTCTGGGTAAAACAACACAGCTTTGTGATATTAGCTTCCAAAAGAAGTATTTGGTTATATCATAAATCACCCAACAGAGGAAGTGAAAAGTTTCAACAGACTGACTAGAACACCTTTTTTCAGTTGGGGGAGACATATCTGAGACTTCCGTGGACCACATCAGGGTTAAGTTCAGTCAAGTTGTGCTTTGAAAAGGCTTTTCAGGTATTCTGATTCTCCATGAGAAACATGCAGGGTGTTAATAGACACCAATGGCTTAAGGCCACACCTGGAGGCCACTGCTCCACGCTGACCTCCTCTCCAACACGGCAGAGCACGGGGACTGCACACACCAGGCGAGCACTCTACCTTTGAGGGGTCTCTCCAACCTTACCATCTAACTAAAAATACATGTCCAGCACTGACAAGGAACTGGGTATCACACCTAATACCCTAAAGACAAACAACAAAGCTGAGGATGAGGCTGCCTTTGGGGTAATGTGTTAAAAATACACTCACGAACCAAGTCCACCCCAATTCTGAGTTCTGTAAGAGACTTAACTAGAAGCAGCCTCAAAAAGACTTATTTAACTGTGGGCTAAACCAGCTTGTCACCTTTGAGGTAAACTGACATACACTGAGAAAGAAGACAAGGCAGACAGTTCCTGGCTCTTTGCTCAGTCAGGACTGATGCTGTGAACCTAGAACTCAGTTTCTAAAGTTTACCAGGCCCCGGCATCTACTTGAGACTAAATAGAGAAAAGCCAGAAATTCACTACCAGATTTTACTTCCAACCAGATCTGATTTAGATTTGCAGATGATCTGTGATTAGTACTTCATCTTAATATTTTACATAAACACTCAAAATCATGTTTAATTAATTTTACCCTCCCTAAAATATGATACTGAACTGGGCAGTGGTGGCACACACCTTTAACCCCTAAACTAGGGAGGCAGACAGAGGCAGGAGATTTCTGAGTTCAAGACCAGCCTGGTCTACAGAGCGAGTTTATGGACAGCCAGGTTTACACAGAGAAACTCTGTCTCAAAACAAGCAAACAAATAACAAAAATATGACACTGAGTCGTAACTCAAAATAATTTTCTGTCAGATGTGGTGGGGTACCACCCCTTTAATCCCAGCTCTCAGGAGACAGAGGCAGACGCATCTCTATGAGTCCTAGGCCAGCCTGGTCTACAGAGTGTTCCAGGACAGTTAGGGGTACATACAAAGATCCTGTCCGAAACAAACCAGCAGAGAATATTCATTTTGTTGGTTTTCTTTTCTTTCTTTCTTTCTTTCTTTCTTTTTTTTTTTTTTTTTTTTGGTTTTTCGAGACAGGGTTTCTCTGTGTAGTTTTGCGCCTTTCCTGGAGCTCACTTGGTAGCCCAGGCTGGCCTCGAACTCACAGCGATCCGCCTGGCTCTGCCTCCCGAGTGCTGGGATTAAAGGCGTGCGCCACCACCGCCCGGCTTCTTTCTTTTTTTTAAAGACAGTGTCGGGGGCTGGAGAGATGGCTCAGAGGTTAAGAGCACTGATTGTTCTTCCAGAGCTCCTGAGGAGTTCAATTCCCAGCACCCACATGGTGGCTCACAACCATCTGTAACGAGATCTGGCAAAAATAAATAAATAAAGACAGTGTCTCTCTCTCCACATAGCCTTGGCTGTCCTGGAACTCACTATGTAGACCAGTGCTGGGTTTAAAGGCATGTGCCACCACTCCCAGTTAGGAACATTAATTCTAATTTTACTGTTTTCACAGAAGCCAGAAGTCATTGCAGCTGGGAAAAAAATATTTTTGTACCCAATTTATTTCTATCATATTTGTTTTTTTTTTTTTTTCATTATCATGAAATAGTTCCCTCCACAGCATAAATATCCCACTCTGTTCCATTACTGCTTCCCAATGTCTTCCCAAAAAAACTTAAAAAAAAAAAAAAAAAACAGGAAGCATTTCTGCTCCTAAGCAGTTTAGACAGGGGATGTTCAACCTGTACTCAGAAAAGGGAACTGATGACAGACAGCATGTCAGTGGCACAGGTCAAGACCAGGTGTGGGACACTTCTCCCTGTGTTTTCTCACTTGTGAGACAGACCTGAACTAAAAGGATTTTCTTGTTTGTTTGTTTTTTGAGACAGGGTTTCCCTGTGGAGCCCTGGCTGTCCTAGAACTCACTCTGTAGACCAGGCTGGACTCCAACTCAGAGATCCGCTGGCCTCTGCCTCCTGAGTGCTGGGATTAAAGGTGTGTGCCACCACTGCCCAGCCCACTATAAGATTTTTTATAGGATTTGGATCTAAATTTTTATGGTTTCATGGTCACATAAGCACATGTTCAAAAAAGTTCAGTCAGTGGAAGGTAGGGGGAGAAAGCCAGGGCTGCTGAGATGAGCTCAGCAGATAAAGGCACTTGCCACCAAGCCTGGAGAATTAAGTGAGTTCGATTCCCAGGACCCACACAGTGAACAAAGAGAACCAATTCCTACAAGTGTCCTCTGACCTTCAACAGGTACACTGTGGCACGTGTGTGCCCACACATATACATGACAAATAGAAACACAGTGAAGACTTTTATCTCACAGATATGTTCCCCATACTTCTGCACAGACTACAGAACCAACCCTGACATTCACTTCTGGTATTTTGAAGTTTCTCCTCAAGTTTTTCTCATTTTCTTTAAGTCACCCTAATTCCAAGTCCCTCTGTGCCAGCTTAGAAAGAGTTCTAAAACCAACACCTCACACACGGCTCTCCATAGCACTCATCTCACACGATTCAAGAAAAACCAACACACCAAAACAACTTAACTTTTGCCACTGACACATGCGCCTGTAAAACGGGGAGTAAACTTGGTATGGAACCCTAGTTTAAATAATAGTGTCTAACCAACCTTTTAGTCACTGGCGATTGCCATCGCTTCCCCATCTGCATCCTGAGAGCAGCGGAGAGAAACAAATGTCAAGAACTCCATTCACAAGTTAAACTCTTCTTGTGGAGGCAGTTTTTTTTAAAGCTTCAAAGTGTCTGGAATTAATGCTACGATTTAACTGCTCTTTATATTCATGCATTAATAAGGCAATCACTCAAAATTTGTCTAGTTTTAATGTTGAGAACTACCAAAAGCAAGAAAAAGACAAGCTGACCAAAACCCCAGACCCAACCACTCTTAAGTTTTCAAAAGGAAGAATTAGCCAACTCTAAAATAATTTTGCAGACCACTCTGTAAGTTACAGTTTCAACCCAACCACAGATCAGTCAAAACCATTAACGAAGGTTGTTACCGAGGAGAAGTCTCTTTCTGGCGCTTTCGAGGTGAGGGAGAGGCACTCCGGGAGGGGGAATGTCTCCGTCGCCGGCCTACCTCACCATTCTTCACATGGGATCTCTTGGGCCGCTCATCTTCTGAGGTGGAAGAGGAGCCAGAGTCTGTAATCACAGAGCAAAGAACAACAACAAAATATCACACACACACACACAATCACTCACACTCACCCTCGCTTTTACACTGAATGCTCAGTCCTAGGTTCTACCCCCAGCACTGCAAAAAAACGTTACTTAGAGGCTAGTAAAATTCATTGACACAGCATTTACCTAGTATGGCATAAGGCCATGGGGTTCAGTTCTCAGGACCGTCAGTACAATTTAATCAGGACAATTCTAGTGGCAGTCAATATCCCCACACCCAGCAGAAAACTAGCAAACACAAGGCTACTTTACTATCAAGAGAACCGAGGCCTGTATGCACCTCTAAGAAATTTAGGGATTTTAAACCAGGCTTGCTGGTGCATGTCCGTATCTGCTGACAGGGAGGTAGAGGCAGGGTCTAAAGCTCAACACCAGCCTCAGCAACACAGCAATTGAAGTGGCAGCCTGTGTGAATGAGACTATCTCAGAAACAGGACAGAACAAAAAGTTAGTCATTATTTCCAATTAACAAAGTAAAGCTTCAAAAGAATCTTAAGGCTGGTGGTACAACTCAGTAACTCAGTGGAAGAACACATGCCTAGCATGAGCAGGCCCTGGGTTCCATGCCAGCAGCAAAAGAAAAGCATCAATAAATCACTTGAAGTAGAAAATAAGAATGACTACTGTAATGACTACAATAATCACTGAGGAAGTGGAGTAGGGCTGTAGCGTGCTTGTCTTAAGTTGTGTGGTGCAAAGCTCAACCTCAGCACTTAGGAGACGGATACAAGAAGATCACAAGTTCAAGGCAAGCCTGTCTCAAATGAAATCAAACCTTCCAAAACCCAAACAGCATCTGGCGTAAACATCAAGTTTCTGCATACTTCCTCTTTAATCCAACAATTAAAACTATCTGAAAACTTCATCTGCCTGCTATTAAACAAAATACCTAAAAGCAGCCTTAATGACCAACAAAAGGCAACTAATCAAAAAGCAAAAAGCTACTAGTAAAAAATGAAAGATTCACAAAAACCCAGTTAAGATGTTCTAAATCACAGACTCCTGCATATTAGGGAATAAATTAGTTATCCAATTTAATTTTCTTTTTTAACTATTGTAGTAAAAATGTGTAGAGTATTCTACTCTAGCTCAGTTACCTTATTTGTACTAATGCTGGGAATAAAGCCCAGGCCTTTGCACACAGTAAGCTATACTAGACCAACAGAACCACTCCTGGCCAGATTTATCACTTTTATAACAATGTAACAATTTAAAAGAAAAATTTAAGGGCTTAAAATAAGAAAGAAACATATACAGTGGCCAACTTAGACACAGAAATTCCCATGAAGGCAAATTCTTTGTCCCTCACCCCCTGGCATTCAGAAGTAGGGTCTCAGGACTGGAGGTGCTGGGCAAACAAGACAGTCTTGGTTCAATTCCCAGGACCCACGTGGTGGCTCATAATGTCTACAGCTCCAGATCCCAGAGGATCTGATGCCTTCTTCTGGCCTCCTGAGACCAGATATACACACGGTACACAGATATACATGCAGGTAAAACACACGCATTATACACACACACACACACATATATATATATACACATATTTATGTATGTATATGTAAAAGGGGGGGGGGTATCCTCATGTAGTCCAGGCTATCTCCAGTTCACTATGTAGCCAAGAATAACTGATTATCTGACCCTCCACCTCCTGAATACTGACTGATACTACAGACTTCTCTGGGTTTGCTGTTCTGGGGACTCTCACTATGTAGCCCTTAATGGCCTCATACTCTACAGGAACTTCCTGTCTCCACCTCCCAAGTGTTGGGGTTCCAACAGGTGTGGAGGTAGAAAGCACTTTCTTGGTGTCCATACCAGATGAAGACTGCTGGTTCTGTCGTCTATACTGGCGCCTCTGCTGCACAGAATCGGCTACAGCCATCTTGCTGCCTTTGTCTTCTTCTGAAAGATGGATGCATTTAGAAAGCTTTTCTTTAGTTGTGCACAGGTATTGTGACGTAACTGCACACGAAAACAAGCCTTCAAACCTTTATCAACTACTAAACTTACTGACGACAGGTCAGGCCGGGAGACAGGAATTCTACAAACATTTCAGCTAGCTATCAAACCCCAATTATGTCCAAATACAGAATGAAGAGAATGAGGCTAAGAAGAATGAAATAAGGAAACAGAGACACTTAAAATGCTGGCGCTGGGAATCTCCAACTGTCTGTGATGTCAGATTCAGCTTTCTCTACTGTGGTGCCCTGTACAACTGATCTCCAACCCAAGGGGAACCATCAACTACGGAGGGAAAAGAAAAAAACAACCTCTAGAAAATCATTACAACTTACCAGACTCAGACAACTCCACTTTTCTCGGCTTGGGTGCTGGTGAAGGTGACTCTCTTTTCTCAGTACCTTTATGTTTTGTCACTAAAAAAAACAAGTGAAGGAAAAAAAATCTCACACACAATAAAAAATAGTATTTTAATAGTACAAAAATGTGGTTTGACTGTTCACATAAAAAAACGTAACCTAAAATTTAAATATGGAAAGCTTCAAAAACATCTACAGGGCTAGCATGAACCCTGCACTGATTACTCAAAGCCCATGCACTAAAACCAGTTGGATATAGTGTGTGTGTGGTATGCACGAATAACCCCACAACTCCTACAGCAAAATGGAAGGTGAAGATGAGGTAATGGTCTGGAAGTTTGGACCAGCTAACCTGGAGCACACACCACACAGTACAAAGCAGGGAGGGCCTGCCAGAGACCATGTCTCAACAAGGAAGAAGAGAAGAATCAACTCCCAGAATTTTTTTTTTAAAAGAAAGCAACCAAAACAGATGGGTGGTGGTGGCACATGCCTTTAATCCCAGCACTTTGGGAGGCAGAGGCAGGCAGATCTCCAGGTTCAAGACCAGCATGGTCTACAGAGTGAGTTCCAAGATAAGTCAGGGCTACACAGAGAAACCCTGTTCCAAAAAACAAAGAAACCAACCAACCCAAGGTCATCCTTTAGTTCTTTTACCTGTGAATGACTAATGAATTTCGCTAGAATATCTTATCAGAATACAGTTATACCTTATTTAACACCCTAGGGATTGTCATAGACTATATAGGGTAGTACCACAAGAACCGGTGATCTAACACTTCAACCTCATCTTTGCTAAAGTAATCAAAAAGAAAATTACTACTGAAATGGTACATACAGTAGACAAGCCCTGTATCCCTGAGCTACATTCCTTTAGTTAATGATTCTACCTACTAATGGTAGAATTCTCAACAGACAAACCACTGAATTTAGTTGAGAATGGTTAACATCTAAAGTTCTAAAATTCATAAAAGTAACAGGGGCAGGAGAGGAGCCCAGTGGTCAAGAGCACTTGCTGCTCTTACAGAGGACCCATATGGGTAGCTCACAGCTACATGTTAACTCCAGCTCTAGATATGAAACCTCATCTGGCTTGTGGGTACCTGTGTTGTGCGTATATACCCTAGCACAGAACATACATTAAAAAAAAAAAAATCCCGCCGGGCGGTGGTGGCGCACGCCTTTAATCCCAGCACTCGGGAGGCAGAGCCAGGCGGATCTCTGTGAGTTCGAGGCCAGCCTGGGCTACCAAGTGAGCTCCAGGAAAGGCGCAAAGCTACGCAGAGAAACCCTGTCTCGAAAAACCAAAAAAAAAAAAAAAAAAAAAAATCCCAACAAGGAGGAGGCTTGAGACAGTACTGCCAGCCTAGAATAGTATCATAACAAGATACTATTTCCCAAGATTTTAAAAGACAAATCAAATCAAAACAAACAAACAGGAAATCGCCTACATGTCAAATTTACCATCTCAGAAGATCAAAATTTAAAACTATCTGGAAGGTGGCTTGTTTGGCTGTGAGAAGGCATTTTCTTAAGAAACATAATTAAATTTAACATTGCTTTTATATTTCTTGAGACAAGATCTCACTACTGTCTGGCTTGAGAATGCAATACCAGAATTAAAGAAGTACACTATTACCAGGTGGTGGTGACAGACATCTTTGATCCCAGCACTCCAGAGGCAGAGGTAGGTGGATCAAAGCTCAGTTCAAGGCCAGCCTGGTCTACAGATCAAGTTCTAGGCCAGCCAGGGATACACAGAGAAACCCTGTCTAGGGGGTGAGGGGGAACATACCATCACACCTAGCCAACATTAACTATTTTGTTAAACAGAAGGAATAAACACAGGGGTTTATTATTAGCCTTTAGTAGTGTTTATCGCACACACTTTATCCTACTCTTGAGTTAAAGCATTCTGCCAAACAGTGGTGGCCCACGCCTTTAATCTCAGCACTCGGTGGGCAGAGGAAGGCAGATAGATCTCTGTGAGTTTGAAGCCAGTTTGGTCTACAGAGCTAGTTTTAGGGAAGCCAAGGTCACACCAAGAAACTGTCTTGGGAGAAAAAAAAAAAAAAAAAAAAACCAAACACCAAAACCAACCAAACAAAAAAACATTATTACAGGTAACAAGTGTTTCTGTTTTATTTTTCTAAAGATTTTTTTTACTGTGTTATGTTAATAGTGTTTTAAGAATTCAAGGAGCAAATCATTCTAGCATGAAGTCAGAAATCTAAAAGAACAACTCTAAAACCAGAATTTTAAGGTATTTCAACAGTCCTATTAATTATTAATCTTAGATTGCCCAAAAGATAATTTGTAAAGTTAAGTTACTGTAACCAGAACAAGTAAAATACATTAAACGTCCACAAATCACAATTTCTCTAGTTTAGCCAATTCAAAAGATACAGGCCATGCCAGGACACCTAACTAAGGTACAAGTTTATGCAGCACCTGGATTACAACTGATTCCAAGTTTCTCAAACACTTAATGAGACTGAAAGTACACTCAGAATGATTTAGTCCCAACCCCCCACTTTTCTCTTACTCTCCCCTCATCTGCCCGTCATCAACAGCAGATCACAAGACCCCAATGAACTTCTGCTACATGAACTACAAACAAGAACCCTGCATCACAGCAGTGCGGCAATTCTAAGTATCCAGAGACCCAAAAGAGCGCAGTTGGGAAATCACAATACCCAGTAGAGAAGCCAAGAACTTCATTCCGCCCTGCCTCTTCCTCCCTAGTCATCACAAAGGCATTTGGTTTATCCTTTTCTTTTCTTTGTTTTTTTAAGACAGGGTTTCTCTGTGTAGCTTTGCGCCTTTCCTGTAACTCACTTGGTAGCCCAGGCTGGCCTCGAACTCACAGAGATCGGCCTGGTTCTGCCTCCCGAGTGCTGGGATTAAAGGCGTGCGCCACCACTGCCCAGCCTGAACAAGCTTTAATATGCACATACGTGGCGCGGCCACAAAGGCATTTGGAGTCTGACAATTCTCACTGCCTAAGTGGGAATGAGCTTTTCATTTCTTTTACTAACTAGCTGACCTAACAATTGCAAAGGTCTTTTCTAGCTCTCAAATTTCAACCCAAGGGTCATTTCCACACAGTTCAAACCAATTCTGAGCTTCAGTGGACATAAAACAGACGAAGCTGTCCGCAGCACAACTGTCTGGCTAAAGCAGCTTGTCCAGAGCAGAGAATGTGGCAGGTTTCTGCTCCCTACAATGAACTTCTCTCGACTGCAAAACATCCATCACATATGTACAAGGCTTATGTCAGAACAGGAGAGACCGGCACCGGTGCAGACTCATGAAAAGGGGAACGAATAAATCCAATAATTGCCCTATTTTAACAGAAGAACTCCTGTTCATGTATTTTAAAGTAATTCTTCTATATGATCTAAATGGAAAAAAAACATGTATTTTTCTAAAATAATAGTGGGAACACTAAGAGTATCTTGCCCCTAGAGCGCTTTCTAGCTCTAAACAAAAGAAATATTTACAAGTGTAAAGTTCCCAAGAAAAGACAAGTTGGCTAGAGAACTAAGTATCAGATTAGGACATGGTAATGGGAACTTCAGAAAAGAAGAAATAACAGTGCATGTATAATAGCTGCCTTAAACATCTTATCTGTCACTACATGAACGGGACATTAAAGTCACATTACTCTACGGCTTGCCACCACCAACAGGTCCTCTTTGTACTCATCCCTCTCAGTCTAAGTTTAAAAGGGCAGCAGTGTGGTGCACCCTTGTAATCCCAGCACTCAGGCAGTCACCGGCTCAGAACACCCTCTCTAAAATCCAATTGCTACAGCAGCTTTCCCAAGCCTCCCACCCACTCCACTCACCCACCCTTCAGGCTGCCTCTATTACTCCAGTCCCAGCACCTAATGCACCATCCAAATGGATCCTATCCTCCTCTTTCTCCACGCATATTTGTGGAGAAAAAAGTCGTGGCTTGCTGGGGTTTCAGCATTATCAGACTAACATTCTACTTGGCTGGCACAATCACACGTCATCAATTTCTTAGAAACCAATCTACTGAACAGAATGAGGACGAGGACAGCACCCAAGATCCCTGCCTAGACTCTAAATCAATCTTTCCTTGGGGCATAAATGCGACCAAAAAAAAAAAAAAATTAGAACACAAAGTTCTCAAGTAAGATATCAAACAAAAAGCCTTAAGAAGGGGTGTGGGGAGGGTGGAATAGTTAACTGGTCTCAGAGTAATAAAACGAATCCTTACAGTAAGAACACAAGTTCCAATTGTTACCCCAATTCAAATAGCCCCAAGCTAGTGATCTGCTTGGCCACCTGCCCACACAAAGGGCACTGGAAAAACAAACTACCTTTACATATCACCCTCTTTCAGCAAAGCCCTGAGAACAGAAAGGCAAGGCGAGTCATTTACAGTATCACAAAAAAGTACCTCCTAGCTGCTTCTGAAGGTGGGTACAACTGGGTTCATCCTGATGCCAAAGATAACAAAATGCTTTGTGTTTTTACCTTTACCCGAAGTTCTTCCTGGAGACACAGAAACTCGACTTTTTCTTGTACGGTTCGACTGCTGGGGGGTTGGGGAATGGCGAGTTTTAGGTGGTGGAGTTGCTGGAGATGATGGCCTGTGCCTTCGCCTAGGAGGACTTGCTGAAGGAGATAACCTTCTAGTTTTTCGAGGGGGGCTGGATGTCCTCTTGGGAGGCTTCTTTGGTGGTGACCGGGAACGAGATGAAGAGGACGAAGAGCTACTTCCAGACAACGATGCGGAAGAGCGCCTCCTTCTGTGGAATAAAGCATTCACTTCATCACCTGCATCCCACTGAAGATGACTTCACAGTATGTATAATGTACACAAAAATACAGCTATTTTTATCCAACTTTTGAGTTTATGTAGCTAAGTACACAAATTACTTCAAAAAGATTAGAAACAAAAGCATAACCCAGGACAGGAAACAGCTATGTCTGAGTACACACACACAACTCATTCTGATTGTGTTTCAGCTGTGAATGCTGTAATCCAGTAACAGAGCAGCCCCTTCCTGAAGAGTGATAATGGGGTCATGGAGTTTGTACAACTTTGGGGGTGACAGAGTATTGCTCATTCAGAGTGATATCAAGTAACTTTTAAGTTGCACTAAATGCGTGCAACATTTGAAATTCATTTAGCTACATAAACTTAGAAGTAGGGGCCTCTCGAATTCTGCAGCAAAATCTGTGGTTAAGTTCTGTTGCAATTACATGTACCTGCAGAATTCACCTTTGGCAGAAGAATTTCTGAGAACCTGAAAAAAAGAAACCCTCCCTTGAGTGTGAGATTAGAAACTGGCTGAAAGGGAATCTTACAGAATCTGCAAAACACTGTGACTGCTCAACTGTTCAGTGCACACTACTGAGACAGGCCGCCTGCAAAACTCCAATGTGAGAGTTGCTGTTTCCTTCACGGTGGACAAAGGAGCACTGGCATTACTTCTCTAATGATCAGTGTGAAAAGTGTGACGCCTGGAATTCCACCACAGGCACATCTGTCCTCCTGTCTACCAGCTGCAGCAGCAATGCTACACGTTTAAGTCTCGGTACCTCGACACCACTCCCCAGAGAAGATGGTATTTGCTGTTGCTGTTGAAGTGTGGGTCTGAAAGCCCTACCTGCACAGACAGAACTGGAGATTATTTAATGTTTTCCCTTTTGTAGTTGCTGTGGTTCTTGGTAAAGAACATTAACAGCTTTTCCAGGGCTAGGGTATACTTCAGAGACAGAGCACAGGCTCAGCCTGAGTGAGGCCCTGGTTCAACCAGCAGCAACAAGGAAGAATAGCATCTGTCCAAAGCACACTCGGAAAGCAGGCCCAGGCAACAGATCAATAAGGCAGAAAATTCTGTTCCTGTGTACCAGGCTTCATTCTGTATAAAGTTAAGACACAATCGCATTGCTATAAAATAATATCTAAGATAAAACATTTTATCTTATGCCCATTTTAGAATGGTTAAGCAAATTACACATTTCAGCAATGTTTAAAACAAATTAGTACTATTGGCTGAATTAGATGAATGCCTAATTGTGTCACATGTAGCCACTGTAAACTACTAGTAATGGCTTTATGTATCAAGCTTTTTTGTTGAACTATCTTTGGACCATCAGCCTGCAAATAATGACTTGAGACTTATTATTAATTATGAAAGCTTGGCCTTAGCTTAGGGTTTTTCCCAGCTAACTTTTTTGTTTTGTCTTTTCAAGACAGGGTTTCTCTGTGTAGCTTTGGAGCCTATCTTGGAACTAGCTCTGTAGACCAGGCTGGCCTTGAACTCACAGAGATCCACCTGCCTCTGCCTCCCACCACCCAGCCCCAACTAACTCTTCTAACTTAATCAATCCATATTTTTTACATCTATGTTCTGCCACGTGGCTCTTCTTGGTATGGCACATCCAACACACCTGACAAAATCTGCACACCTACACTTTCTCCATCAGTCCCCTCTCTTCCTAGAAGTCGCGACCATCTCTCCTGCCTAGCTATATTAAACCAATCAGAAGATGCCTTAGGCAGAGACATTTTTAGTAGTGCAAACAAATACTCTGCAACACCTCTATCTAGGAATGGAACTTTGGGGAACTTTCCTTTTATGTTACCTGTCTCTGAGCTGTTACAAAAGGCTTCATTACACAGGGTGGGAGAGATGGCTTAGCAGTGAAAGTGTTAGCTGCCCCCCAAAGGACACAAGTTTGGTTCCTAGCACCACCAGTTACAACTGCCTGTAACTCCAGCTCCAAGAGATTTGGAGGCCTCTGCAGGCAGCTGCATTCACATACATACCCACATTGGCGCATTTGAACACACACCTCTACACATACTCAAGATAAATGTTCTTATAAAAAGAGAAACACTGTAAAGGTACTTGCTTTGCAAGCCAGGTGGCCCAATCTCAATCCCCCTAGAACCACCCAAAGGCAGAAGAACTCCAAGGTTGTCCACTGACCTCCAGGTACAAGTTACTGCATTTGTATACACACACAATATAAGTACGTTCTTAAAACTTAAGGTAAAACAGCAAATGGGTTTTTAAAACCGGTTAAGTAACCTGATTAATTCTGTAGCCAGCTGCCTTTCAGAAGCCGTAGTAAGTTAAGTCAGATGGGAGGGGGTGCTCAGGGGTTAAGAGCACCTGTTCCTCTTGCAGAGGAGGTGGTTTCAGTTCCCAGCACCCATATGGCAGCTCACAACCATCTGTAACTCCAGTTCCAGGGTCTGATGCCCTCTTTTGTCCTCTGGGGGTACCGAACACACATGGCACACAAAATGCGGACAAAACACTTGTACACACAATAAACACACACTTACACATTTCAAAGTCAAACAGAAAAAGCAACCAGTTCTTTCTTTGCTGTCTGTGTCTCTCCCAGTCTTATGTAGAGGATGACTGCATTTCTGATCCTTTTCCCTCTACATAGAGGGTGCTAGGATGACAGATAGGAACGAAACTCCACCCGAGTCTGTCCAGTACTGAGGAACAGAGCCCAGGGTTTCCTGCTCACACAGCCAACATCACCACTAAAGCACACTGCTAGCCCTCGGTTCTGTCCCTTATGAGAACTTTAGTCAGCCGGGCGGTGGTGGCGCACGCCTTTAATCCCAGCACTCCGGAGGCAGAGGCAGGCGGATCTCTCTGAGTTCAAGGCCAGCCTGGGCTACAGAGTGAGTTCCACAAAAGACACAAGGCAACACAGAGAAAGCCTGTCTTGAAAAACTAAAAAAAAACAAAACAAAACAAAACAAAACAAAACAACCTTTAGTCAAGTCTTAGAAGGTAAAACACACAGGACCTACAAGACCAGTGACTTGACTCTTTCCCAACAGTATGTTTCTCACAGCTCAAGTAGTGCCACATGTGAAGTGCATCAGGCTGTCTAGATGACATTCCCTAGTATAATGTATGACATCTGTCTTCCAGCAAACAAACAAAAACAAAAGGATCCTGAAATTAGACTAACGATCACCCTGAAGCTCCAGGCACCTGCCACTAACAGAGTCTCACCGTCGGCCCGGAGACCTACTCCTCCTGTGTCTTGGTGGAGGGGGCATCCGTCTTGGTGGAGTTCTTCTTCGAGGAGATGGTCGCCTTCTTGGGCTTGGCCGCCTTCTAGGAGAGTAAGACCTGCCATAACAAACAGAATTAGGCCCCAAGTAAACTAAAAACAAGGAACTTATTGGCACTAATTTCCAATGCCATAACTTCTGTTTATGTAGATTTTTACAGTGCTCAGAAAAGTAGACTTCACATAATGCAGAGTAACCTTCATTCTGAACATTCTCTGTGACTTTGACACTGTTTACGACGTTACCTTAAAAATCACCACTTACAACCTAAATCGCATACTCATCCCAAGGTCATAACACACCTTGATCGGGATCTATGTCGCCGTCTTGGTCTAGTATGAGAAGGTGATCGAGAACGGGTCCGAGATCGTGATTTGGAACGTGATCGCGATCTTGGTCTAGTCTTTTCCTTTTCCTTTTTGGAATTTTTTTCTGGAGAAGGTTCTTTGGGCTCTGGTACAGGCTCAGGCTTGGGAGCTTTCAGGATGTCACTGTGAAAATGACAGTGTTTTGTTTTTTTTCTCCACTCTTCTGAGAATCCTAAGCCAATACAACAATATACTGACCTGGCTCTCTTTTTAAAGGGTTTTCTAGGGCTGGCAAAATGGCTGTCTTTGGTGAGTACTTATGGTGCAAGCTTGAGCTCAGTTAAATTCCCTGGAACATTAAAGTTAAGGAGAGAGCCAACTCTACAAAGTTGTACTCTAAACAACATGACCTGTCCCCTACTACTAATAAATTAACAGATGTAGATCACCTTATTCTAAAAGAAGTCAGTATCTGCAAAGACTTCTGACTTCAAAAGATAGGTACATATCAGAATTCATTGAGCAACTAAGAATTCATATCCCTATTTCACATGTGGGCAAGGACTGTGCCACTGTCCAACTGCTAGAGTCCACAGAGCCTGACTCCTGGGAGCCTCTGAAACCCTGAGGGACAAAGTCCAGGCAGGACAGCACTCTCACCTGCTCAACCATCATTTGCGCAGGTCCCCAACTGCAGGGGCTGCAGTCTCATGGACGGCATGCCAGGCGGCCTTGTGGACCACGGGAGCTGTTTGTTGTGCAGTAGCTACATTATGCTCAAGTCTAAGGCAGCCAGAGGGCACAAGATGTTCCCATTGAAGAGGGAGGGAGTGGCTTTTATTTGGTGTATTTTGTACTCCAGTTAACAGAAATGAATAAACCTCTTTAGATTGGGGGTAAAAGTTGTTTGAGAACGTAAGTCAGTGACAAAGCATGTGCAAAGCTCTAAGTTACACCCCCTACTTCAAAAACAAACAGGAACTTGTCCACAGTTTATTGTGGCAAGGAGGTAAGGAAGATCACATTACAATACATAAAATGTTTAAAGGAATACGACAGACAGGGCTGGAGAGATGGCTCAGCAGTTAGGAACACTAGCTACTCTTCCAGAGAATGCAGGTTCAATTCCTAGCACCCACATGGCAGCTCACAACTGTCTGTGACTCCAGTTCCAGGGGATCTGACACCCGTGGCAAACCACCAATGCACATTGAAAAAAAAAAAGAAAGAAAAAAATACAACAGACAAGTGGTTACCACTAGGACATTTTCCTTATAAAGAATATAATTTCAGCTTCATTTTCTCAAACTAACTTTATAATTTAAAAAAAGAAAAGAGAGGCCAGGCGGTGGTGGAGCACACCTTTAATCCCAGCACTTGGGAGGCAGAGCCAGGTGGATCATTGTGAGTTCGAGGCCAGCCTGGACTACCAAGTGAGTTCCAGGAAAGGCGCAAAGCTACACAGAGAAACCCTGTCTCGAAAACACAAAACAAAACAAAAAAAAAAAAAGAAAAGAAAAGAAAAGAGAAAATATTTAAAAGGAAAACAAGCATTTAAGTTAGCAACATACATTTGCAGGTGGTAGAACAGCCTAAAAACATGATTATGTAACATGATGTTAGGAACATGCCTTGTAGACGTGGCCTCCTGTACTGAAGAGTCTTTTGTTCTCACTGATGGTTCCGGGAGCTCTGGAGATTTCTCCTTCTTTTCCGGGGCAGGGGAAGGGCTCCGGCTCTTGGTTCTGTGACGGGGAGATCGAGAGTGACTGCGCTTTCTCTCTCTCCTGACAGGGGAAGATCGTCTTCTAGGGGAAGGAGATCTGGATTTGCGTCTAGGATGAAAGCAATTTTTTCAGATTTTTGAATAATGTGGTATGGCGCAGACAAAGGGAAAATCGAGGATTAATCTTTTAAGTTACCCACTGTTGTCTGTATCTGAGAAGTTTCACATGAAACAAGATATCCATTTCATCTACGTGAGAGGGAAAAGGCCAGACAGAACTAGAAGGACAAGCAAACAGAGGTAACATCCTCGAGGAGCAGTTAGAAGAGGCACACTGACTGGGGAGGAGGAGGCGTGGGCTCTCGATTCCCAGTGATCATCCAAAGACCAACGCCTCAGATGAAGATGCTTACAGCCCTAGTTCCTCAACAATACACCAACCCTACCAAAATACGGAGTTCAAGTACAGACCGCTCAGATCAGAGCTGGTCAGGCAGCGCCTCCAGATGCACAAAAATGACTGGTGCAATCTAAGCAGTGTGTTCTTCCCAAGAAAAGAAAAATGCCAAATTCACAGAAGATGGGTTTTTGTTGGAAGGGGGGTTGTTTTCCTTTGCAATTGTAGCGTATCTAATTTGAAAGTGTTTATTATTTTTAAAAATGAACAGTAAAGTGAAACAGCAAACTTAATCCAACACTGTCATAACAATGATGGCTCACACTTAGCTTTAGAAGCGCTCACTGCTTCTATAAGGTTTTAGAATTCAGCACAAACTAAAGGAAAAAATATTACCTCAGATTACCAAATTCCCACAGGTTAAAAAAAAAAAAAAAATCCTAAAAATGAAAAGCCTAATGGAAGTCTCACCTTTCACCACAAATACAGTAGAAGCTGAACCGTGGATTTAAAAATGTGAACCTAACAATAGTCTCATTGGAAGAAAGAAGAAAACAAATAAATGATCTGAAGTTTGGGTTCAGTACAACCTTTGATCTAAGAAAAGCAGAACAAGGAATTAGGTAAGTATATGAATGGCTAACGAGCAGACTTTTAATAAAAGGGAAATGGAGAGAGTCAGAATACAGTAACAACAATAACTAAAACAAACAAACAAAAAAACCCCAAATGTTTTATTTAAGCAAAGCAACATAAAGTCTAAATTTCTACTTAATAAGCAACTCACCTAAATTAGAGGCGATCATTTTAGTCAAATGATCTGTCTCCAACAAAGTTTTTTTTTTTCTTTAAAGAGAGTATTAGAGTGCTGTCTAGGCTGGCCTAGAAGCCACACCTCCACCCACTACCTCCGGGATAGCTTTATAAAAACGTGCCAAAATGCCTAGCAACAAAGCTCTTTAGCCCAGAGGCGAACAGCTCCTCCACCAATGTTCCCCAGACTTCCAGCTGGCCACACTTCCGCCAGCGCACCCTGAAGACCCAAGGCCCCCCACAACACCGCACGCGCATCTGTTATATCTATCATACCTCCGTGGGCTGCGAGACCGCTCCCTTTTCTCTCTGCTGCTCTCTTTTTCTTCCTTATCCCTCTTATCTTTATCTTCATCTTGTTTTTTCAGAGATGCCAACTTTTCTTGTTCGATCTGCAAGCACACAGGTGAATGATGAGAACACACAACTGGAACACTATGCACTGGATAAACACTGGTGCCTAACATTTCACCAGCCCTGGGTCTTCAGATGTGTTCATTTGTTCTCAACTTCACTCATGTCTTTTCACTCATCCCACTCGTGTGACTTTACAATTCCTGCCTATGTGAGAATACTTTGTACACACTTTTTAGATACTTACATTAAAATTTCTTTAAGTTAAATGCACTTATATCTTAAGAACTGGCGGAGGGGGGGGATCTACCCAATTACTGGACTCTTGGAAAACGGCACTCTAATAATTTTCAGAGGTGTGGTAAACTCAATGTACAAACATCACAGCAAACCGTAGCCTAGCCAGATCACCGAAGTTCAAATAGATCAAAGAGCACAAACAGAAATTCTTAAGGCAAACCACCAGTCCGCACACCATTGCTGCCATCAATATGAAAGGGGTTATTACTTGTCTCTGTTTGATTTCTTCCTTCTTCAACTCTAGGAAAGCAGAGGGGATCCCAGCGATGTTCTCTTGTGCACTCAACAGCAGGGGCCACAGCTCTCCCATGAATTCTCGAGCGTTTTTCCCGTTCAAAAATCCAGTCAGGTTGATTTGCATCATTTTGGAATCTGGATTCTGCAAAAAGACACGACAGGAAGAAAACAGTTTACTTCGAAACCAACCAACCGACCTACAACTCATTTACATTAGTACTTAGTCTACCAGGGGGGCTGAGGTACATATATACTATTTAATACTTTTCCCTACTTGCTTCTTGGCCATGTAATCTCTAGATAATCAAATTCTCCCTCACTGAACCAAAAGCATCAGAGCAGCCTTTGTGGATTCCCTAATATTTAGACTATATGGCTGTTAGTGGGCCTTATATATTTATCAACTTTAAAAAAAATCATGGAACAGATATAAATTCTTGAGTTCACTAACAAGTATTTGCTTGGCTGGAAAAGTTCCCCCAACAAGAAATTGACAACGTACATAACACTTCTCCTTACATTACAGATAACTTTCTATAAAGTATCTAATATCTAGTGCTCAGTTATAAGAACTAACAAGTTATGCATGCACTCTGTAACTTGTGAAGACTAAGCTAGAAACCTGACTACTACTGCACATGACAACCTATTACTAACAATGCCACAGAGCTCAACTGTCCACAAAACTACGAGTCAAGATTTCTAAAAAGTACATGGGTTTTTAAACACTAGATCTGTTGATCAAGCAACAAGGTCCGTATAACAAGCACAGCTCAATAGCACAAAGCAAGTACAGATTCCAGGTGTCTTCAGTTTCTTCTTGGAACCTTGGGGGTTTGGAATCGCCAAGTCCCCTGTAGAGAAAGATGTTCCCTTGGCTTGCTTCCGACTCCCTACTGCAACTCAACCACCTTGAGTTTAATGTTATATCATTTATCTAAATTGCAAAAGACGAACAAGCAATAATGAGTACACAACCACAAAAAAGAAAAGATTGTTTAAAAAGTTCTAAACTTTAATCTCATGCTCACTACAAGGGGAATACTACCAGATAGGTTTTAAAAGTACACTAAAATTCAAATCAGTAAAGCATTTCTTCAATAAAATCTACCATTAAACATCATTTAAAAAACATTCTCCCATGTTTCTGGTCTCTAAGTTAAATAAATATACTTTATAAATATAAAGTACGTTCTTAGAATTAAGTCTTTAGAAACATTCAAAACAAAATAATTATATTGTTAAAAAAAAAAAAAAAAAAGAAATACCTTATCAGTTGGAATGGTAACTGTTCTGTCAAAAGTCAAGCATGAACTCTTTGGGAAAAGGAGTAATGTAAAAGTAAATTCACATTGGTAGATTTACCAAAAGGTTATATGGTACATCTTTACTGTCCTTTGGGATGCCATGGCAAAATAGCAAACTATGTTGTAACAAATGTTTTTAAACATCAGTTGTATTATCTTGTATTAGTTCATATTGGAAGACAGGAACAATTATGTTAACTGGCTTTAATAGGACTGTCAATTCATCTGCCTGAAGTTTAATTAGAATGTAAACAAAATCCTGTGCCTAAATTCTAACTGGTAACCAGCTGACTTGTAGCTACAGCTAAAAACTTTAGCTCTTTTAAAAACAACATCCAATCAAATCAGAATCGCCCCTCATGCTTCAAATAAATGTCCATCTCAAAAGCTACTTTAAAGAGCAGTATACAGCTTTACCAATTGCTCTTGTTTGTGTTTTTGTTGTTGTTGTTGATGTTCGGCCACTTTACACAACTCACCTCCAAACACACACTGCGTCATCAAGGGAGTTGGGTCAGAGCGACATTGGGACACTCACTCTGCTGTGACCTAATAAGGTGATGGTGCTATACTTCAGACGCAAGGAATAACTTCCATTTTGGTTCAGGCCTTTTAAATCATAAATCACATTATCATTAGAAAATTGCTGTCAAAGTAACTTAACATGTAACAGCAAAATTACAAACAGTAAGTTTGATTTTTCACCTGTGTAGCTTTCAAAACTATGCACCTTCACTAAACTTCCAGCCTTAACAGTTGTTTACAAAGTGAATTCTTTTCACAACAAACATTGTAAAATAACCCTTCTATATTTGTATTCCATAGAAAAACTGAGTTTCCATAGATTCACAAATTGTCACATATTCAGAAATAAGAGCCATCTGTATATTAGTACCTTCACTTCCAGCTGGTTGAATATAAACTCAATCACAACATCATCTTCAAATCCAAGGATTTCAGTTACTCTTTTTGTTATCCAGGGCTTTATAACCTCCAAATTTACTTTGCTCATGTCCACCTGAGGAAACATGCAAACCGTTAAGTCAAAGTTGACTGCAGTAAGAACTTGAGTTAGACTTTATCTAAATATTTATTTTAGCTCATGCATATTTAAATTCATCTCTCATACTCATTCTTTGGTTGCACAGTGTATGTGGTGGCTAAAAGGCGGCAAATGTGCAACCATTAACATTTATTTATTTATTTGTTTATTTCACAAAAGTTCAGTTTATCTCCCAAACCCAAAAATGCAACAACTGTTGTAAAAAGGTAACTGCCCCACCCAGAATACCTTTTTTTCTAGACATTCTGCGAATTTCAGCTGCTTGAGGAGCTTCTTCTGTTTGTTGCTGAACCGATTATCCTGTTCCGCACTTGTTCCCTGAAGGAAGCAAAGGCATGTCCTATGAATACAAGATTAAATTTTCCTTTTCTTTTTCAATTAAAAAATGGTGCACGTATGTGGAGGTCAGAGGACAACTCTGGAGAGTGGGTTCTTTCCTTCCAACACGTGGATCCCAGGGATGGGATTCAGTTCCTCAGGCTTGGCAGCAGGCACCGTTACCCACTGAGCCATCCTGACAGCCTTCTTTAAGAGAAAAAAAAAGTTCTGAGGCCAGCCTGGTCTGTAGAGTTCCAGAAGAGTAAGGGCGGTTAGAGAGAGAAATCCTGTTCAACCCTGCCCCCCCTATACACACACACACACACACACACACACAAAAGAAAATAACAAAATCTTAGTTTCTTTTACTAGCCCAGGCCAGCCCTCAAACTAACAGTAATTTTCCTGTCTCAGTTTCTCAACTGGTGGCTTGAATCACAATACTGGTGATTTCAAAGTTTAAAAACAAAACAAAAAACTTTTAAATAAAGTTTCCACTTATTTTATTTAGTTCTGTCTGCACACCCTTCCCAGCTCCCACACACAAGGACCTGACTATGCAGCCCTGGCTGGCCTGAAACTCACTACATAGACCAGGACGGTCCCTAAGTCACAGAGGTCCTCCAGCTTGGAGGGCTGTGGGAGTGAAGGCACATGCCGGCGAGCATGGCCTAACCCCTTCACTTTTAGGGCACTGCCTACCTCTCCACTGTGCTGACACAGCTCGTTGTTCATTTTACCCCATTACAATGTTCTTCCAATTTTCTGGAATTTTTTAAAAAATGTTTGTCTATGTCTTGCCTATATTATATCTGAGCCATGTACCCAGACCCAAAGTAAAATTCTTTAATAGCAAATAAAGGCCGGACGGTGGTGGCGCACACCTTTAATCCCAGCACTCAGGAGGCAGAGGCAGGCAGATCTCTGTGAGTTCAAGGCCAGTCTGGGCTACAGAGTGAGATCCAGGACAGGCTCCAAAACTACACAGAGAAACCCTGTCTCAAAAAAATCAAAAAAAAAAAAAAAAAAAAAAAAAAAAAAGGCAAATAAAGGCTGTGACTTTTACAGTCAAAATAACAGAGTCAAATATTCAGTCAAAATATCCAGATATAAGATTGCATCCATTTCTAAATTTAGTTGACACATAAAGCACCTGTATTTTAATATAAATGTACATCCTTAATAAGTCAAGTATAACAGTACTATCCGAGTAAGACTCCTGTCCACATCCATGTTAAGTCTGACACTTATGCTCTTTGCAGATCTGTTGAAATGAGAACACTGCAGTATTTCAAGTTTTATCCTGCCCTGAAAAACAGCAGCACTGCTTGCAAGAGTATGGTGGCACAAGAACACCCCGAGACTACATTGTTTTAGCCTGTCCCAACTTGGAATGTCAAGAGACAAGAGGCAGGAAGACTATGGTAAGTTTGAGGCTAGCCTGGCATACACAAGTTCCAAGCAACATAGCAAAAGACTATCAAAAGACCAAAACTGAAGGATGGTCTTTTCACTCAGTGGCGGAGTGTTTAGTGCAGGGAGCCCTGGGTTTAATCCTAACATTACATAAACCAGGTATGGTGGTGCCTGTAATCCCAGCACTAGGGATTTGGAAGGTCAGGAGTTCAAGGTTATCCTTAGCTCTACAGTTTGAAAGAGATACAGGAAACCCAGTGTGTTCGAAGGGGGTACATGCCAAGACCAAAAACGTGGGGCACGGTGGTGCATACCTATAACTGAGCACTTGGGAGTTTAAGGAAGACCAGAAATTATTCTCAACTACTTAGTTCAGGACACTGATTCTGTCTCAGAGAGGAGAGAAGAGAAGGAATGGAGCCGGGCGGTGGTAGCGCACGCCTTTAATCCCAGCACTCAGGAGGCAGAGGCAGGGGCAGGCGGATCTTTGTGAGTTCGAGGCCAGCCTGGTCTACAGAGAGAGATCCAGGACAGGCACCAAAACAGAGAAACCCTGTCTCGAAAAAGAAAAAAAAAAACAAAAAAACAACCAAACAAACAAAAAAAGAATGGGAGTGGAAGGAGAGAGAATATGATGAATTTGAAGCCAGGTGAAGTAGCATGCTTCTGTAATCCTAAAACCTGAGACCTGAGCGGAGGCTTGGAGTTCAAGCCAACCTTGTTACACAGCAAATCTGAGGGCAGCCTGGACTACAATGAGTCCCTGTCTGGAGAAAAGCAAACGAATGAATGAACACCAATTCTGAGTCCACAAAAACTAAACCAGCAAAGAACTCCCAGAGCAGCAAGGCATCGGCAGGTTACTGTTTACTTCGCCCTACCTCCAGGCTCAATTAAATACGGAAGTTACTGGCTCTATGATTTGAAATCTACGAACTGGCTCTTGACTGGATACAGTCCCTTGGAAAGTGATCAAGAAAACTTTTGTTTGAGTTGAGAATATAGCAGACTGGCAAGAGCACTTAGCTAGCACGTACAAAGTCCTGGCTACAGTTCCTAGTGCTGTAACAACACAAGAAGTTTTTGGTTGGTTATGGTGTCCCATCCCAGCACTCAGGAGGCAGAGGCAGGAAGGTCTCTATGAGTTGCAGGCCAGCTTGGTCAACATAGTGAGTTCAGAACCAAAAAGGTTTGTTTGGGGAGGTAAAAACCCACAGTAGTATGTCAGCTCTGCTACTACTCCACCACCATGTCCTGAGAACACACAATCTAATCTCTGAGGATGTTTCCTCACGTGCAAAATTAGGGGCAATGAACCAAAAAAGCTGAATATCGGGGGTGATAAGGTATGCTGGTTATCTTCAACTGATCATTACAAGGCAAACATGCTGAAATGCCACACTATACACCCCAATTATGTGTAACTATTTAATGCCAGTTAAAAGATCAAACGTAAGCTGGGTGGTGGTGGCGCATGCCTTTGGTCCCAGCACTGGGGAGGCAGAAGCAGGCAGACCTGTGAGTTCAAGGCCAGCCTGGTCTACAGAGAGTTCCAGGGCAGCCAGGGATACACAGAGAAACCCTGTCTCAAACAAACAAAATTGTACTGAAGTCACCTGGAAAGTGATCCAGAAAGTCTATAGCTGAATAAGGACAACACTTGGCTATCACATATAAAGCCCTGGACGTGGTCCCTAGTACTGCAAAAACAAAAACAAAAAACTGTTTTGGGCTGGAGCGATGGCCTACACCTTTAATCTCAAGATTGACTGGGGAGGCAGGTGATTTCTAAGAGTTCAAGGCCAGCCTGGTCTGCATACCAAGATCCTGTCAACTGCCTCCGCAAAAGTAAAATAGAAATCTACCTTGCATGGCTGTTGTATATATGGGAAATGACTTTCATCAAGTACCCACCACAAGAGCAGTTGTTCAGTAAACGCCAGATACCATTTCTACCTCAAATCAAGTTCTAGTCAGATACTGGTTGGCAGTGTACTGATCTAAAATCTTAACGCAGAGCTTAAATGCAGTCAGCGCCTCCATTTAGTCAAGTGTGAGACAAATGACTGAAATTCTAGCACTTGGGATGTCAGGGCAGGACTCTGGTTCAAGGGCAGTCTGGGTTAGATTAAGAACCTGGTTTCGCTGGGCACTGGTGGCACATGCCTTTAATCCCAGCACTCGAGAGGCAGAGGCAGGCGGATCTCTGTGAGTTCGAGGCCAGCCTGGTCTACAGAGTGAGTTCCAGGAAAGGCTCCAAAGCTACACAGAGAAACCCTGTCTTGGGGGGGGGGGGGGAACCTGGTTTCAAAACAACTCTCCTCACGTCCCCCCCACCCACCCAACCCAGTGATAACAAAACTACTTCATTTAAGTAAATGTAAAGCATATATCTTAAAAACTGGATTCTTGGGATTGGGGATTTAGCTCAGTGGTAGAGGGCTTGCCTAGCAAGTGCAAGGCCCTGGGTTTGGTCCTCAGCTCCGGAACCAAAAAAAAAAAAAAGATTCTTTTCCAGATTCTGTCCATTTCAAAGGAAAAGTTGGTCTAAAATTGGCTTTTCATTTCACTTTTGCACCGATCCCCCCAAAGCCAGGGTTTTTCTGTGAAACAGTCCTGGCTGTCCAGGAACTCACTTGTAGCCCAGGCTGGCCTCGAACTCAGATCTATCTGCCTGTCTGCCTCCCGAGTGCTGGGGTTAAAGGCGTGCACCACCACTGCCCGACCCACTTTGCATTCTTTATTCAATCTCTTTCCACTAGAAATAACTGACAAGGCCGTGCAGTGGTGGGGCACGCCGGGAGACAGGGACTGGCAGGCCTATAGAGTTCCAGGAGAGCCACAGAGAAACGCAAGTCTCGGAAAAGCCAAACACCAAAAACTGAGGGGGGGGGTGTCTAATAGACAAGTGAAATAAGTCTTCAATTGCTTTTAAGTGTAACTTCTGTGCCATAAGAAATAACGAGTATCCACTATAAAATACAAGCTCATTTGAAAATTAGTATCCTCCAAGTATGTAACTCTCTTAGTGCTTGTATGATCTAAGAAACAACTGGCTGGGTGCTTTAGGTTAAATGCCTGGAATGATATTGTGAATGCCTAGATTTGTAGTGCCAAGAGACTTAAGAGTCCTGGAGAGGGAACCCAGAGTCTTGTTCATGTTAGGCAAGCTCTCAGGAACTACATACCCAGTCACAAGAGGCATCCTTATTAACCTCCCTTCCTTCCTTTTAATTTTTCCTTTAAAAAACATACACAAACTGCAAATTACATGCTGGATGCAGGGAGTGCAAAATTAAGCCGTATTAGAGTTAGCTGAAACTTAAACTTGTACCCAGCAGTCTCTATATGGTTCTACTCTGTATTTAAATGAATTAGCAACCCTAAAGGGATCGTTGCTGCCCAACTTTTAATCCTACAAGTGTCCGTTCCCATCCATCTGGATCTCAACCTGTAGCTAATTTCCTTCAAGAGTGGATGGCCCCCACCTAATAAACTGCCTTAGCCTGGGATCTGTGGACCCAACTCCAACAAGGTCCCTTGCCTGGACCGAGGATAGAACCACCGGACTCCCAAACATTGGCCGCTGGGAAAAGGGTGCGGGGGGGAAGAGCGGGAAGCGAAATGGGTTCACACCGTCATCTGCCTCCACCCTCGCGCACGTTATTTCGCCCTAAAAGCCTCCGATTCAAACGTTCCAACTATAAAATTATCTAAGTTCCCCCTCCCGAAGAGGCTATCAAATTGGGCGGGAGCGCTCACGAACTCTGACCCTGCGCCTCCGCAAAGGCTTAAAACCCGGAGGGTGGACGCTGTCCGCGGGAACACGGTGATTAAAAAAAAAAAAAAGAAAGCCCCTCTCCTCGAGAAGCTCTCAGGACGTGCCCCCCACACCGTACGACCGGTGCCCCGCGGCCGCTTTCCAGGCTTCCCAGCGGCCTCCCCCTAGGGACTTCCTCCTCGGGGCTCCGCTAGGCCCCAAGCCCCGGCGGCCGGCGCGGCGCCCGGCCCGCAGGCCCCGCCAGGCGGCCGGTGAGCTTCGGCTCCGGCCCCTTCCCGCCGCCATTTTCCGGCCGCCGCCGCCGCGTAGGGGGGACGATCCCGGAGGAGGAGACTGCGCAGGGGCGCACCGGTCTCGGCCGCAGCGCCCGAGGGCCGGGTACGCCGGGCCCCGAGCGCCCGCCCTCGGGGTCTCTAGAGCCTCGTCCCACGGGCCGCCGCGTCCCGGGTTTGAGCCCCCTGTCGGGTCCCACAAACAAGCCTCTCGCCTCCCCGGCCCCGACTCCCGATCCCCGCGCTTCTACTTACGCGGAAGAATCCCGCGTCCATCTTGCTGCCTCGCTCGGAGATCGCTCGCTCTCCCAGGGTGCACCGCGCCGGCGCGACGGAGGGCGGGACCGGCCGAAGGGAGCCCAGCGCCGGGATGCTGCGCGCGCCTCCACACACCCCCCTCCACCGCTCCCCCTCCCGCGGGCCTGCGGCTGCGCCTGCTCAGTTTGCCAAGAGAGCGCCACGCGTGCGCAAAGCTCACCCCGGCCTCGGTCTTTGGCAAAGAGGGGGTGGAGAGTCCGCCGGCCTCAACCAATGGAAACAGGAGGGCGAGTCCCTGAGTCGCCCCGCCCCGCCCTGCCAATCCTTTTGTGGCGCGTGATCGGCCTTGCTCGCGCGGCGGGAGTTGATCCCTCCTTCGACCCGTAGCGGGAGGCAGGCCTCGGCTCTGGGGTGGGATGGGGACGTCATGGGAGAGAAAGGTGGCCCCGGGGTGGTGCCGGTGAGGCGGCCCGGTACGCCAGTTAGGAGCCCGCTGCCTCCAGGGTTGTCATGGTGAAAGTTGAGATTTGTGTAGGCTTTCGGTGGCCGGCGGGATCGACCCTGGAGTGGTCAGGGCGAATGAAACCCGCGTGCTAGCCGGATGTGCGTCGCCTCGGGCGCGTGCTTGAGGTGTCCATTGGATACGTTTCGGTGCTTCGGCTGCAAAAACACGCTAAAGGGCAGGAAGTGGGAGAGGGCAGGGCCTCCAGGATGTCCACCAAGTGCTCTCCCTCTCTCAGTAAAGCCGCCTTCTCGGGCCACCGTATATCACTCCCTCTTTCAGACACGCTCATCTCTTCTCCTGTTTTTTTGGGGGAAAAAAGTCTGGAAGTGGCTATGTCTGCCCTCGGAGCGTCGGGTGGCATTTGTGTGTAAACACCCTCACGTCCCTAGGTACTTTTTTCCTGGGCTTCAAACTTCACACCACTGACCTTCCCACTTGGACGTCCATAGACATCGCAGACCAGCCATGACTGGGCTTATCCTGGCTATCAAAAGGAGCAAATCAATCAAAAGGGGGGGAGGTCAGGCGGGCTCCTCCCCTCTCTGTAGATGGCAGTAGCTTCCCTTTTGTTTAGGACTGACCTTGGTATTGAGAGTCCTCTTTCCTGCACATCCGGCTTCCAGGCCATCCGGAAACCCACGTGCCACTACGATGGAGGCCCAAGATCCCTTTATCTGACTCCAACTCTTGGCATTAGCCCTGTAACAGAAATATCCCTATTCCTGATCTTTCTACCCAGCATCCATTCTGAAGAGTGGCACTGTGGAAAAACAAAACACTTGTGATGAAAAGTCTCCAGCGATTCCTCATATTTTTTTCCCCTCCAAAAGCCAAAACCGCCCTCTCTTTGATCTCTTGTGCCCCAACCCCACTCACTGCTTGAACTAACTACCTTTGCTCCTGCTGAACCTCTGATCTGCATGGAACCTCCAACCAGAATAGGCAACAACAAAGAGACTTGGCAATCTTCGCATTTCACTCAACTGCCCCTTAGGAAGCAGGCCACGCGCCGCCCACATCCTATACCCTTTAGTTACCCCTCTACCCCAGCCCTTCTCGCCTTCTGGTACTTGTTTAAGGTTTTTGTTTTTTTTTCACCTGCCCTCAGCCTTTTCTTTCTCATAATGAATGATGCCATCTTCCACTGGTCATTCTCTTTACCCTCCACAGCTGCCAAATTTTGACTTCTGTTTCTCTTAATACTAAATAGTGGACTGTGGTAGGACAAGCCTGAAATCCCAGCACCGGGGAGGTGAAGGCAGAGGGAGTCCAAGGATTCTGAGTATGAGGCCACCCTGGGTATAAAGAAAAACCCTCTAAAATGCTGGGCATGATGATACAGGCTTTTAATCCTAGCACTCAGGAAACGGGAGATCTGTGAGTTCCAGGAAGTCTAGAGCTACATGAATCTTAAATGGTCTTATTAATAAAAACAAACCTGAAGCCAGGTATTGGGGTGAATGCTGAAAGATCAGTGCTGTGGGATGTTCTGTATGTCCTGTGGGACCCGTTCTTGGGTTCCTCGTGGCTTTACCCAGCAGGTCTGCACAGAGGATGATTAGGACCACCGGCCTGAGTGCAGGTGTCTGAGATGGTCTGCACTTGGCTGTGCTGGGGGATGGTCTGTATGTCAAATTGCTCTGATTGGTCAATAAATAAAACCTGATTGGCTGTGCCTAGGCAGGAAGTATAGGCGGAAGTAACAGAGAGGAGAAATAAAAGAACAGAAAGGCAGAAGGAGTCACTGCCAGCCGCCACCCTGACAAGCAGCATGAGAAGATGCCAGTAAGCCACGAACTGCGTGGCAGGGTATAGATTTGTGGAAATGGATTAATTTAAGCTATAAGAACAGTTAGCAAGAAGCCTGCCACGGCCATACAGTTTGTAAGCAATATAAGTCTCTGTGTTTACTTGGTTGGGTCTGAGCAGCTGTGGGACTGGCGTGTGACAAAGATTTGTCCTGACTGTGGGCAAGGCAGGAAAACTCTAGCTACATCAGAGAAACAGAACAAGCCACAGCTACCTCACCTTGCCAATTCCTCAGCTGATCCTGTTTCCTCAGACTGGAAGCCGCTGAGTCCTCATCCAAATGAATCTCAGCTGAACTGCTGTTCAAAAGCCTAAAAGCTAGCCGGGTGGTGGTGGCGCACGCCTTTAATCCCAGAACCCAGGAGGCAGAGGAAGGCGGATTTCTGTGAGTTTGAGGCCAGCCTGGTCTACAAAGCGAGTTCCAGGAAAGGCGCAAAGCTACACAGAGAAACCCTGTCTTGAAAAACCAAAAAAAAAAAAAAAAAAAAAAAAAAAGGAAAAAAGAAAAAAGAAGCCTAAAAGTTTAAAAGTTTAACCAGCTCTAGTTCCTGGTCCTCATGCCTTATATACCTTTCTGCTTCTTGCCATCACTTCCTGGGATTAAAGGCGTGAGTCACCATGCTTGGCTGTTTCCAGTGTGCCTTTGAACTCACAGAGACCCAGATGGATCTAATCCTCCTGAATGCTAGGATTAAAGGTCTGTGTGCCACTATTTTCTGGCCTCTATGTCTATTTAGCGGCTGTTCGGTTCTGTGACCCCAGATAAGTTTATTAAGGTGCACAATATATTGGGGAACACAGTATCACCACAGTAGTACCTTCTCTCAAAAACAACAACAAAAACATATAGATATATTCTTTAAGATTATTTATTTGCATGTGTACAGCTCTGTTGTCTGCATGTGTGACTGTGCATCACATGCAAGCAGTGTCCATGGAGGCCAGAAGAGAGCATTGAATGGCTTGGAACTGGAGTTACAGACCTACCATGTTGGTGCTGGGAACTAAACCTGGATCCTGCAAGAGTAACAAGTGCTCTTAACCACTGACCCATCTCTCCAATCTTTCTTTCTTTGAGACAGGATCTCACTGTGCTGCCCTGGCTGTCCTAGAACTCATGATGTAGACCAGGCTGTCCTCCAACTCAACAGAGGTCCACCTGCCTCTGCCTCCAGAATGCTGATATTAAAGGCGTGCGCCACCACCCCCAACCCCTTGTGTTTTTAATACCGGCCCTTTGAATTTCTGTCTGGAGCTGTGTAGGAACACATTAGCAATTCTTCTCGTCTCCAGGGTTGATCGTCTCACCCTATGTATAGCCAAAGTGATTTTCTAAGATGATTATCTGTATCCTGTCACTTTGAATTTAAAACCCTGTGGTGGCTTCCTATTGTCCTCCAGATAAAGCCCACACTGCTTCCTAGGAGACAAAGCCCTTTATGATTTGGTGTAGGATCCCTTCTCCATCTTCACTCCATGCGCAGGTTCTTCCTAATCATAGCCTTAGGCTGTGAACACTTGAGCCACAGCCCCACCCCACCCCCACCCACTCGGTCCCTGACTTTTAAGTTGAAGCTGTTCCAAACGCAGACTTGTGTCTGGTTGTGAACAGGTTAGGCTTGAAATGGCGGTTTTTCAGCCTGTGAATCTGTAAGCCTACAGTGACTAAAAGTAACTGAACATAGGGAGCGCAGGCCAGCCAGGCTACTCAGTGAAACCCTGTCTCAACCAAAGAAAAAGGGACTCAAATGTCATTTCTTTTCTTTCTTTCTTTTTTTAAAATGTATTTATTATGTGTACAGTGTTCTGTCTGCATGTATGCCTACTCTCCAGAAGAGGGCGCCAGATCACATTACAGAGAGTTGTGAGCCACCATGTGTTTGCTGGGAATTGAACTCAAGAAGCTCTGGAAGAGCAGCCAGTGCTCTTAACCTCTGAGTCATCTCTCCAGGCCCCAAATGTCATTTCTTCAGATAACCCTTTTCTGGCCAGCCTTCCTAAAATGGTAGATGCCCTCTTCTATGAATGTTGCATTTACTTGACAGTGTTACTTTTTTTGTTTATATGTTTACTGCCTTGTCCATTTTTCTTTTATTTTTTTTGCTCTGCTCTTCCATATTGAGGCTTGGACTCAGGCCTTTGTGTGGTCAGGCCAGCACTCTGCTACCTAAACTACATCTCCAGCTACTTTTAAAAGATGCTTGCTCTTGAGCCAGGGCGGTGGCGCATACCTTTGATCACAGGACTTGGAGGCAGAGGCAGGCGGATCTCCGGGAGCTCAGGAGACTGTAGAGAGAGCCTGCCTAACATTAATTATCGAAGTTGGCTTTTGAGATGGGGTGTCAGAGAGTTGCCTCAACCGACCACTTGCTTTTTAGGCCATTGAACAAACAGGGCAGCGCCTCTGCGTCTTGAGTAAACGTGGTTCTAGGCTGGTGCCCCACACCTGGACTGACCCACCTGCTTACCTACATTCCTTCCTTCCTGTCTGTGGGTCTCGGGATATAGCTCGATGGTAGAGCGCTTGCCCCAGGTCCCATCATAGTGCCACAAGTGAAATGCAGGTGAAAAAGCTCCATGAACATCAGCGAGGATCACACATAACCGATTATCCCCAAACCTTAAACCATAAATTGTCACCTCGAAGTTTCCGTGGGTCAGGACTCTGGAGTTGCTTAGGTGAAGGCTCTGGCTTAGTCTCTCAGGATGCTGGCTATGATCCACCTGGCTGTAGGCAAGCAGCCTCCGTTCTTGGCCACAGTGTGCTGTCCCGAGGTTATTTCGTGACGTGGCAGCATGGCTTTCTCCCAGAGCAGGTGCTCCAAAAGAGACACAAGTGTGAAGGACCTCAGGAGACACATAACAGAGCTTTTACAGTGGTCCGTTAATTACACCGATTACCCCTTTGGCAGGGAGAGGTTTACACAAGGTTCTGAACCCTGGCAGAGAGGAGCCAGGCATGGGGTACATGCCTGTAATCACAGCCCCTTGGGAGACACAGGTAGGAAGATTACAAGTTACAGGTTGGCCGGGACAACCTAGGGAGAGACTGTCATAAAAGACAAAAAAAAAAAAAAAAAAAAAAAAAAAGTGGGGACATGATTCCATGGTCTTGAGAACAGTTTGTGTCTTCTGTTCTGAGACCGACAATCCCCCCAGGACTTTTTTTTTTTTGGTTTTTCGAGACAGGGTTTCTCTGTGTAGCTTTGCGCCTTTCCTGGGACTCACTTGGTAGCCCAGGCTGGCTTCGAACTCACAGAGATCTGCCTGCCTCTGCCTCCCGAGTGCTGGGATTAAAGGTGTACGCCACCACTGCCCGGCCCCCTCCGGACTTTTAACCACATTCTGTTCCCTTAGTTTGAATTCACTGTTCCCTCACAGCCATCTTGTTTCCTTTTCCTGTGGTTATTTTCTTGTTTACTGTGTTCTTGCTTTTGTCTTATTTATTATAACAGAGTCTCGGGTAACCCAGCCTGGCCACAGTTGATAACTTTGAACTCCTCACTATCCATCCTCTCTCTACCTGCCAGCTTTGGGATTTCAGGCCTGCATCACCGTGCCTGGCAGATGGTCCTGACTGATTCGCTGATTGGTTGTGGATTGGGTGTAGGACCTTACACATGCTAAGCACATTCTCCATCACTGAAATATATCCAGTCCGCCTTATCTTTTTGTGTTTAACCTGCACTCCCCCACCCTCCCACCCCCGAGATAGTGTTTCTCTGTATAGCTGTGGCTATGTGGCTATCCTGGAACTAGTGCTGTAGACCAGGCTAGCCTGGAACTCACAGAGATCCACCTGCCTCTGCCTCCCAAGTACTGGGATTAAAGGTGTGTGCCACCACCGCCTGGCTAAAGTCTGAACTTTTTTATTTATTTATTTATTTTTGGTTTTTCGAGACAGGGTTTCTCTGTGTAGCTTTGGAGCCTATCCTGGAACTCATTCTGTACACTAGGCTGGCCTTGAACTCACAGAGATCCACCTGCCCCTGCCTCTCAAGTGGCTTAAAGTCTGAAATTTTAACAGCAGATATCATGTTATTAAACAAAGCCCATTGTACTATTCACAGCTTTTGCAAAAATCCTATTCACAAGGCAGCCAGGCATGTGGAGAGGGGAAGCCGTTACAAGTCATTCTCCCCTGGGTAGGACTTAGGGACATTTGTGAAACAGTGAGGCAGGATTTATGACAGTGTGGGAAAAGGTAACTGGAGAGCTTGTCTAGGGTTTTCCTCAGTTTCAAGTAAAGCTGCAACTGGATGTGGTGGGAATCACCTTTAACCCTGGACTACATGACAAGTTTCAGGCTAGCTAGGGCTATGTAGTGAGACGTCCCCATCTGAAAGTAAAAGATGGGCCGGGGCGTGGCTAGCAGTTAGGAGCATGCGCTGTTCTTCCAGAGGACCCAACACTCCCGTCACACAACCACCTGTAACTTCAGCTCCAGGGGATCTGATCCCCTCTGCACCTACACGCACACGGTGCTCATAAACTCATGCAGGCACACATACATACTCATAACTAAGAATAAATATTTTAGCCAGGCATGGTGGCACACACCTTTTAATCCCAGCACTTGGGAGGCAGAGACTGGTGGATCTCTGAGTTTGAAGCTAACCTGGTCTACAGACTAAGTTCCAGGACAACCAGGGGTGCACATGGAAACCCTCTCTCAAGAAAACAAAAACAGCAACCAAGGGCTAGAGATGCAGATCAGTGGCAGAGTGCTTGCCTAGCATATCTGAGGCCATTGCTTCAATCCTCAGTACAGCAAAATGGGAAAAAAATTAAAAACAAAAACAAACAAACAAAAAACCAAAAGAAACCCACAACCTAACTCACAGGCAAAATGGCTCAGGACCCCATGTGGTGGAAAGAGAGGATGAAATCCTCTGACACACACACACACACGTGCACGCGCGTACAAATATCAGTAAATAAATATAAAGAAATATTTGAAAATATGTGTGAAACGCAACCTGCAAGTAAACACCAAGAGCCACTAGATGGCGCTCTCCCCTCTCAGGTTAGTGGGCCTCTGTGCAGGCGGGGCTTGTTAGAAATGAGTGACTTGATTGTTGTTTTATGCTGGGTTCTTGCTTTGTGTTCTTAAAGTAAGGGACATAATGGACGTGTAAGGCCTGGGAGTTTACAGGGCAGTGGGAGGATGGATCAACGGGCACCCAAGGGAAGTACAACCACTTCCTTTAGGTGAGAGATGCCTCAGTGGTTAAGAGCATGAACTTGCTTCTCCCTCCCTTTAAAGATCTCCGCAGATATTACAGTTAGACGTTGTTTGCACGTTTTTTGTTTGTTGGTCGGTTTTTATTTTATTTACATGAGACAAGGTCACATGTAGCCCAGGCTAGCCTCTAATTCTCTGTGTAACTTAGGATGACCTTGAACTCCTGATTCTTCTGTGCTCTACCTCACATATGCTAGGATTACAGGCGTGTACCCAGCTGTGTCATGTATGTTTTAAAATAAGGGCTGAGCTGGACATAGGACACACACCTTTAATCCCAGCACTGGGGAGGCAGAGGGAGGCAGCAGATCTCTTTGAGTTTGAGGTCAGCCTGGTCAACATATCAAGTCCCAGGCCAGCTAGGGCTATATAGTGAGACCTTTTTCCAATAATAAATCAGTTAAATAAGGGCTGGAAAAGTAAGAGGAATGTCAGTGGATGAGGCAATCTGGAGATGCGTCAAGAATTCTCTCCTCCAGTCTGTGCGTTTTCTCCTCTCTACTCCCACATCCTTCCCCTTCTTCCTTTCTCTTTCCCTCCCTCCTTCCACTCTTCTCCCCCTCCCCTCCCTCTATCCCCCCTTCCAGCCCCCCCTTTTGAGATAGGCTCTCACTGTGTATCCCTGGCTAACCAGGAGATCACAGAGATCTACCTGACTGCCTCCTCAGTGCCACTTCACCCAGCCGGGAGCATCTTTTCTGGAGTATCTCTCCACGACAGCCACTACAGTTTAGCTAGCGTGAGCTCTACAGCTTTATACCGATCTTTTATACACTAGCTAGAGCCAGACATGATAAGCCCCAGCACTTGGGAGGTTGAGGCGAGAGGATCAGGAGTCCAAGGTCCTACTCAATACATAGCAAGTTTGAGGCCAGCCTGAGTTACTTGAGACCCTAGGTCAAAAATAAATAGAGGGCCCTGAGCGATGCGTCAGTGGTTAAGAGCATGAACTGCTCTTCCAGAGGATCCAACCAAGCTTGGTTCTTAGAACCCATTTTGGGCAGTTCACAACTGCTTGTAACGCCAACTCAGGGGTATCCCATGCCTCTGGCCTCTGTGGACACTCATGTTCACATACCCATACATAGACACACGCATAACTAAGAGTGATTAAAAATAAGTAGGCAATGCTGGGTGGCGGCGCCGCACGCCTTTAATCCGAGCACTCGGGAGGCAGAGCCAGGTGGATACCTGTGAGTTCAAGGCCAGCCTGGACTACCAAGTAAGTTCCAGGGAAGGTACAAAGCTACACAGAGAAACCCTGTCTCGAAAAACCAAAAAAAAAAAAAAAGAAAAAGAAAAAGAAAAAAAAAAAGTAGGCAAGTACATGAATAACTAATTTTGTCACAGTAATAACAGGGTTATGCTGAATTGATGGCTCTCCCCTTCGTATGTAAAGCCTCCTAACTAGCAGGACCTTACCCTATTTGGAGGCTGGGCTTTCAAGAGGTAATTAAGTTACAGTGAGGCCATTAGGTGGGCCCTACTCTGGGATGACTGCTGGTCTGTTGTTTGAGCCTCCTGGGCTCTGGTACTGTTGTGGCAGCCCTAGCAGGCTTTGGGCTCCATACCCACTTCACAGATGAATGAGGTGGGGACCCAGCAGAAGTGAGTTGTCCCACAGCCAGCATAGAAGCAGAAGTCAATTTCAGGATCTGGTCCATGGGCTTCCAAAGGCCTAACAGCCATCTAAGTTTTAGACAAACATTTGGGGTCACGTGACTGCGCATGGCTGTCAGCACTGCTCCCCCGCCTCTGTCTCTCTGTCTCTCTCTCCTTCCTCCCCACCCTCCTCCCCTCACCTTTCTTTTCAGTAGGCCTACCCACCTCCACCCTTTCCCTCCCCTAATAAAAACTCTTAGAGTGGGTTCCCTCGTACCTTGTGCCCCGTAAATAACACCAACAAATAAATAACACTCGTCCACACTATTTTATGCGACTAGTGAGATGACTCAACAGGTCAAGGAGCTTGCCACCAAGCCTTCAGTCCCGAGTTTGAATCCCAGAACGCACATGGTGGTAGTGAGAACTGACTCTCTCACACTGCCTTACAAATGCAGGTTTGGTTAGGAGTCACAAAGGGGAGCTGGAGAGCTGGTTCAGCAGTTAAGAGCATTGGCTGCAGCCGGGCAGTGGTGGCCCATGCCTTTAATCCCAGTACTCAGGAGGCAGACGCAGACAGATCTCTGTGAGTTCAAGGCCAGCCTTGTCTACAAAGAGAATTCCAGGACAGTCAATGCTGTTACATAGTGAAACCCTGTCTCGAATAACACGCCGCCCCCCCCCCAAAAAAAGGAGCAGTGGCTGCTCTTCCAGAAGACCCAGGTTTGATTCCCACCCACAGAATGGATCATAGCTGTTTGTAACTCCAATTCCAGAAGATCCCATGTCCTCCTCTGGACTCGACAGGTACCAGGTACACATGTAGACAAAACACACATACACGTTATATATAGTTTTGGTTTTTCAAGACAGGATCCTGTGTAGCCCTGGCTGTCCTGAAACTCACTTGGTAGACCAGGCTACCCTCAAAGTCAGAGATCTGCCTGTCTCTGTCTTCAGTGCTGGGATTAAATGGGACTAAAGGCGTACACCACCATGCCTGGCAAGAGAGTGTTAGATTCTCTGGAAGTAGAGCTACAAATGGGTGTGAACTGCCATGTAGATCCTGGGAATCAAACCTGGGTTGTCTGGAAGAGCAGTCAATGTTCTTAACTGTTGAACTATCTCTCCAGCCCCACTTCTTTTTTTTTTTTTTTTTTTTGTTTTTCGAGACAGGGTTTCTCTGTGTAGCTTTGTGCCTTTCCTGGAACTCACTTGGTAGCCCAGGCTGGCCTCGAACTCACAGAGATCCACCTGTAAATTTCTAAATAAATAAATAAAACAAAAACCATCCAATTCCCCAGAACTGTGAGCCACAATAAGTCCTTTCTCCCTCAAGTTGTCTTTCTGGACAACTTTGTTCTCAATACCAAACGTCAAAAAGGCCATGCCTGTTCCGTGTGCTGTACCTTTATGCCTGTCCCTGGCCCAGAGGGCGCCAGGGCGCTCTTCAGCTCAACATACGGGCCTCTTGGACACAGAAAGCACCACCCACCACTCTTGCCTCGTGATCTTTCCACTTCATCCGGGGCCATCAGAACTCTTTCCCTCCCCTGCTTTAGAGTGGCCCTCTAATGATTTAACGTGACTCGTGGCCAAGAAGCTCACAGCCACGTGTGACAGTGCACCTGTCGGCTTTGAACTTGGAACACAGAGGCTCCGGAGGACACAGCGCTTAAGACCAGCCTAGGCTGCATACGGAGCTGGAGGCCAGCTTGGGCCACGTGAGACCTGGTCTTAAAAACCAGAAAGAGGCCACTCTCCTTTCAGAAGCCCATGCCCACAGTCTCAGGTGTGTCTCACTTCCTTCCTAGGTGTCTTTCTTTCTTTCTTTCTTTCTTTCTTTCTTTCTTTCTTTCTTTCTTTCTTTCTTTCTTTCTTTCTTTCTTTCTTTCTTTCTTTCTTCCTTTCAGACAGGGTTTCTCTGTGAAACAGTCCTGGATGTCCTGGAACTCACTCTGTAGACCGGACTGGCCTCGAACTCACAGAGATCCACCTGCCTCTGCCTCCCAAGGACTGGGATTAAAGGCATTCATCACTTCCTGGCTCCAACTCTGCTTTTTAAATCAGCAAGCAAACAAGCTACGCACAGTGATGCACAGCCATAGTCCCAGCAGCAAATCCTTCTCACCAGGTCCACACCATCCTCCATCTCCATCTCACTGGTCACAGCTCACCACACCTCCTACTGAAACACCCCACTTGTCCTACAAGGCGGTACCTTGTCTTGGTTTCCCTTCAAAGATGTGGTTCTAGATGGATGATGGTGACTCACGCCTTTAATCCCAGTACTTGGGAGGCACAAGCAGGCAAATCTTTGTGAGTTCAAGGCCAGCCTGGTCTACAAAAGTGAGTTCAAGGATAGCCAGGATTGTTACACAGAGAAACCCTGTCTCTAAAGAGGCCTAACTTAACATTAGTGCAGCCATGACAGGCTGCAGACCAACAAACTGGAACTAGACCTCACCATTACAATAACCAGGAAAAGCCACAAACTGTACCTCTGGGGGACCAATCAGAATTGAGCAAATACTAGACACTCGAGAACATTAGCTTACATCACTTGTATATAGGTTGCCAATTTCCTTGCAGCAATGCCAGCGCCAATCCCTGTTTGACAAGACTTCTGTGTCCTACTCCTGCCCAGTCAGGAGTTCAACCCCCATCTGAATCCGGTGTCCCCCTCCCCCCAATCCTTACTCCTTAAAAACCCGGCTTCAACTGAGCTTGATGCTCTCCCTGATCCAACTGCTGTGTCGGAGCGGACGGAGAGCCCAAACTCAAGCTTGTAATAAAGGCTCTTTGCTTTTGCATATGAACTTCGACTCCTGGTGGTCTCTGGGGGGCTCATGATTCAGGCATAACAGTCTCAAAAAAACAACAAAAACCAAAAAAACAAAGATGTAGTTCTTTTGCTTTCCAGCAAGACAACTTGAGGGAGAAAGGACTTATTGTGGCTCACAGTTCTGGGGAATTGGATGGATGCAATCCATCATGGTTCAGAAAACATGGTGGCGGAAGCAGGAAGCAGAGAACAGGAAGTGGGACCAGGTCCAGCAATTTACTTCCTCCATTGAGGTTCTCTACCTTGGGAAGGTTCCACAGCCAAGTGTTCAAACCCAGGAATCTGTGGCAGACATTTCACACTCAAACCACAACACTGATTCCACATCCTTCAGCTCTAGGTTGTAGATACTCCTATCTCCGTGGAATTTTATTTTTTATTTTTTTTATTTTTTTATTTTTTATTTTTTATTTTTTTTATTTTTTTTTTATTTTTATTTTTTTGGTTTTTCGAGACAGGGTTTCTCTGTGTAGCTTTGCGCCTTTCCTGGAACTCGCTTTGGAGACCAGGCTGGCCTTGAACTCACGGAGATCCGCCTGCCTCTGCCTCCCGAGTGCTGGGATTAAAGGCGTGCGCCACCACCGCCCGGCTTTCTCCGTGGAATTTTAAAAAATCCCCTTTACTCCCAATGTGCTTCCAAGGGAAGAACTGGCAGCTACAGGGAAGCTGGTTAAATGGTAGTCTGCTTCTCTGAGGTCACTTAAGGTGGAGGGCAGCATTGTGGAAGAGACTCAGGATGAATCTAATTCTAGTGAAACATGCCTGTCATCCCACCGATTTGAGGCAAGATGATGGAGAGTTGGAGGCCAATCCAGGCAACACAGTGAGTGCAAGCCCCCCGGGTTATGGAGAGAGACCCCCATCCCAAGTGACACAAGGATCAAGGGGTCCAGGTGAATTTTATTCATCAGAAGATTGATATCTGGGCTGATACAAAGAGGGCGTCCTAGGAGACACCTGAAGGTCAGCCTGCCTCCACCTGTGTCTCACAGATGTGCTGGACCACTGGCCTCTGGGACGGCAGCATCCCCAAGCTTCGGCAGTTTGCTTCTTTGCCACAACACAGCTGTGGAGGGAACGGGCGTTCCAGGACAAAGGGCCACAGAGGCAGACAATGCCCCTGCTGTGTGCTCCCATCCAGTGGGCTTCAGACGACTCCTGGAGACATTTTTGTTGGGTTACTATACACCCACAAATAACTACTTAGAAAAGAAAGAAAAGGAAAGCCAGGACAATTTGAGGGCTATTTAGAACAGGCTTTTAAAAAGGAAAACACACACAGACGTGCCTGCTGTGCCTTGCCACAGACTCTCTCTTGTCCGCCTCGCCCCAGGCTCTCCCACGCTCGCCCATTCTGCACATTGTGGCAGGACTTACAGCTCTGATCTAGACAGCTGTGTCTGTTTTCCCTGGTCAAGCACTTTTGTTTATTTAAGATTTTACTTTATTGCTAATTAACCTCCCCGTGTGTGTCCCCATGTCCTCAATGCCAGAGACATCAGGTCCCCTGAAACTGGGGTTACTGGAGGTTCCGAGCCACCTGACATGGGTGCTGCGACTCCAATCCAGGTCCTCTGGGAGAGCTCTGGGAGCTCTGAACCACCGAGACCTCTCTCCAGCCCAGAATTTTCTTTCTTTAAAACATTTTTGTTACATTTTGTGTGTGCGTGTATGCCATGGCCTGCGGGTCGAGATCAGTGGATATCTTCAGGGTCAGTTCTTGTCTTCCACATATGGGTCCTGGGGATTGAACCCAGGTCATTAAGTTTAATAGCAGGTGTCTTTACTCCCTGAGCAAACCCCACCAGCCCCGTGCTCAGGGATTTTCTGTTGCCTTTAAAATAATGAACCACCGATGGTCCTCCCCATGGGAGCCTCCCTCCACTATCTCCTCTGGATTTTTGCTCAGTGGAAGTGTCTCTAACCTGCGTGGCTTCCTTCTTTCTCTCTTCCTCTCCTCCTGTTCTTCCCAGGTCCCACTCTTTGAGTGTCTTTCAATCTTCATCTCGATGTTATTTCCCCCGGGGTGCCTTTCCTAAGATCCCCGCCTTGTCCACGTGCTTCCAGGCTGTGCTGGATGCTCCAGCAAGATCTTCAGACAGTACCTCCAAGGACCTTCCACTGTACAAAGATTTGTTCTGTGCAATGGTAAACTGTCTGGCTCCACCGTGAGAGGTGAGTTCTAGCAAGCTCCAGGCCATGTCTGTTTTCCCCTGATGTTGATTTGCACCCAGGAAACTGGGCAAGAAAGTGAGAAGCAGCACGTGACCCGGCGTCCTTCAGCTCCCAGGCTTGGCTCTGCTTTTCTTTCTGCTGTCTTTGCCGTAATTCTGATCAGCGCAATTTCTCTCTAGGTTACAAACGCCGTCTGTCGATTCCTGAGAGGGTGATGCCACAGTAAAGCAGAGGAGAGCAAGTAGTGCTGGGCTAACTAGATATTTCCTGTATGGAGAACAAGAACACACACCCACACCCACATATGCACGCACGCACCCCAAAGTCAATAATATGACCTTTGGAAGAAAATACAGGACAGGCTGGGGATGTGGCTCAGGAGGGTGGGCCCTGGGTTTACTGCATAGAAACTAAGTGTGGTGCTGCAGGTGTGCGGGCCTGTAATCCAAGCACTTGGAAGTAGAGACAGGAGGATCTGAAATTCAGTTATCCTCAGCTACATTGTTTTAAACCTTAAAAAAAAAAAAAAAAAAAGGTCTGGGGTGTAGATGAACGGTCTTGTTAAATAAGAAACACAGAGCCAGTGCAGAAATGAAAGCCCAAGAGGTCAGAGCTAAAAACCTTACCCTTCACTGCTGCTGTTGTCCTCTTCAGTAAGAGACCTACTTCCTGTCTGTTTGTCTTTTTTATAGACTTTCTATTCTGCCTTGTCATTGGTTGTAAACCCAACCACATGACCTCCTCATCACTGCCTGTCTGTACAGACCTCCAGGTCTTCTATGGTTGGTATTGAGATTAAAGGCGTGTGTCTCCATGCTGGCTGTATCCTTGAACACACAGAGATCCGCCTAGCTCTGCCTCCCAAGAGCTGGGATTAAAGGCGTGTATGGTGGTATTTTATTTGTACTGAAATGTGATTTTCATTGTATGTTAATAAATAAAGTTGCCTGGGGGTCAGAGCTATTAGAGCCATAGCAAGAGCATGGTGGTTTTATTTATTTATTCTATATACATCATGTATGACTGCAGGCCAGAAGGGGGCACCACATCTCATTACAGATGGTTGTGAGCCACCATGTGGTGCTGGGAATTGAACTCAGGACCTCTGGAAGAGCAGCCAGTGCTCTTAACCTCTGAGCATCTCTCCAGCCCAAGTCACTTTGTTTTCAAAGACAAGCCACGGGATGACAGATGACTTTTTTTTTTTTCTGTAAAACTCTTTCAAATCAACATTGAAAGAGGAAAAACTGAATAAAAGAAGGTTTGAATTTACAATGATAGTCAAGTGGCCTTAAACAAATCCGGGAATGCCCCATGAGTTATCAGAGATACAAATCAAAGCCCCAGTGGGAGCTCACCGCACACACAGCAGATGACTGAAAACTCCAGAGTCTCAAAACAGCCTGCTGGGAAGGCTTCAGAGGAACCAGAATTATTTAGCTTACTGTTGTTATCATTTGGTGTCGCTGACACAGGATCTTGTGTATCTTAGGCTGGCCCCAAACTTGCTATTGAAGATGAACTTCTCCAGCACCTGCCACCACCTCCAAAATGCTGGGATTACAGGTTTCACCACCACACCAGGGTTCGTACCACGCTGGGGGATGAAACCCTAGACTTCACGCATGCTAGGCAAGCACTCTGCCTAGTAAGTTACAACCGCAGCCAACAACTTGTAATCCTCCTGCCTCAGCTTCCCAAGTGCTGGAATTACAGGTGTGTACTAATGTCAAGTTCACATGGGAACCGGAGAAGGTCAAAGGCGCTGTTGGGTCCACATGGTCAGTGGTGTGTCTGGTACATGATGCAGACATAGTTTATGGTAAACATCACCGCTGGTGACTTGAAGTTCATACCGATATGTCCTACAGCCCCAGTGGTTCCAGGTCCTTGACTACTCGGAGCCTTTGGTGTTTAGCTTCAGGCAACAAAAATTCATATTCTCACACTTGAACAACTCAGCCAAGTTTCCTAAGTCTTGAAAGGTCTGGTGGTGGCCACCCACTCTTTCCCAGAGCTCACTATGTAGCCCAGGTTAACCTCGAACTTGTGATAACCTACTGTATCAGACTTCTAGTTCTGGAACTATACGCATGAGATACCACACCTAGTTTGAAAGGGAGTTTTTAATTTTTTTATTCTTTATTTTATTTATTTATTTTTTGGGGGGGTTTTTCGAGACAGTGTTTCTCTGTGTAGCTTTGTGCCTTTCCTGGAACTCACTTGGTAGCCCAGGCTGGCCTCAAACTCACAGAGATCCGCCTGCCTCTGCCTCCCAAGTGCTGGGATTAAAGGTGTGTGCCACCACCGCCCGGCAAGGGAGTTTTTAAAAAAGGCGTTTGTTAACACTGCACATAATTGAAATGAACAACACATGCTTGGCTTAAACCTCTTTATTTGAAAACTTAGGGATTTACTATCTTTCATCGATTCCATGGCCACTTGAAGGAGAACCCACCTAGGTGAGAGAGGTACCTCTCAGAACAGGAAACAAATGGGACTGCACCATCCCCAGCTGAAACAGGGGCCCTGTCTTCCTGTACTGAGAAGCCACTGTGGAAGCCTTACTGGGTTATCTTCATTACTAAAAAGCAAAACCATAAATTGCCTCACTGGCTCCCACCCCGCATATCTGTCCACCTCTTTCCTCCTTCCTTCCCAAGCACAACTTAGCAAAAGAAGAGCTTCCTGTGGGCGGGAGCAGTTAGTTTTCAGGCTGGACATTCAGGCTGATTTCCTCCCCCCCAAGTACCGGGGATGGAGGGAAGGGCCTGGAGGAGCTGTGTCTCCAGCAGCACAAGGGGTTTGTTGGGTTTTGTTTTGTTTTTAAAGCAGAAAATGGACAGAGAAGCGTTATGCGCTAGTGCTTGCACCAGGCCTAAGCAGGAAGCAGGTGAAGCGGGACCCTCAGAGCCGGGGTGAGTTAGAGAGGGTTCATGAGAGCCCACAAGAGCCCACCAGATAGCTGGGCAGTGGTGGCGCACATCTTTAATCCCAGCACTTGGGAGGCAGAGCCAGGCGGATCTCTGTGAGTTTGAGGACAGCCTGGTCTATAGAGCAAGATCCAGGACAAGCACCAAAACTACACAGAGAAACCTTGTCTCGAAAAACCAACCAACCAAACAACAACAAAAAAGAGCCCACCAGAGTGGCCTTGCCCTCACTTTCAGCTTGGAAGCCAGATCCCTGTCCTCCACACAGGACATGGACAAGACTGCTCTGCTCTCTCCGTCCATTCCCAGAGGAGCTGACATCTTTGGGGACAGGTGGGAAGAAGAGGACAGAATGGGGAGAAGGCTCCTGTCAAGGTTAAACCTAGGTTACCTTGAGTCCCGTCTCTACCGCACCAGCCACGTGACTCTGGCAGGTGTGGTAGTGAATTGGAATTTCTCATCTGAGAGTGGAAAAAACGATGACCTCCTAGGCTCATGGAGAGAATGGAATTCTGTGAGATAACTTAGTGGATGCCCTCACAGTGCCTGGGGCTTGATGGTATTTAGATACAGAAGGACAGAAAGACCGCTGGCTGAGGAGTGATGAGAATTTCTTAGTATTTTTCTACAGCTATACTCAAAGGAGGCTTTTTTGTTTTTGTTTGTTTGAGAGATGATTTCTTGCAGCCCTGGGTGAGCCGCAATTTTCTGTGTAGCCAAGGATGACCTTAAACTCTTGATCAGAGCTCCTATGTCTCTATCTCCCTTCAAATGCTGGGATTATAATTGGGAGTCACCATGCCAAGCCTGAATCACTTAAATATTTTTAACCAGGTGTGGTTGGTGCACACCTTTAATCCCAGCACTCAGGAGGCAGAGACAGGAGGATCTCTGTGGATTCAAGGCCAGCCTGCTCTACATAATGAGTTCCAGGCCAGTCAGGGCTATGTAGAGAGACCCTGTCTTAAAAAAACTTTTGTGTGTGTTTGTGTGTGTTACGTGTGTGACACACGCTCCCCTGTAGGCATACCTGGACCAGAGGAGGACATCGAGTGGCCCACTCTATTGTCCCCAGTCTTACTCCTTTGCCAGACTTCTCACTGATCCTGAAGCCAGGCTGGCGATGAGCAGGCCACAATGATTCCTCCATCTCTCCCTCTTCCCAGGGCTGGGGTTAGAGGTGCGTCTCACCACACCTCTGGGAGCTTTTTAGGTGAGTTCTGGGGCTTTGAACTCAGGTTGTACAGCAAGCACTCCTGGCCACTCAGCCATCTTCCTAGATCCCCCAGGAATCTTTTCTTTTCAAATTTGTTTGACTTATATTTCATTTGTTTATTGTGTTTGTGGTGCACCACAACACACATGTAGACACGAGAGGGTAGTTTACAGGAACCCGTTCTCTTCTCCACTGTGTGGGTCCTGAGGATCGAACTTAGGTGGTCAGACTTGGTTACATGTACCCACTGAGTCATCGCATGAGCCCTGGAATCACCTTTTCAAGGTCAATAAGAGAGTACAGCTTGGATGTCAATCTTAATTCCAAATGTGTGTCCCTGCTAGTGGACCGTCTTCCGGCCCAGGGCTCGGAGGTCAGCTGGCACAGAGGATCGGTTGTCTCTGTGTGCGTTCACTGTCTCTGCAAGGTGACCAGGAAGGACACAGGAAATGCAGAGTTTAATGGGCCTCAAAAGGCTTGTCCCAGAGGCAAGGGGACTCTCAAGGGAGCTTAGCATCCAGATAAAAGGGAGCCAGAAAATGAGGAGCGGGGTTAGTCCACCTGGGGCAGAAGGAAGGGTCTCTTGAGCAGCTACCACACAACCCAGGCATAGGCATCGTAACAATGTCTCATCCTAGAGCTAGCCTCTGCTCCTCACCCTAGAGCTAGCCTCTGCTCCCCACCCTAGAGCTAGCCTCTGCTCCCCACCCTAGAGCTAGCCTCTGCTCCTCACCCTAGAGCTAGCTTCTGCCCCTCATCCTAGAGCTAACCTCTGCCCCTCACCCTAGAGCTAGCCTCTGCTCCCCACCCTAGAGCTAGCCTCTGCTCCCCACCCTAGAGCTAGCCTCTGCTCCTCACCCTAGAGCTAGCCTCTGCCCCTCATCCTAGAGCTAGCCTCTGCTCCCCACCCTAGAGCTAGCCTCTGCTCCCCACCCTAGAGCTAGCCTCTGCTCCTCACCCTAGAGCTAACCTCTGCCCCTCATCCTAGAGCTAGCCTCTGCTCCTTACCCTAGAGCTAACCTCTGCCCCTCATCCTAGAGATAGCCTCTGCTCCTCATCCTAGAGCTAGGCTCTGTTCCTCATCCTAGAGCTAGCCTCTGCTCCTCACCCTAGAGATAGCCTCTGCTCCTCACCCTAGAGATAGCCTCTGCTCCTTGGGACATCTTCTCCTGACTATTAATGAAGTAGAATTTTTTGGAGAGCACTGTTTATTCTGTAATTTTCTTTTTTTAGTTAAATATCTCCATGTGCAGCCAAAGCTGGCCTTGTAATCACAATGTTCCTGCCTCTACTGAGTGCTGAGATGGCAAGCATGTGCCACCAAGTTCAGCCTCTTAGACCCTTTGTCCCTTAAGGGGGAAGAGCGATCTAACCAGCCATCATGAGCTGGCTAGTGGTCATCTAGTCCTGGAATAGGTTAGTCATTACCAAGTTGGTTTTGTGCTTAGTTAGTCCAAGTTAGTTTCCTTGCACCTGATATGGGATTGAGGATTTGTTCTGCCAAGTTGTGGATATGACCCTCAAGATGCTCCCAGTGGCAGACCCTGGGTGACATTATCATTAGCACTCCCTGACCCCTGACCAGAACACTCGGATGTCTGTCTGTCTATTTGTTTAGCTGTCTAGCTGTAGCATTTGTGGGGCAACAAACAGACTCACACCAGTATCCCCAGCAGGGTGTTTCTCATCAGGTGACAATGTCCTAAAGAATGTCCTTAGCTCTTTGGTACAGTGGCAGCAGGGATATGGACACAGCTGGGAGGCCAGAGCAGAACATAGTTAAGGATGGCTTCAAGCTGCAGGGGCTATATGAAAGGTGCCTCAGTTTACCCAACCAGAAAGAACTCAGTGAAGCTGCCAGAAGAGTGTGTTTCTGGGTCGTAAAAGCTCTTTGCAGAGGCAGGGATGGCGTGGAGCAGGGTCACCGAGTCTCCACTTGGTTGTCTGCAGGGTTGAAGGTCACAGTTGCAGGCTGCTGGCCACCATTGCTGTTTGGGTCCAGGGCAGGAGGCACAGGTGGCTTCGGGCTCTTGGGCTCCAGTTCCCGCCTGGTCCTCATTCTCCTGTAAGAGACAATGAGGAATGGGCTCCTTGATGATGGCCCATCAGAAAGGCACATTGTTCAGTTACCACTGTTCCAATAGGGAAGGACCTTTGACACCAGCCTGGCTCACTTCGGAATGTTCTGTTTAACTTTGAACTGCTAAACTTCATTCTGCCCCTGACAATGAACAGAGTCAGAGCAGTGGCCACGTTCAAGACTGAGTGGAGCTTCAAGGGTTGCAGCATGATTATGCGCGCTAAGTATTTTGCTAGGAATATTTAAGAACATCTTATGTAATTGAGAAGAGAACAGACTTAAAGTATTTACAACCCCAGGACTTCTGAGACTGAAGCAGGAACACCAAGAGTTTAAGGCTAGCCTGGGCTATATAGGAAGACCCTGTATCAAACAATCTAGTAAAATGTACATCCTATCTTCATTTTATATACCATTAGATTCAATAGCTCACAACAATGACTTCCGATGTCTGTGATATCTCATCCATCGATAGATCCTAATTAATTTTTTTCCCTCATTTCCAGCTCAGGTATCAGTGGAAGCAGTGTGAGGTGAAGGGGTACCTACCCACATGTCAATCAAAGCTTCAGCAATGATGGACAGAATGACAGGAGACCTGGAATTCAATGCCACCTCCTTGTTTCCAAGAGGCTCACATGGTAACACTTCAGAGACTTTAAAAATAACACTGGATGCTACTATTGTTGCTGTTGTTTTTGAAATGGGGGTTTTATATAGTCCAGGCTGGCCTTGAACTCATGATGTAGCTGAGGATAACTTTGTACTTCTGATCCTTCTGCCTTTACCCCTTGAGTGCCACCATACTTATTTATGCAGGGCTGGGGATCAAACCCAGGCCTTCATGTACGCTAGGCAAGTGCTCTACCCATTGGACCACGTCCCCTGTTATTATTACATGTTATGGTGGGAAATTTTCCTTTGAAACCAGATGGGTTGGGTTTGAACCTCAGCTCTGACAAAGAGGGCAGAGCCACCCAGGACAGGTGAGCTAACACTCTGCACCAGGAGTCGGGGAGGAGCGTGCAGGAAGGAAGCAGGCAGTTCGGGGCATCCTATACCTGTTGTACATCTTCAGCAGGATCAGAACCAAGGCGACAATGATGATGACCACCACCACGATGGCAGCCACGATGGCTCCAGAACCTGCAGAGAGGCGGGAGCCGAGAGTGGGTGGCAGCACTTGGCAAACAAAGATGAGTTCCCGGAAACCACACGCGTCTGCGTGCATGATGATCCCACGGCTCCCACGGGCATCAGGGGCAGAGGCAGGAGGATCCCCAGAGGCTTGCAGGCCCCTAGCCTGCTGGGTACTGATGCATGATGGGAGAAAACAACAAAGAGACTCTGTTGCAGGCCAGGTAGAAGGGCAGGACCGATGCTGAGGGTGTCTTCTGACCCTCATGCACGTGTCATGGCACTCCCATGCCAACATGAACACACATGAGCAAACACACGCACACACACTAAAGTGAATGAATTAAAATAAGAGAGAGCAGAGATGGTGAAGCCTTGAGCAGACATGCAGACTGGGAGGGCCCCCAGTGGGCACTTGTCATGAATGATTTGAATATAAAGTGTCCCCCCAAATCTCACATACTAATGGCTTGGTCCCCAGCTGATGGGCTGCATTACTGATCATCGACTGTAACATGAGGACCTCAAACTGCTCAGTAGATTAAACCACTGGATTTGTAGTTTGATGGCATTATTGAGAGACGACAGAAACTGTGTGAGGGAGGGGCCTGGCGGAAGGAAGTAGGTCACTAGGGGTCTTTGACGGTCATCTTGCCATGTTCCCACTCTCTTTCTCTGCCTCCCAGCTGTCATGAGTGGGCAGCTCACCATGTCCTCTCTGCCTGACACTATCTCAACTCAGGCCCACAGTGGTGGGGCCAAGCCACCAGGACCGAGACCTGAGCCCACACAAACCTTTGCCCCCTTTAAGTTGCTTTGTTTTCAGATGTTCTGGAACAGCAATAAGGAACTGAGTCCCATGTAGCCCAGGAAGGCCGAGAACTCCCGAGTCTCCTCCTCTGTCTCTCAAGGGCTGGAACTGCAGGGGTGTGGCACACTACACCTGCCTGAGTCCTCTTATCAGCCCCGGCACAGCTCTCAACTTCTGTGGAACGGATCAGCAAGACTCCTTCCCCCCCTTTTGATAACATGCAACTTATGTGATTTGGGGATAATTTTTTTTTGATAATTTTTAAAATATAAAAATAAGCAAACCATGAGAAAGGACGAGTCACTGGTCGTCTGCACCTAGGCATTCATCTGTGCAGCCACGTATGTGCATATTAAAGCCTGTTCAGGCTGAGCGGTGGTGGCGCATGCCTTTAATCCCAGCACTCAGGAGGCAGAGGCAGGTGAATCTCTGTGAGTTCGAGGTCAGCCTGGTCTACAGAGCAAGTTCCAGGACAGGCTCCAAAAGCTACACAGAGAAACTCCGTCTCGAAAAACAAAACAAAACAAAACAAAAAAAATCAAAAACAAAAACAAAAAAACAAAGCCTGTTCAGATTTTAGGAATAGGGGCTGGAGAGAGAGAAGACCCAATAGTTAACAGCATTGGCTGCTCTTGCACATGACTCAAGGTCAGTTCCCCACACAATGGCTTACAAACTCCAGTACCTGGAGGACCTGATGCCCTCTTCTGGCATTCTTGGGCACTGCACACTCATGGTGCACACACACACACACACACACACACACACACACACACACACACACAGGCAAAATATTCATACGCATAAAACAAGAACAAATAAATCTTTAAAAACATCAGTTCTGTGTCTGAAACAGCTATCCTAAGAAATATTCCTACATATGGAAACACAGGCAATTGTTAAAAAGACACCTACGTATCCATATGGTGCATACCTGGAATTGCATCACTCAGGGTAGAGACAAAAGGATCAGGAGTTCAAGGTCATCTTCAACTACATAGAAAGTTGAAGGCCAGGCTAAACTACATCTCCCCTGTTCAAAAACGGATTGAGCAAAAATAAGAGTGCTGGAGAGATGGCTGAGCCAGCTAAGAGTGCACACTCTTCCTGCAAAGGACCCAGTTTTGGTTCTTGGCGCCCACATCACATGGCTCACAACCTGTAACTCCAGTTCCAGAGGATCTGGTACACAAACATGCATACTCTCTACACACATCAATCTTTAAAATACAAAACCAGCCAGATTGCATATGTTATCTTACGGTATTATCACGATTATCTCTCCATGCTTTATCTAGTCTCATGGTTTTGATGGTTGAACATTACTCGTGTTTGGCTACACTATGATTTGTTCACCAAGTCCCTGGTGAGATTGTTTATGTTTTCAATCTTTTGCTCTTATAAACAAAGCTAGTACGCAAGTCCTTGTAGCTCACTATGTCAGAGTCTAATTTCAATACACTGTCAATGGCAAATTCTAACTTCAGGACTGAGAACAACATCAGAGATTTGAAAACCTCAAGAACCATAAATATGCCCATGCTTGATGCCAACTTATCACTTCAGAGGGAATTTCATATTTAGGAAATAATCAATCCCCAATGCTGGAAGACTCTTTGAATGAGAACGTCTGTTTACAGGATTATTGACACACTCAGTGATTTAATAAGGTATGGTAGACTAGTCCATAAAATACTATGAAATGCTTTCAGTGATGCTTTTGAAAGTGTGGATGACATAGGAAGACTTAAGACCATCATCTCAGGTCTGGAGACTAGAATAAGACACTGTGCGACACTAGCACACATGTGTGGAAACCCAAAGTTCAGCTAAAGAAGCCAGACGGGACCAGGGAGATGGCTCAGTCGTTAAAAGCACGGACTGTTCTAGCAGAGGACCCAGGTTCCATTCCCAGCATTCCTAGCATCTGTAACTCCAGTCCTTGGGTTTCTAACACTCTCTTTTGGCCTCCACAGGAACTACACACACAGTGCACTTACCCACATGCAGGCAAACACTGATACATTTATAAAAAAAAAAAATCAGATAAAAAAGCCAGATAAAAAAGAATACACATGGCTGGTTCTCTTTCCATTCACACAAAATTCAAAACCATATAGAACTAATCAGTATGTCAGTATTTGGTGGGCTCTTAGGGTACAGGACCATGGAGTCATTGGTATTCTCTGTTTCCTGTTTCCTGATTGCTGGTGACACACATGTGCATTTTGTGAAAAGTTACCCAGTGTTACACTTACAATTTGTGCACTTTTTAATGCCTTTACAAAGATTTGCTAATATAAAGAATAAATGGCCCAGGCCTGTATCCCCAGCTACTTCGGAGGCTGCATCAGGAGGATTGCAAGTTCCATCCTAGCCCGGGCTACCTATGGAGACCTTGTCTCAAACACAAAATCATTCCCATCTGGCTTTCGGTCATTCCCCTCCTGTGGCTCCCTTCAGGACCATTTGAGACATATTGAGCTGCTTCTAAATGAACACCTATCCTAGTAAGGATCAGAACAAAGGGGCATGTGTGGGCAAGGGGAACTGGTGACCCTATCCTGAAACCACCGCCTCTGGGTCTCTATGGAACGGATGCATCCTGCCTTCCATCTAGTCATCTGCAGGCTCCAAACCTCAAGTTGCCCCCCCCCCAGCCCCGCCCCAGTGTAGAAACTGTACCTACTCCTGGGGACACCCGAACCATATGCAGAGTGGACAGGACATTGGCTGAAACCTCTGTAAGGGACCCACACTCCTTACACAACTATTATGTCTGCTTTTCACATTTTACAGGATATGCCGGGTAGTCTGTGTCAACCTGACACAGACAGATTGGCCTGTGGATCTGGGTCTGCAGGGCATTTTCTCAGTTCATGACTGATGCGGGAGGTCCTGGGTTGTATCAGAATCCAGGCTGAGAAAGCCATGGGAGCAAGTCAGTACGCAGTACATCTCCACGGTTTCTGCCTCAGTTCCTGCCTCCAGGTTCTTGCCTCGGATTTCCCTGACGATGGGCTGTGAGCTAAAATAAACCCTTTCCTCACCAAGTTGCTTTAGTGACGTACATACAGCAGTGGAAAAGCAATCTAGTGTACAGTCTCTAGTGTACAGTCTCAGGCAGCCCAGGCTGGCCTCAAGCATTGTTATTAGCAGAGGATAACCTTGAACTCCTGATCTTCCTGTTTCCACAGCAACAGTGATGGGGTCATGTATATGCGACACCACACCCAGTTTATCCAGTGCTGGGAATCGAACCCAGGGCCTCATGCCTGCTAGGTAAGCCCTCTGCCAACTGAGCTACATACTGGGCCTGATTTTCTGAAGAGCTGTCATCCAGTTTCCTCATCCTGGGAACCCCTGGTTCTGGGAAAACACTTCCCAGGACTGACCTGTTCCCACCTTCATTCATTTGCTCTGTGAGTTCGAGGCCAGCCTGGTCTACAGAGTGAGTTTCAAAACAGCCAGGACTGTTATATGGAGAAACCCTGTCTCAGAAAACAAACAAACAAACAAACAAACAAACAAAGTCGTATGTGATAGATGCTCTTTAATGCTTTTGTTATGGTAGCCAAAGCAGGGTCTCACTCTGTAGCTCTGGCTGGCCTTTGAATTCACAGAGATTCTCCTGCCTCTCCCTGGTGCTGGAATTAAAGGTGTGCTCCACCACACGTAGTAAGTAGTTACTTTTCAAGGGGACCTATTTCAATATCATGAAAGAAATTCACACTTCCATCACGCCCTAGACTCCAGGATTTGCTGGAGAGGAGCTGGGAGAAGGAGCAGAGGTCAGAGGTCACAATGCTTGTCACAGTGCTTGTCGGGTACTCAATGCACATCTACAGGAGCCAGGACTTCTGGGACTCATTTGAGTCTTCACAACACCTCCTGTGGGATCCCCATTGATATTCCCCATCTTACAGGCAAGGAAACTGAGGCCCAGGGCAAAGAAATCATGCCTGAGGTTGGCAAATGGTGGGACCAGGAAGCTGACCCTGAAGCTGGCCCTGGCAACCTTCCCCCAAGTCCACCTTACTCTTATACAGGAAGTCTTCTCCTCTGGTCATGTTCAGCGAGAAGACAGCGTCCCCCAAAGTGGTGGCTGTGGTCATCTTGATCCTGCTGAGAACAAAGAAGAATTTTTGCTTTAAAACCAGGGTTAGTCTCACCACATCTATGATGCCTCTTTTGCTCTTTGCCTGGATGATTCTAGAATCCTCAAGCATGCAGTTTCTTTTGGCAGCAAGTAAAAATAAGGCCCATTCCTAGAAACTGTGTGTGTGTAAAAACAGTACCCCAGAATTGTAAGGAACTAACTTTCTTCCCTCCTCCTCCCTCCCTCCCTACCTCCTTCCCTTCTTCCCTTCCTTCCGACAGGGTCTCATATAGCCCAGGCAGACCCCTAACTCCATATATAGCTGAGGATGACCTTGAACTCCATCTCTTTAGTGCCGGGATCATAGGTTTGTTCCACCATACTCAGCAAAGAACTTAGAATGTGGTTTTCCTCCTTGAATTATTTTATTTATTTATTTATTTATTTATTTATTTATTTATTTATTTATTTATTTATTTATTTAATTTTTCAAGACAGGGTTTCTCTGTGTAGTTTTGGTTCCTGTCCTGGATCTTGCTCTGTAGACCAGGCTGGCCCCGAACTCACAGAGATCCGCCTGCCTTTGCCTCCCGAGTGCTGAGATTAAAGGCGTGCACCACCGTGGTCCAGCTAAATTATTTTTATTGATTTAGATTTATTTTATTTTGTGGATATGAGTACCTTTGCCTCATGTATGTATGGACATCACATGCGTGCCTGGTGCAGATGGCAGTCAGAAGAGGGTGGCAGACCTCCCGGAACTGGCATTACAGATGGCTGTGAGCCACCACGTGGGTGCTGGGAACAGAACCACGTTTTCTTGAAGAACAGCTGGGGCTCTTAACCACTGGGTCATCCCTCCAGACCCAGAACTTGTTTTCTCAAAGCAGTTTTGTATTGATACCAGTACAAACTCTGCTAGGCTGCTAAGACATGAACCTGCCATCTTCTCACATACCTCTGTGCTGGCTGTCTCAGGCATCAGCCTCCTACTCTCTACTGCAAGGACCCCGGCTCCACTCTCCTAGCTCTAATGGAAACATGGGTGAGTGTCTGCCTGGACAAGAGGGAGGCCATCTGTCCTCAGCTGGAGGCTCTGTCAGCTCTGGCCATAAGAAGGCTCCTGGTGGCCAGCCATGTTCATCTATAGGACAGGCTCTGCCTTCACATTCTCTGCCCCACTCCAGGTTCAGAGTCCCACCTGTCGCCCTGGTTCTTGCGATCTTCAGGGCATCCTATGGCTCAGTGCCCACTCCTTGAAACCTACAGGGCTCTGCCTGACCTCGCTTGTATAATCAGTCTTCCGCCCTGGGCTTCTGGTCACCTGATTCCCTTAGACAGGCTGAGGTGAGCCACATGCTCCCCAGCCTCAAGCCAGATACCCTTCCCAGATGACTCCCACCCAGACTGAGTTAAGGAGGTTGTTTTCTTCCTCCTCACTGCCACCATTAGCCAGAAAGCAGGGCTAGTGTCTGTGGCTTGGCTTTGCACGCTCCCTGGCAGCCCTTGAAGATACAGCCATGTCTGGTTCTTTTTCAGATCTGTCCCCCTCCCCCAGACAAACCACCATCTCCCCCTTGCCAGCGGGAGGGCTGTGGTAAGGGACAGAATTCCTCTCAGCTTTCGCTTGTCTATGAAATAAAGGGGCTCGTCCTAAGGGAGCTGAGGGTTAGGGGTGTAAATAGTACTTTTTGTTTTTTGAGATGGTGTCTCATGTATTCCAGGTTGACCTCGAACTCACAATGTAACTAAGGATGAGCATGATCGAACTCTCCTGCCTGCATGTCTCCAGTGCTGGATTATAGGTGTGTGCCCTCACACCTGGTTTATGTGGTGCTGAGGATTGAACACAGGGCTTCATGCTTGCTAGGGAAGCACTCTGCCGACTGAGTGATATCTTAAGTCTAAAAAGGGCTAGTCAGAGTTCAGTGACTGTAATCATAGTGCCAGAGCGATGCCTGCAGGAGGACCAGGATTTCAAGGCCAGCCTCGGCTACAAAGGGAGTTGAAGCTAGCCCAGGATAAGTAAGATACTATTATATATATAATTATATATATATATATAATTATATATATATATATATATATGTATATATATATATAAAAGCCAAGGATGAGAACTTGGGATGGAGGACTCCCTGTCCCCTTGCCTTTCCCATCACACAAGGCAGAGGTACTCAGATGCATTTGCCTAAGCCAGTTTCTGGCCCCACCTCTTCCAATTCGGGACACCACAGAAAACAGGGTTTCCCTTTCCATGGCTTCCAACCAGGACCCCGAGGCTCAGGGCTGTGGAGCTCACTCTCCTGTTCCTTTAGCCCAAAAGCTGTAGAGCAGCGCATGAACCTGACCTTGCCAACTGCAAAGTCTGCCTTCTTCCCGCCTTCCCCCTGCCCTCAGACGCACCTGGTGGGGGCTGCAGCCAGTCACCGCAGTAATACACAGATGCACACACACACACACACACACACACACACACACACACACACACCCACTCATACCCTTATACCGGCTCACACCCACTCCCGCATATTCCTATATACACACATACATACGCACTATGCACACATAAACACATACACACACATATACACATACTCTCATACCTATTCAGTCAGTCACAAATTCAAACATACACACACATATACACACACATACACATGTGCGCACACACACACACACACACACATGCCCGCGCACACACACACACACATACATACACATACCCACTCATACCCTTATACCGGCTCACACCCACTCCCGCATATTCCCATATACACACATACATACGCACTATGCACACATAAACACATACACACACATATACACATACCTTCATACCTATTCACAGTCAGTCACAAATTCAAACACACACACACACACACACACACACACACACACTGACCAGTGAGCAGCCTCCCAAGGACACAGGACACAGGCTCCTCCTCAGGTCCGTCTGGGTTCACCTCCTGGGTGCTGGGTTCCAGGTGCCAGCGGGCCAGTTACTTCTCTTTCAAGAACAGTGTGCAACCCCAGAGCCGATCCCGCCTCACCCCGGCAGCGAGGGCTCTCAATGGCATCTCTGTTCCTGCCACATTACAGAAGGTGGGAGGAAGGCGGTGAACACTGACGGCCAAGGAGGTGGATGTTTTCATGTGTGGGGGCCCCAGCAGCTGCAGTTAACCAAGTCAGGCCCAAGACGGGGGGAGGGGAGGACGGACACGGGGACGGGGGACGGGGGACGGGACACTGAGCCCTGTGCATGCCTGTGGCCGTGGGATGTCGGTACACTCTAGGGAAGGCAAGGCTGTTTCTCAGAGTGAGACCGACTCACAGCGCAGTGTGAGCAGAGCATGGCCCCCGTGAGACCCCATTCCATCCTCATCTTCCCTTTGGAAAGGAATAAGTGGCCACTGTGCCCGCTGAACCGATAAGGCACCAGGAGCCCTGAGCAGACAGGAGCCCCACCTAACGTAGGCGCTAACCAAATCTACACTAGGCCGTGGGTGGGGGTCTGGGACGGCACAGCCCCATCTCCGTGAACTCGCCTGACACTGCTTCCCAGAGAACACACACAGAAGAGATGGCCATCAGCAGTGTTGGGAGAAGGAAGGTTCCGCCCACAGAGCAGAGAATTGCCCTGACCTTTGACCCCACCCCTTACTGTGCGCTGCCGCCCCGGCCACACTGGGGACCTCTGCCTCAGCCCAGCTTTAGGCACACTCACAGACTCCACTGTTGCCCCCTCCCTTCGTTAACAAACCGCCCTGTGTGGGAGCTGTGCTGGGAAGTGTCGGAGGGTCAGGACTGTTTGCTCATCCCTCTCCCCGGGGTGGGAGAGCTGTTATCAGGAAGAATGCTGCCCCCCACCAACTCCTCAAGACAACATCTCCCCTCTTTCTCTGGGCTTCCAAGCCCCTCCCTGGATAAGACAAGAAAAACAAATTCCCAGCAGAAAAAAGCCACAAATGAGCAACGGCAGCCCAGAGTTACCGTAACCCATGAAAGCCGTCCATCTATGACGGGGTTGGGACGTAGCCCCGCCGGGAATGTTCTCGCCTAACATGTATGAAGCAGCGCCGGGTTCAATCCCCAACACTGCATAAACTGTGTGCACACCTGGAAGATGGAGCAAGAGGATCCGAAATTAAAGATCATCGTTGGCTACACATCAAGTTTGAGAACGGCCTTGGCTACATGAGAACCCTCTCAAAAAATGTTTTTTAAATTAAAAAAATGAAATAGGGGTTGGCAAGATGGCTCAGCAGGTAAAGGCACTTGCTGCCAAGCCTGATGATCTGAGTTCAGTCCCCGGGACCCCCATGGTAGATGGAGAGAGGCAGCTTCTAGAAGTTGTCCCCTAGCCTCTACACATGCACCATCAATGCACACACACAAAGTAAATGAGTCATTAAAAAACTAAATAAGATTAAAGAAAGCCCCGGCGTTCCGAAACATTGGGGCTGATGCAAGCTGCAGACAACCGGCCTTCATGTGGGCACAGTGCGGTTTTCACCCACTGGCACTGTTCCCTTCTGTGTTTTCCACGTAACAACCCTGTCAGTTTTAAGAGCTCTGCTCTGTGTCAAAGATTCAACTGCTAGGTCAGTGGATAGCAGCGTGGTAATTCCACCTCTGTCCAGCAGGTGGCGATACAGCAAGCTGTAGGTTAGACTGTAGAACTAAGGATTTTCTGTCTAAGGATTTTCTGCCCTGGAAAATAGCAATTCTATGGTCTTCGACAGTTTTCTTCTCTGGGTTAAATATCTTCCATTTCAACAATCCTTAAGGTGGGAGGGAGCAGGCAATGTTTACAATGTGCTGGAATTGAAGGTATGTTCCCTCACACTCGGCTCAGAACGGCATTTTTTAGTCTCAGATGGGTACCTAAATTCTGTCATTATTCCCTGGACCTCCTTACCCAGTGTCTTCCACCTGTTGCTTTTCGGACTGTTACAACAGAGCTTTTCTGTAGCCTTGTTATAGATGGGAAAATGTAGCTGGGTGTGGTAGCACACCCCAGAATCCCAGCACTCGGGAGGACCAGGAGTTTGAGGCCAGCCTAGGGTGCAGAAGCGGGGGCTGGGGTGTAGCTCAATTGGCAGAGTGCTTCCTTGGCATGCCCAAAGCCCTGGGTCGGACACCCCACACTGCAAAGCTGGTTACAGACACACCTGTAACCCCAGTGCTCTGGGAGGCAGAAATAGAGGCAGGGGGATCATCAGGAGACAGGTCGCATGCCCCGGGTGAGATGTCTGCCTGAGGGGAAGGAAGAGGATTCCACTCTCTCTGGACAGGAAGTTGACTGACCTGCTGGAGTTTGGTGGCTGTGCTACACTGGAAACCAAGCTCCCCTCAAAAGCCAACGGAGCAGAATCCTCTGCTACATCAACAGCCCCCAATGCCTCCTCATCCCCACACCCTCTCCAGGTGAGAGAACTCCAGGAGGCAGCTGCTAGTCTGAATACTGTGGAGCCCGCTGCCCGCTCCTTTACAAACGGGGAAACTGAGGACCGAGAGAGCCTCAGGGCGCTCTCTGAGGAGCAGCTCGTGGCTGTGTCTTTCTGACAGTGCAGAGCAGGGCCGAGAACAACACGGCACAAAATAAGCAGCTGGTGACCCACAGGTGACACCCCAGCCTGCATGTCCCCCACCTCAGTTTCCCTTTAGTGCCCCGGTGCCACGACAGTACTGTTCTCTGCTCCTAAAGCACCCAGGGTTCGGAGTCACTTCCAGTCACTCACTGAAAGCAAGATGCAGGCAGGATGACTCAGCAGGTAAGAGCCTGAGAGCCCAAGTTCGAATCCCGGGGACTCATAGTGGAAAGAGAGAACCCACTCCCAGAGTCTTCCTCTCTATCAGTCAGTCGGTTGGTCTCTCTTTCTCTCTGTCTCACTCTCTCTCTCACATGCACACACACATGCACATATGGTGGCACACATGTGCCCACATGTGCATACATATACATTATACATAATAATAATAACAATAATAATAATAATGCCCCCCATAGGCACTTATGTGTTGGTGTGCGTGGAAGACAGAGCTTAACCTTGGGTCTCATTCCTCAAGTGCCATCCACCTATTTAATGAGACAGGGTTACTTGTTGGCCTGAAGTTCACACGTAGGCTAGAGTGGCTGGCCAGTGAGCCCTAGGGGCCCTCTTGTCTCTGCCTGGCTGGCTATGGGGTTATAATCATGCCCTATCATGCTCCCCACTTTTTATGTGGGTGTGGGGGGAGGGGTCAAACTCAGGCCCTCATGCTTGTGCGGCAAGCACTGTACTGACTGAGCCATCTCTCTGCCCCCCTTGATTGTTTTTAGATTTATTTATTTTATGTGTGTGAGACTTTTGGCTGTATGCTGATGCACCACGTGCTAGCTGGTGCCCACAGAGGTCAGAAGCGGGCATCAGATCTCCTGGAGTTGGAGATGTGGATGGTTGGGAGCCACCATGTGGGTGCTGTAACCAAACCCGGGTCCTCTGAAAGAGCAGCCAGTGCTCTTAACCACTGAGCCACCTCTCCAGCCTGTTTTTGTTTGGTTTAAGAAGCATGGCTTGCTGGGAGGGGTAGAGCACTATAATAACCCAGTTACTCTAGAGACTGAAGAAGGGTTGCTACAAGTTGGAGTCCACCCTGGTCTTAATGTGTAACCCAGGCTGGCTCTAAATTCCACCCCCTACCTCGGCTTCTCCAGCGCAGGGGTTTCAGACCTGTGCACTGGGTACGGTGTGATCTGGATTTGGGTTTCTGCCTCTCCTGTCTTTCCTGAGGACACGGCAGGCTCTATGTGCTTGCTGTGGATGTGGATGGCTTATGTCGAGAAAAGATCTCTGGACCAGTGGTGACTCCTTTGTGGTTGAATGTCCCTTTCACAGGGTCACATATCAGATAGCCTGCATATCAGATATTTACCTGATGATTCATAACAGCAAAATTATAGTTATGAAGTAGCAACTATAATAATTTCATGGTTGGGGTCACCACAACATGAGGAACTGTATTAAAGGGTCGCAACGTTAGGAAGGTTGAGAGCCACTGCTTTGGAGCATCTGTGTGGAAGGAGGGAGAGCCAGGGACCCAGTGCTCTATTATCTAGGCAGGCCACTCTTTCTGGGAGCCCACTTGTCCTGATCTGTGGTCTCATGGCTGCGCCTGTTCATGGGGCCATGGTGGAGACCCCGGTAGTTGGATGGTTGGCCTGGGAGGGAGAAGTCCTGGATTAAAACCTTACCTTTGTTGCCCACTTGCTGTGGGACTGTGCCAAAGTCACTTGCTCTGTCTAGAGTGCAGTTTTCTCTCCAGGGGAACGGCCAGCCGGGACCCAGTGACCTTCTTCCTCTCAGCCTTCTACCTTAAGACTTCAGGCTTCCTGAGTGGTTCAGGACGTGGCCCCTCACCCTCCTCAAGCTGGCCGGCCTCCCACACCCTCCATTCCAGAAAGAGCACACCCCCTGTTTCCTGCCCGAGTCAGGACCTGGCAGGTCTGGGCTGCAGAGAGGACAAGAGAGAGGCCAATCCCAGCCTCTGAAGCTGCCCGCGGTGAGCGCTGGATGGCTGCCAGTCGCAACAGGCCTCAAGATACAGAGGGGCATTTGTCCGGGGACACACAGCCTCGTGTAAACCTGCGCTCTGGCTTTGGCAAGGCACCTCCTTCTCTCCACACCCTCTCGGGCTGCGGTAGCAGCTCCTGCTTGGCTGTGAGGTGGGATAGGAATGCCGGGCAGAACCCTCTGTATGACGGAGCCCGGCAAGCGAAGGGGTGGGAAGAAAGGAGGGGCATGATTTGTGTAGGGTGCAGCAGTGAGGGGCACCGCGGGGAAGAGGCGGGGAACAGTGGAAGACAGGAAATGCCCTGCATGGCCAGTGTTGGTCAAGAAGGCGAAGGACTGGTTCTAGACTTCCCCTCTGGCTAGATAAGAGACTAAGGGCACAGAATCCCCTTCTCTTCCAGACTCAGTTTCCTCGGCTGTAAAATGGGGTGATTGCCCTAACCTTGGCCTGAGAGGACCCCATTAAATAAAGTGATTTGTGAACACCCGGGGGAGGGGTATAATAAAGATGACCAAGTCTGGACCCAGACAGAATTAGATATAAATGCTGCCTGTAGGGGATGCAACTCAGCTGGTAGAGTGTTTGCCCAGCATGTACAAGGCTATGGATGTGATCCCCAGGCCAGCATAAACTGGGCATGATGGTGCACACCTGTAACCCCAACACCAGGAGGTGGAAGTATAAGGGGCAGGTGTTGTGGAATATTATTTTAAGATGTGTTACATTTGTTTATGCTGTGGAGTATTTGTTTGATGATACAAAGATGTGTTGCATTCTTTTATGTTGCATTTGTTTAACTTTGTGAAGCTGTGCTACTTTGCCTGTCTAAAACACCTCATGGTCTAATAAAGAGCTGAATGGCCAATAGTGAGGCAGGAGAAAGGATAGGCAGGGCTGGCATGTAGAGAGAATAAATGGAGTAAGAGTGAAAGTAGGATATACAGAAGTAAAAGGTAAAAGCCCAGAGGCAAAAGGTAGACGGGATAATTTAAGTTAAGGAAAGCTAGCTAGAAACAAGCCAAGCTAAGGCCGGGCATGCATAAGAAAGCCTCCATGTGATTTATTTGGGAGCTGGGGGGTGGCCCCTCAGAGAGCTAAAAGAGTAAAAAACAACCAACTAACTACATTTTGGTGTAGAGTAAACAAACAAACAAACAAACAAACAAGCAAACAAAAAACCAAACCCAGCAACAGGCGGGAGTTAAAGACTGTCTCAGCCACAGAGCAGGCTTGAGGTCAGCCCGGCTACATGAGACCCCATCTCAACAAACAGAGTGCTAGTTCCTTGTCTTGTTGCTGTGACACAATTCTTGACAAAGCCAACTTAAGGAAGGGGATGGTGGGGGAGGCTGGACGGTGGCTGCTGGTACTCAGATGGCATGCCCATTGTTATCCCAGGGTACCCGGTGGTGCTGCTGGTTACACTTAGGATGGGGGTCTCAGTTTAATTATCCCAGTCTAGGAATGTCCTCACAGACAGGCCAAGAGACTTGTTTCTTGAGTGACTCGGTGTCCTGTCAAGATGATTCTCTGTAGTGCTCATCACATCTCCAAAGACTTTTTATTTACTAATATGGGGGGGATACTTAAAAAAGTATCCCCCCCAATTTTATTTTTTTTTTCCTTTTTGAGACAAAGTCTCACTTTGTAGCCCTGGTGGACCTGAAATTCACAATGCCCCTCCCCTAGCCTCCTAAGTGTTAGGGTTCCAGGTCTGACTCCTCACACTTACCCCTCCCCACCCCTGACTTTAAAATAAGCTATGATCTCATTGGAGGACCTTCAGAATATTGTGGGCCTCCCTATTGTGCCAAGTGGCCTTCACGTGGGTTCAGGGTTCTCTAGGTGCCAGTCTGTCTGGGCATCCTCTCCCAGGTCTGCTGGACCCCATGTCTTCACCTCTGAGGCTCCTCCACAGAGCTCAGGGTCCCGGGACTTGAGGCCTTGCTCTCTGCAGAGCTGAGCTCAGGGCCCCGGTTGGTGACAAATGTCCTCCCTTCTGTGTGGTACCCATTTTGTTTGTTCCCGGGGTTGCATACATTCTGTTTTTAGAGGCTGATGGGGTCCCAGGAATCTCAGGCATGGAGGAGACATCCTAGGTGGTGGTGGTGGTGTGTGTGTGTGTGTGTGTGTGTGTGTGAGCACTCACAGCTTTAACTGCTCCTCCCAGCTCCTTGATGCCCGTGCTGGAGGTCTCACACTCACGTGGGTCTGGAGGTCTCACACTCACATCAGTCTGGAGGTCTCACACTCACACTCACGTGGGTCTGGAGGTCTCACACTCACACTCACGTGGGTCTGGAGGTCTCACACTCACATTGGTCTGAAGCCCCATCATACCCCTTTCCACTTTTCACCAAGAAAACTTAGGTTCAACAAGGCTCAGTAACTCATCCTGTTCACGGGTATCAGAGCAGGATCCAGTCCCCACCCCGTACTTCCCAACAACCCCACTGTCTCCCTCAGCATGCCGAGGGAGTGTGGAAAATAGTCTGAGGTGTGCAGAGCACTGGGCAAGTGTATTGGGCACAGGAGAGGCTGGGAAGATGCCCTGGCTGTGCAGGGTGCTGAGCGGGAGACGTGCCCTGTCACTGTGTGTCTCTGGGAACTGTGTGTTCCTGGTTGGCCCCAAGGGTGGGGGAACCTTGGCCAGGAGGTGCTCACAGGCTAAACAGGCTAATGGGGACTTCGTTCCTCATCATGAGTCCCAGAGTCACATCTGTTTACCGCACACCACAGAGCTGCGGAGCTGGGGAATGGGCTCTGTCCGTTGGGGACCTTTGAGTGGATTCGAGGGAGCAGCTCAGTCTCAGAGGATGAAGGGGCGGGAAGCAGGAGGTCCTGGGTCCAAAGTTTACCTTAGGGGCTTACTTCCTCCTCCAGATCACACCCAGCTCTTCTGCTGACCCAGTAGACATCATTTTGTTAGGCAGAGAGAGGAAGAGATGCCTGGCGGGGCTCAACTGTGGGAATGCAGACTGGATTGGGGAGGGCTAGACACTCAGGAAGGGGAAGGAGGTAGCCTGGGCTAATTCTGGACAGTACAAAAGGAGAGGTAACTGAGCACCAGCATTTGTCACTTTGTGCTTCCTGGCTGTGGATGTAATGTGACCAGCCTCCTCAGAGTCCTGCCACCATGACCTCCACACAGTGAGGAGGGACTGCACTCTTGAACTGGGAGCCAAAATAAGCCCTTTCCCCTGAAGCTGCCTTTTTTTTTTTTTTTTTTTTTTGAGACAGGGTTTCTCTGTGTATTCTTGGCTGTCCTGGAACTCGCTCTGTAGACCAGGCTGGCCTCAAACTCACAGAGATCCACCTGCCTTTGCTGCCCAAGAGCTGGGATTAAAGGCGTGTGCCACCACCACCCAGCTTAAAGCTGCTTTTTTATCAGGGTGTTTTTATCATAGCAACAGGGCAGTAGCTGAGACCATGTAGGCTTGTTGTGTGAACAGAATGAAATACACACAAAACGTCCCCAGCGGGCAGAAACTTCAGTGAATAGACTCCCCCGACCCCAACCTGTTGGAACCTCCCCACACACTCCCAGCTTGCATTCCAATCAAGACAAAAATCATAGCTAGGATTGTTGCTCAGTCAGTCAAGCGCTTGCCTCAAAAGCTCGAGGACCCAGGAAAAAGGCTTGGCATGGCAGGGCATGTATGTCATTTCAGAGATGGGGAATGGGGTAGTGGAGATAGGTGGATCCCTGGAAACACCTAGGCCAGCTAGGCTTTGGTGTTTGCCTATGTGGGGAAGTCTCAGGCCAATTAGAGATTTCGCCTCAAACAAAAGGTAGAAGGTGCCCGAGGACCAACTCCCATGGTTGGTTGTCCTCTGACCTCCATATTTGTGCACCGTGTGCACCCCCCCCCACCCCCAACACACACACAAAACTAAGAGAATAAAGCAGCTTGGGCTCTAAAGGAAGAAGAAGGGGGAGGGATGTCAGGCTATCCAGGTTCCAAATGCATAAAGAGATAATTTAATTCCCCTTCCCTCCTGCTGTCAACTCGGAGTTACGTAATCGAACTTCCCCAGGCCTCCTCTCCCTGCCCCGAGGCCCAGGTTCTGAGCAAACAGGCGCAGCCCCGGGGAGGACAGACATGGAGGCAGCAGGTGAGGACCGAACTCTGGGTGGTTCAGCCTGCTTGGAAGAACACAGAGCTGTCCCTAGTTGGGCTTAGATAGCTGACAGGTTCCACAGCAGCATGAACAGGAGGAGATTGCAGCTGGGCTGAGAGTCACAGCCCTGAGGACACATGAGGCCCGACACCTCTCCTGCTCCCCCTCCTGCTCCCTGTCTCCTGCTCCCCGTCTCCTGCTCCCCCCTCTCCTGCTCCCCTCTCCTGCTCCCCCCCTCCTGCTCCCCCCTCCTGCTTCTCTGCCACCCATCACCCACACACACCATAAGTGGACTCTTTCAGAATGTTTGGTTTTCCCAGCAGGGTGTCATCCGTCTCCTGAGTGTCCTGTCTTCTGTCCTCCATATCCTGGTGTGTGGTGAGAAGGACAGTTTCGGAATTGGTCCTGGGTTTGAATTCTGGTCTAGCTATGAGCCCTGGGCTATGACCTCCCTAAACCCCTCCATTACCACCAGTTGGCTTGTGCCTTGTCATCAGAGATAACTCTTAATAACAAGTGGCAATGGCTTAGCCTTAGCGTGGACACCAGGCCCAGGAGGAGTCTCACCTCCTAAGTCATTTAGCCAGGTGCACTGACCCCTAGTGGCCCAGCCACAGGGACTGAAGAAGTCCTGGACTCTCACTCTGGTTAGGAGCCAGTCTCCCCAGGGACTTGTCTTCACCTCTCCCAAGTCCCCTCTTGCAGCAGCTGGCACATGGGCATGCCAGGTCTGGCTACCCTGTGTCGTCTGTGCTCTCAGAGAACAAACCTGCCTCAGTCATCACCACCTTGCAGCCCCCGGCCCGGAGCTGCCTTTTGGAAGGCCCTGGAAGGCGTAAAGGAGGGGAAGCCTGCAGGTGTGCCAGCTGTCTGAGAGCTGAGCCTCGTGGAGGCACACAGCGAGTCCCTGAGGTCATGCAACAGCCACCGGTGCCTCTGTCACTTGGTGTAGAAGAGGGACCTCACAGCTTCAACCCCGATGCTGGCCATGGCGCACATGTCTTTAATTTCAGCCCTCGGGAGGCAGAGGCAGGTGGATCTCTGTGAGTTCCAGGCCAGCCTGGTCTACAGAGTTTTGATACTGAGTTCCAGTATAGCCAGAGCTACACAGTGAAACCCTGTCTCAGAAACAAAAAACAAAACAGGAACTGGACCTGGATGTGGTGGTTCATGATCTTAATCCCAGCACTTGGGGATTGGAGGCAGGAGGATCAGAAGTTCAAAGCCAGCCTCAGCTACATAGTGAGTTTGAGGTCTTGTCTCAAAAAGTCAGGCTCCAGGAGCTGAAAAGATGGCCCAGTGGGCCGGGCGGTGGTGGCGCACGCCTTTAATCCCAGCCCTCGGGAGGCAGAGCCAGGCGGATCTCTGTGAGTTCGAGGCCAGCCTGGGCTACCAAGTGAGCTCCAGGAAAGGCGCAAAGCTACGCAGAGAAACCCTGTCTCGAAAAACCAAAAAAAAAAAAAAAAAAATTAAAAAAAAAAAAAAGATGGCCCAGTGGGTAAGGACACTTGCCTACAATCCTGACAACCTGAGTCCAATCCCCAGAACCCACAAGACAGAAGGAGAGAACCAACTTCCCACATGTGTGCCATGCCGTACAGACCCCTCCAAAATAAACAAATGTAATAAAACATATGAACAAAACCACACCAAAAGGGGGGCCCAAGCATTGTCCCAATTCAACAGTCACACAAATGGCACTAGTTAAGTGGGTCACACAACAAAGCCACAAGTCAGGAATCTGGGGAAGGGACAGGCAGGGAGGAGGGCAGGTTGAAAGGGGTGGGAGAGAGAGAAGACAGAGAAAGAGAAGAAGGGATTGGAAAGAGATGGGGTGGGCAGGAAAGAGCAGCCAGGATGTATTAAACGTTAGTATAAAATTGTACGGAACTAACTTAGTCCAGCAAAGGAAACCAGCATCCTGCACTGGGAAGCCAGCCCAGTCAGTGAAGGTCTTGCCTGAGTTCAGACCCTGGAACCCACATAAAACCATGCCTGGGCAGTGGTGGTGCACACCTTTAATGCCAGCACTCAGGAGGCAGAGGCAGGGGGATCTCTGTGAGTTTGAGGTCAGCCAGGTATACAGAGCAAGTTTCGGGACAGCCAGAGCTACACAGAGAAACTATCTCAACAAACAAACAATACAAACAAAAAGCCATGCATGGTGCTGGCCTTAGTCCCAGCCCTGGGGAAGAGATAGGGGAATCTCTGGACCTCACTTGGCCAGCCAGCCTAGCCTAATTGGTGAGTTCCAGGGCAATGAAGGATGCATGGTGGTGTGAACCTGTTATCTTAACACTCAGGTGTTGTAGAATATTTAACTAGGCAAAGATGTATTACATTGTTTATGTTGCAGAATATTGATTTAGCTATGTAAAGGTGTGTTACTTTATTATTTTTTTTCAAGACAGGGTTTTTCTGTGCAGCTTTGCGCCTTTCCTGGATCTCACTCTGTAGACCAGGCTGGCCTCGAACTAACAAAGATCCACCAGCCTCTGCCTCCCAAGTGCTGGGATAAAAGGCGTGCGCCACCGCCACCCGGCATGTTACATTTATTTATGTTGCATTTGTTTAATGATGTAAAGATGTGTTGCTTTGCCTGCCTCAGGCACCTGATTGGTCTAATAAAAATCTGAACAGCCAATAGCTAGGCAGAAGATGGATAGGCAGGGTTGGTGGGCAGAGAGAATAAGTAGGAGGAGAAATCTAGGCTAGAAAAGTAATGAGGGAGAAAAAGAGGAAGATGCCCAGGGCCAGACAGACAGACACAGAGTAGGACATGCAGAGTGAAAGAAATGTAAGAAGCCCCAATTCAGAACATAAATGAAGAGAAACAGGTTAAATTATTATTGTTCTTATTATTATTTGGTTTTTTCGAGATAGGGTTTCTCTGTGTAGTTTTGATGCCTGTCCTGGTTCTCGCTTTGTAGACCAGGCTGGTCTTGAACTCACAGAAATCCGCCTGGCTCTGCCTCCCGAGTGCTGGGATCAAAGGCGTGCGCCACTGCCGCCTGACGAAACAGGTTAAATTATAAGAGCTAGTGGGACAAGCCTAAGCTAAGGCCGAGCATTCATAACTAATAATAGGTCTCTGTGTCTTGATTTGGGAGCTGACTGGTGGCCCCAAAGAAAGCCTGCTACACTCAGGAGGCAGAGGCAGGAGGATTACAAGTTCAAGGTCATCCTTGGCTACATGGCCAGCCTGGGCTACATAAAACTTTGTCTTAAAAAAGGAAAGAAAAAGACAAGTGCTTTGGTGACCTCGGTGAGGTAGCAACCAGGCTCAGAACCAGCACAGAACAGCTTAGGCGTCCCTGGATGGAACGCAGCCGTAGCATGCCCTTGGCTTAACAGTTCCTGCAGCCTGCCGTTCCTGCTTGATGGGTTAGGCTGCCAGGCTCCCAGGTTGGCCCGTTCTCAGCGATTATGGAGCATCTTGACATTCCAATATTTAGAAGAACTCCTGAACGCCAGAGGAACTCAAGTTCAAGGTCACCATGGGCTGTGTTGTGAGACCCGGTCTCTAACAAAACTAAACAAAGGTCTGTGTGTAGCCCAGTTGGCAGAGTGCCTGCCTAGCACCACTCAGGTCAGGCATGGCGGCATGCACCTGTAACCTCAGCACCCTGGAGGCAGAAGCAGGAAAAGCCTGTCTCAAACAAAGATAAACACCCTCGACCCTAAAGTGCAGGACGCTGCCTCTACCCTGGCTCCCCACACTTTGCAGTGTGATCATGGGGTTTGTTTCTTTTCATAGTTAGCTATTTCCTCCCGAATAGTCTCTATGGGTCTTTGTGTGTTCTACCTTCTGAGGCTTTATTTATTTGCCTAGGGATGCTTTTATGGTGAGTTCATGTGTAGATGGCTGTTTGGCTGGCTATACGGCCCTGGACAGAACGGTTCTTTTCTTTCAATTCCGAGGACACCTCCACCTCCACTTCCCTTATCAGGTGAGTGATCTGCTGCTCTCCGTTTTGTTCTTAGCCTTTCACTTTTTAAAAAGAAAACTTCTATGCTACATGTACGTGTGTTTGTTTGCACACATGTCTATGCAGCTCCTGCATGTCTGGTGCCCATGGAGGCCAGAAGAGGACTTGGATCCCCTGGAACTGGAGTTAGACAGTTGTGAGCTGCCATGTGGGTGCTGGGAATTGAACTCAGGACTTCTGGAAGAGCAGCCAGTGCTCTTAGCCGCTGAGCCGTCTCTCCAGCCTGCCTGTCCGGTTTTCAATCTCAGCTTCACCGTGATATCCATGTCCGTCATTCTGAGACCTTTCAGTCTACACTCATGTACTCTCCTGTCATTGGGAATATTAAACCTCCATTATTTTCTCAGTGATTTCCTTGTTAACTTTTTCTTTGGGTTTCTTTCTTTTTTCCCTTCTTTTTTGGACAGGTTCTAACCTAGCCCAGGCTGGCCTTGACCTCTATGTACCTGAGGGTGACCTTGACCTTGGACTTCTGATTTTCCTGGCTCTACCTCCCAAGTACTGGGATGACAGATGTGCACCACGATGCCCAGCCCCTCCACTCGCCTGTGTGAGGACATGCTGTCCATCTCCTTTAGTGACTGTGCTTTGCCTGTGGCTCGACTGTCTGCCTTTCCTTCAGAGAAGTCATACTTCTCAGCTGCTGTTATGATCTGGGTCTGAAATGTCCCCACTTTAGTTCCTATTTTATCGCATGAGCAGACACCATGACCAAGGCAACTTATAGAAAATGCATTTAATTGGGGGCGTGCTTGCAGTTTCAGAGGCTGAATCATGACCATCATGGTGGAGAACGTGGTGGCATGCAGGGCAGCATGATGCTGGAGCAGGAGCTTACATCCTGATCTGCAGGCAGCAGGGTGGGGGAGGAGAGGGAGAGGGAGAGAGGGAAGAGAGAGAGAGAGAGAGAGAGAGAGAGAGAGAGAGAGAGAGAGAGAGAACCTGGCATGGGATTTTGAAACCCCAAAGGCCACCCCCAGTGACACACCTACTCCAACAAGACCACACCTCCTAATCCTTCCCAAACAGTTCTACCAACTGGGGACCAAACATTCAAACATGAGCCTATGGGGGCCGTTCTCATTCAAGCCACCAGTCCCCAACAAGCTCATGTGTTTGAACACGTGGTCCCCAGCTCTGGGACTGTTTTGGCAGGTTGTAGAACCTTTGAGTGTGTGGGGGTTCCAGCTGGTGACAGTGAGTCTCTAGGGTGGCCCTTGAACTGGTTCTGAGTGACCCACTCCTCAAGCCTCTGCCCCCACAGATGGGGCCACAGTACCCTCCCCACCGCCAAGTAGCTTCCCTGCCTTCCGTTCCCCCCTTAAGATTTAAGTTACCACAGGCAGAGGTGGGGCTTCATTGAAGCCGGTGAAGAAGAGCTAATTCTTCCTGGACGAAGAAATAGAATCTAAATTTGACCTCTGCTTCTGGCATTCTAGACTACCCAAGAAACATTACACACTATTGCCTCCTTTTAAGAGTTAATCCAGGGGCTGGAGAGACGGCTCAAGGGTGAAGGCACTGGCTGCTCTTCCAGAGGATCCGGGTTCAATGCCCAGCACCCACATGGCAGCTCACACCTGTCTGTAACTCCAGTTCCAAAGGATCTGGCACCCTCACACAGACAAATGTGCAGACAAAACACCAATGCACAGAAAAGAAAATGAATAATAAATCTTTAAAAAAAAAAAAAAAAAAGAGTTAATCCAGCCAGACCTGTCAATCATCTGGCTAGGAGTCCCTCCCCCAGGAATGCGGAAGATGGACTAAGGAGATGAGAGGACCAATTGTGCCTTAGTGGGACGGATTATTACTCCCCTCCCTCTGTACAGACACTTGCAGAGCCTGGTTGGAACTTTCCCTTTCCCATTTTCATTTCAGCTTTTCTGTCCAAAGCTTAAGCATGTTCTCCCCACCACCCTGGGCTCCCTCACTATTTCTCTGAAGTCTCTCTCTCCCCTTGATTCGTGTGGCAGCTGCTGAGAGTCAGAGTTTGTCTGCTCTGTCGTTGGTTTCTCAAATGCTAACAAAATTGACCTCCAGCTTCCTTCCAAGTTCATTTTTAAATTTATTTGTTTATTTGGATTTTCGAGACAGGGTTTCTCTGTGTAATTCAATTCTTTTATTGACTAGACTCAACACCCACAAAGGGACCCCTGGGTTTCCCCCGTGGAGCCCCACCACGGTGGACTGTAGTCCTTTGAACTGCGAGCCCAGATGAGCCTCTTGTCTCTGTCACAGCCTCTGTCACAGCCACGGGAAAAGTAACTAACCCTGGCGTGAATTTGGGCAGGTGGGTCCAGGTTCTCGGATGTGTGAGCTACTGCCTGGTAATGGCCTTGAGGGCGTGACCAAGGGGCAAGAGAGGGACAAGGCTGTCCCAGGGCAGAGCCACACAAGAATCCTTGGCCACCCCGACTGGCGGATGCTCTGTGAGGTGTGACTGTCAGCCTGCACCTGTGAGTTCCCAGACAGGAGCAAGCTTGGCGGTAGACCTCTTTGTGGAGACTCTGAAGCGGGGTGGGGGTGCGGGTAGGATGCGGCGTGCATGAGAGTTTGCTTTTTTTTTTTTTTTTTTTTTAGAGGGTCTCATGTTGTCCAGGCTGACCTAGATCTTACCATCCTCCCACTTCTGCGGCCTGAGTGTTGGGGTTGTGCGCCATGCTTGAGTTGGTCTTGTCTGTTTTTGTCAACTCCTCACCAACCCGCCCCCTCCCCAGCTTTCAGATGCCCAGATCTTTACCTTTTAATGGCAGCTGCCAGTTTCTGCATAGAAGAAGCATATGGCGTTTGGCCCAAGACAAGGACAGAGACCTAAGCAGGTGACCTTCCCGAGCCCTGGACAGTGGAAGGTGTGTGTCCAGGTTAGGTGTGTGTGCAGTCATCACACACTGAAAGCTTCTGCAGTCAGCCTTCTGGGTCTGCAGGGTCCATGTGCCTGGGCTTAGCAGGGCACGGTTGAATATATTCAGAAACTGGCTGGCTGGCTCATGGAGTAGAGGTGCCCGCTGCCAAGCCTGACGACCCGAGTTCAAGGCCTGGGACCCACATGATAGTAAGAGAGAACCAACTCTCAAAAGTTGTCCTCTGACCTCCACATGAGTTCCCTGGCGTCCTTCCCTCCCTGTACCCCTGTACAAAGAAACACATTGAAAAACTCTGCATCTGGTTCTTATTCCCTAAAACAATAGTCTCCAAATTGCTTACACTGCCTTAGGTGTCTTAAGCTTCAGCAGTAACACAAAGATGGTTTAAAGAAAGGAGGAAATTAAAAAAAAAAAAAAAAAAGCCGGGCAGTGGTGGCACATTCCTTTAATTCCAGCACTCAGGAGGCAGAGCCAGGAGGATCTCTGAGAGTTCGAGGCCAGCCTGGGTTATAGAGTGAGTTCTAGGAAAGGCTCCAAAGTACACAGAGAAATCCTGTCTCAAACAAACAAACAAACAAACAAACAAAAGAAACCTACAAAAGACCACCACCACCAACAACAACAACAACAAAAAATCTGGAGGCAGTGTGCCCTAACAGTTATCACAGCAGGCCCCAGATACAAGGCTCTCCAAAGGGGATGCTGATATTATTAAGTGATTGCTGTGGACATTATCATCTCTGATTAATGAGTCAGGGAATGGTAGTTCAGAGACAGGAGGTTTGAACCAGACACAGATGCAAGGGTCCAGCATGGGGTGAAGTCCCTGCTGTCTTCCTGCCCCAGTTCTGGCACAAGACCAGGTGGATTTCTAGAGCCTGGATTCCCAAGGTGCTGCGATCTTTTTTTTCTTTCCCGAGACAGGGTTTCTCTGTGTATCTTAGTGCCTTTCCTGGAACTCACTCTGTAGCCCAGGCTGACCTCGAACTCACAGAGATCTGCCTGCCTCTGCCTCCTGAGTGCTGGGATTAAAGGTGTGTTCCACCACCACCTGGCTAAAAAGACAACTATTAACCTCAAATATTTTACATTGGTATGGATTTTGGTATATTGATACGGATTTAGAGTTATTTTTGCTATACTCTGTGTAAGTTTCTACTCTTGTTTGGGGCATTATGCTTATGCAGCTTTTTTTTTTTTTTTTTTTTTTTTTGGTTTTTCGAGACAAAGTTTCTCTGCGTAGCTTTGTGCCTTTCCTGGGACTCACTTGGTAGCCCAGGCTGGCCTCGAACTCACAGAGATCCGCCTGGCTCTGCCTCCCGAGGGCTGGGATTAAAGGCGTGCGCCACCACCGCCCGGCTTATGCAGCTTATTTTAAAATATGATGTATAATTAAGAAATTCAGGTCCATAGTTAGTCATCTGTAATAATCAAACTTGTAGATCGATAGATGGTCTTCAAACATTCAAAGACCTAAGAATATGGCATTTAAGATGTCTAACAACCTAAGGCTTTTCATGACAGTGAGACAGGTGTGCTCCTGGCAATACCAATCTACTTCATAAAAGGATGATGGGCATTGAAGAACCTCCATATGGAGTTTGCTTTCATTATGGCAAAGCTAGCCATTTGGGCAAGAAACTGCCCTTGCCTTGGCTGCTGACAGAATGCTGTACAAACTGGACAAGCAGGACACACAGGAAAATGACTGCTGAACTTTGCCAAGACTAGATGGGACAGTCCTTCAAAATCCCTGCATCAGAGAAGAGTCTGCCAGATATCCTAGGCCTGTAGGCTGAATGAAGATGGATGCTCTAATGTTGCAGAGGAAACTTGAGTGACTGTTCAGGCAGCCAGATGTCTGTCATTTCTATAGTTTTGAAGTGTCTTGCACTGCACTTTCTGTTTACTTAGGTAATATATCCTTCTGGGACCTTTAATGGAGTTGAAGACTAATTTAAATATGAACATACTTATAGTTTTTCCTTAGTTATGATAGAAGGTAAATTGAGTATAAAACTTTGGACTCACCAAGATAGGAGAGATAATGGAGTATTTTCTCTGAATTTGCCAAATGCAAATAGACTGGACATTGTGAATATAATCCTCACCTGATAATTGTTCTCATTGTATATAGTTTTACTATATTAGAGTTAAAACCTTCCCTTTTTATTTAGACAGTACCTGATAATTGTTCTTATTGTATATAGTTGTACTGTGTTAGAGTTAAAACCTTTCTTTTTTATTTAGACAAAAAGGTGGGAATGTGGAATAATCTTTTTGTACATACACTGTAAAGATGTGTCTTTGCTAAGGCACCTTCTGATTGGTTTAATAAAGAGCTGAATGGCCAATAGCTAGGCTGGGAGAGGTTTGGCAGGACTTCTGGACAGAGAGAGAAGGAGAGGAGATGAATCTAGGTGCAGGAGAGACACCAGAGGACAGGGAGAGGAAGCAGGACGTGCGGGGGGGGGGGGGGGGGGTAACAGCCACGAGCCATGCAGCAGTGCGTAGATGAATAGAAATAGTTAATTTAACTTATAAGAGCAAGTGGGACAAGCCTAAGCTATCGGCTGAGTTTTCAAAATTAATAATAAGTCTCTGTGTTGTTGTTTTGTGAGCTGGCAGCCCAAAGAAAAATCTGCTAACACATTGAACTTGGCTTTGGGTGGGGGGGCAGGCAGGCGGTGTCTTCCTGCTTCTGTGGATAGCTGCACCCCCTCCAATCTCAATTCTCCACTTCAGATCTTTCTTCTTTCATAGTTTTAGTCAACTCAGAGTGAAGGAAGCCCAGCACAATGACCTGGAGTTTGCCAGGACAGTAAAGGCCCAGGATACTGCTCAGAGCTGTTAACACACAATCCTGTCTCCAGCCTGAGCTACAGTTCGTGGGATGTGAGTCCAGAGATGGACAAGGGAACTAGGTGTTAAGGCAATCGTGATGACCACAGAGACCAAGCGATCCTATCTTCAAGCCCATCTCACCTGGGCCTGCTCACCACACACACCAGGAGGTACCTGGCTCCACCCCAAGCAGCCACCTCAGGCACTGTGTTTACTGGGAACCCAGCCCCTCTCGGGAACTGCTGAGACAGTGGTGAACCAGACACAGTTCCTGTCCCCAAGAAGCCAGCCTGATAGAAATTAATAGCTTACGTAAAACCATGACTTAATTTATCAAAGAGATTGTTTCACTTAGGTACCGGAACCCGAACTGCACAGAAAAGAGGATTCAGGCGGCACGCAGCCCGGCGCAGGCAGGGACTCCGACTGAGAAGCACTCAGGCTTCTTTGCTCCTTTGGCAGCTCCTCAAGTCCCTCAGCCCCTCTTGCAAGAAGACTCTTCCTCCCACATCCAGGGCTTCCTCAGTTCCCAATCCAGCCCCTTTGGAGGCAGGAATCACAGACATCTCCTTCCACCTTAAAGAACCCAGACTGGAACTTCCCCCAATCTAGGAGCGGCTTGTTCAACATCTTGCTTATTGACTTTGCTAGAAGCCCGGGCCCCTCCTCCGGGTCTTGGTCTCTTTGGACGGCAGAGCTCTTGGGGCCTCTGAAGGGGCGCGCTCTCCAGGATGCTCAATTCAAAGACCAGGCGAACTGAGGACCTGAGTAGGGGGTCAAGCATCCTACCTCCTCAAGACTTTTCCCCCCAGGAGTCATGGCCACTCTCGGTGACTTCGCGAGAGGGGACAAGGAAACCACCAGCTTTCCGCATGCCTGAGATGTCACCCCGAATGCAGACTAGGGTCCGCAGACATCCGGGAGATGCTGCTGACCTTTCGGCTACTCGTTCCAGCTACTTGGCTAGGCGCGCCAAGCTGGGGAACCCCCGGGCGGCCCCGAGAGCTATCCTCTGCGGGCCTGAGCCCCTGCACGCTCTCCTCCCGCACCCCCGAGTCCCGCGCCCCTACCTGTTTGGCACGCCCGCTCCGCCTCCCGCCGACCGCGCTCCCCGAGCTCGGTGGCCGCCCCGGTCGCCTCCGGGTCCCGCCCCATCCCGTCCCGCCCCGCCCAGCAGGTGACCCCCGCCCGCCCGCCCTGTGCTCCGGCGCCGCCCCGCGGTGTCCACGTGCCGCCCTCGCGACCAGCCACTGGTGGGGACTTCAGGTCTGGCACCCCCCGCGGTCTCATCTTCCAGGTAGGACGCCCGGGAAGGCAAAAGAAGAGGAAGGGACCCCGCGCAGACCGGTTGAGGTGAGCTGATGGAGTGGAGTTTGTAGACTGGCTGTGGGACCCAAGGACCCGAGGACTGACAGTTGGCAGGTGTCAGAACTTCCTCCTGCGCAAGATTAGAGACTATTCTTTCAACCCAGGAGTGGCTCACACCTTAATCCTGGCTCACAAGAGGCAGAGAGGCAAGGGAGTTGCTGTGAATTCAAGGCTAGCTCTGGAAAACATAGTGAGTTCGAGCTAGCCTGAGCTACAACCGAGTAGAAAACAAGATGGCTCAGTGGGTAAAGTGCTTGTGAGGAACCTGAGTTGAAATTTCCAGTATCCAGTCTACAATCCAGGTCGCGTGGGCTGGGGAGATGGACTTCATAGGAGTTCGGTTCCAAGCACCCACATCAGGCGCTTCCTAACTGCTTGTAACTCCAGCGTCTGCAGGCACTTGCAACCATGTGCACACACCAACTGTTCACACACACACACACACACACACACACACACACACACACAATTTAAAATAAAATAAGTGTTTAAATAAAATAAAGCTGGCTGCCTCTGCCTTCTGGTAATTGGTGATTTGAGGCCTGGAGAAGCGAAATCAGGAGGTTCCTTGGGGGCTTGCTGGCCATCCCCTCTAGACAAACTGGTGAGCTCCAGGTTCAATGGGAGCTCTGTCTCAAAAACTAAGTTGACAGGCAGCTAAAGGTTGCTGGTGGAGGAGTGGTGTAGGCACTGGTAAGTTACCTGTGCTCGGGTAAATAACCTATACCCATGCAGCCCTAATGGGATGCAGTAGGGTGGCGGTGTGTGTGTGTGTGTGTGTGTGTGTGTGTGTGTGTGTGTGTGTGTCTTGTAATAAAAGCAGAAGGAGGGCTTGTTGGGAAGAAAGGGGAAGGGCTAGGTGGGAGCGGGAAGGGGATGAGAGGGAATAAGGAGGGGGCATGGCCAAAGTAATACACACACACACACACACACACACACACACACACACACACACGTATATATATGAAATTGTGAACGAATAGAAAAACAAAATAGGAAAAGATAAGGGAGACGCCTGAAGTTCGTCTGTGCACACACATGCATTTTCACTCCTGCACATGAACATACATGCACATACAAAATTAAAAGAAGAATTAACACCCCCCCCCCAACAAAAATAAGGAACAGCAAACCTCCACTTTCAATCAGACTGTCTCGTTCCTCAGGGTCTCCTGAAAGCCCTGAACTCTATGTGGGGCACACAGTAGGCTCTCAACCAGATTTAAAAGAAGGGATCCTTGAATAAACAGGGAAACTGAGGCTCAGGAAAGAGAGGTAAGCCTCAAGTCACACAGGAGGTCAGTGACAGGCCAGGAGTAGTTTTTATTCATATCCAGGAGGTGACTGGATCTGGACCAAATAGCTGTGAGATGCTCACACCCCAGCCAATGTCCTTCCTCCTAGGTGCCCAACCTGGGAAGAGTTCCTTGTACTTTGGTAGGAAATTCCACGGTGGCATTTGATGATATACGCTGATCAAGATGGACAATACCATAATTCACAACTTCACTAAAGACACAAGCCAGCCTACACTAGAGAGCCTCTCAAGGGGTGGTCACACATAAATGGAGGAGGGTGTAGGGGAAACTCCTGGGTCTGAGTTCCAGTCCCAAAGAACTAGAGTAGGGTATCTTCGGGACATTCTGGGATGCTTCCCGAAGCTCTTCTGGTGCTGGGTGTGGGACAAGAGTTCAGTAGTTAGATGGTCTTGGGTTCAAATTCTGATCCATGGTTTACTAATTCCAAGACAGGAGCAGCTATCATGTCCTCTGCCTGGTGCTACCATCTCAAGGACTAGAAATGGGCAGGCTGGGTCGATCACATTATCTGTAGGAGCCAGAAGTTCACACACACACAAAGGGGCTTCAGCGTGTCTGTGGCAGTCCCTTCCAAAAGATCTGTTTGTTGGTCCTCCGGTCTTCTGTGTCTCTCTCTCCTATCTTGCCTTTTCTCCCCTAATCCAAACTGCCAGGCCACACTACATCAAAACAACTTCTCGCATTCCTCTATGGAGGCATGTGGGAACAGGCCCTTTCTCTCACCAGTTTTATCCATACCCAGGGCCAGCCTGGAGAGCCAACCCTCCTGGCAGCCCAAATGTGGAAGACTCAGGGTGTCTTTGATCACCTACTCTGTTCCCACATTAAAAGCCCATGAATGCTCACTTTGGGTTAGGCTCTTTGAGAGATGGGACGCCACCCTGGAAGCCCTGCCCTGCTTGGGGACCTCACCTCCAAGGAGGTGTGGTGGGGGTGGGGTACAAGATGATTCTACAAAAGGGAGACTGCCCATGGTGGTTGGAGTAGCTATGGCCCCCATAGACCCATGTGTTTGAATGCTTGACTGTAGGGAGTGTCACTATTAGGAGGTGTGGCCTTGTCGGAGTAGGTGTGGCCTGGTTGGAGGAAATGTGTCGCTGAGGGGGCGGGCTTTGAGGTGATATATGCTCAAGCTATGCCCAGTGTCACAGACTCCTTCTGTTGCCTGCGGATCAAGATGCAGAACTCTCAGCTCCTTCTCCAGCACCATGTCTGCCTGCACGCCACTAGTCATGACAACCATGGACTGAACCACTGAACTGTAAGCCAGCCCCAATGAAATGTTTTCCCTTACGGGAGTTTCTGTGGTCATGGTGTCTCTTCACAGCAATAGTAACCCTAACTAAGACACAACCCAAGACATCTTTGGGAAGGAAAAGTAATGTCTGCCTCGGAGCATTCCAGGTGGGAAGGCAGGCAGGGGCTCTCTCCACAGGAGAGGGACAGGCAAACACCATCTGGAGGGGCACAGAGGAGCCAGCCAGGGCTGAAAGGACAATGGGGCTGGGTCCTGTGTGTGCAAAGCCCATCACCAGTGAGGTCCCCCTAGTGGGGGCTGTGAGGGGAATGCTGAGCGCAGATGTGGTGAGGTCTTAGCCTGCCAGAAGGAGGAGTTCAGATTCTCTGCTAAGGGTGGTAGAAAGCCAGGAGAGGGTGAGGAGGAGAGTCACAGGCTAGTCTGCTCTGGGTTCTTCGTAGATGACTGGAGCTGGTGGGAGGGATAGAGAGAGCCCAGCTGGAAAGGGGTGTGGGGTGGGAGGGTGAAGGGGCATGGTCAGGGCTGGGGCTTAGCTGGAGGAAGGCAGACAGGGGACTGATGTTGTCTAAGAAGGCTGTGTGGTGCCCTGGTCACTGGTGCACCAATTCATGTCCCCAGCTCTGGAGGCTTCTGGGACAAGAATCCCAAGGCCTTGTATACACTAGGCGGGGGCTCACTACTGAACCACACCATCAGAATCTTGACCCTCCTTCTGGCCAACAGGGGGCTTTCCAGGACTGCTCTAGTTTTCCCTGGGGACACACTCAGAGTCTGCACTAGGGAGCTGAGGAGCAAGCCCGTGACTGGTGTGCACCGTACAGAAATCCTGGTGGCTGACACTGCAGGTGGCTCTCTGTGAGTCTGAGGCCAGCCTGCTTGACACTGTGAGTTCCAGCCAAGGCTGCTGCATAGTGAGACCCTGTTTCCAAAAAAAACCGAACCAGAACAAACCAAAAAACAAACAAAAAAAAACAAAAACAAATAAAACCAAAACCTCCAGTATTGGGCATGGTGGTGGATGCCTATAATACCAGAACTAGAGGCTGAGGCAGGTGGAGAAACAAAACCCAGACTATTTTGGCTTGCATAGTGAGTTTCAGGCCAGCCTGGGCTACATAGTGAGACCCTGTCTCAAAAACAAACAAACAACAACAATAACAACAACAACAAAAAACCCAAACGAACAAAAAGAAGGAGGACCGGGGTTGATGTTCCTTTTCAGTGGAAGGTCCCCAAATGCAGCAGGCTCCTTTCCAGTCTTGTTAGCAGAGGATGTCCCAGTGAAGCACCCTCTGAGCCCTGAGATGTTTTGTTTTGGTGTCTCATGGATCCAGGCTGGCCTTGAACTTGCCTGGCTTGTTTGGTGCTGGGGATGGAACCCAGGGCTTTGAGCACACTAGGCAAGCACTGAGCCACATCCCTAGCCCAGCTCTGAGGTTTTTATCTCTCAGTCAGGATTGCTCAGTCTCTCTTCTCTCAAAGCCTTGGTCTGCTGTTTATGGCTTTGGAGATGGTTGCTAGGGAAACCAGCCACATGTCGTGTAGGATTAAAATGTAGTCTCAGTGGGGAGACAGCACAGTCAGATACAGAGACACCCATGTGTACATTGATTAATCTAGTGCCAGAAAGTGTGGAAGCCCTTTTGAAACCAATTTGTCAGCTTTCAGTCAAGGAGGTGGAGGCAACAGCAGAGGCAGAAAAACTCAGGCTGTGGTGCTCTTCCTTCCTTCCTCCCTCCCTCCCTCCCTCCCTCCCTCCCTCCCTCCCTCCCTCCCTTTCTTCCTTCCTTCCCTCCCTCCCTCCCTCCCTCCCTCCTTCCTTCCTTCCTTCCTTTCCTCCCTCCTTCCTTCCTTCCTTCCTTCCTTCCCTCCCTCCTTCCTTCCTTCCTTTCCTCCTTCCTTCCTTCCTTTTTTTTTTTTTTTTTTTTTTTTTTTGGTTTTTCGAGACAGGGTTTCTCTGTGTAGCTTTGCGCCTTTCCTGGGACTCACTTGGTAGTCCAGGCTGGCCTCGAACTCACAGAGATCCACCTGGCTCTGCCTCCCGAGTGCTGGGATTAAAGGCGTGCGCCACCACCGCCCGGCTTTCTTCCTTTTTTTTTAAAAAAAAAAATTATTTAAGTCTGGAGAGATGGCTTAGAGATTAAGGGCACTTGCTCTTGCAGAGGACCTGGGTTTGATTCCCAGCACCCACATGGTGGTTCATAACCACCCATAACTCCAGTTCCAGGGGGTTTGATGCCCTTTTCTGACTTCTGTGAGCACCAGGTGGGCGTGTGGTATACAAACACATGGGCAGAGCACTCACACAAAAGTAAAATGAATAACTTTAATCAACAAAATCCTTTAATAATTATTTAGTATTGTTATCTGTGTGTGTGAGGGTGTATGAGTGTGTGTGTGTGTGTGTGTGTGTGTGTGTATGGGTATGTGCATATTACAACACACCCATGGCGGTCAGAAGGTAACTCAGTGGAGTTGGCTCTCTCCTTCTACCTTCACGTGGGTCCCAGGTATTGGCATCAGGTCACAAGACTTGCCAAGCCATCTCTCTGGCCCAGGTTGCTGTGGAACAATCCTTTTCTACACTATGAATATGTATTACTCTCATTTGTTAATAAAAATTTGATTGGCTGATAGCTGGGCACAAAGAGGTTGAGCACCAGAGTCAGACTAGGAGAATTCTGGGAAGTGGAAGGGTGGAGTCAGAAGTCACCAGCAAATGCAGAGAAGCAAGATGAGGATGTTGTGTTGAGAAAAGGTACCAAGCCACATGGCTAAACATAGATAAGAATTATGGGTTAATTTAAGTGTAAGAGCTAGTTAGTAATAAGCCTGAGCTACTGACCAAGCATTTATAATTAATATAATCCTCTGTGTGGTAATTTGGAAAGCGACTGCTGGGTGTTTGGGAACAGGTGGACTGGACAAGGAACTTCTGACTATACCAGATGAAGGGTGAGGAGCCAAAGGGTGGTGCCCCAGCAAAACATCTGCTCTTTCTGGGCCTCTGTCTTCTCATGTGTGATTGGCAGGTAGATTGTGCAGGTGTCTTAGAATCTCCTTGCTGGTAAGTTTGATTTTTATCACCATTCCAACCAGCCCAGGCAATCCTCCGACAGTGTCCTCATTTTTTATGCTATACTTTAGGAGTTTGGACAAGCTATTTGCAAGTCAATTAGAAGGAAAATTTTCTATCCCCACAATGAAAATGAGAAGCTATAAATTAAGATTAACCTCCAGCCATCTGCCAAGGTGGACCCTCACCCTGAGAACCTACGGTTACATCTAGAAAATTTTAAGAGCTCTTCCTGGCTACAGTCAATTCATCCAGAGTCATCTCGGCTGCTGAATCTGGGGTACCACTTGGGACCCCATGTCAGAAAAGAGGAGACACAGAATAGATGAAACTCAGTAGCTTCTCTCCCTGCATGCTGTGTGACATCTGTCAGCTCTCCCAGCCTCTCTGTTCTCTTCCATCATTTGTAAATTCAGTCCACAGTCATGGAGAGCCTGCTAAGTGCTATCGATGAACGAAAGAGGTGGCCGTCTCTGCCAAAGCTGATACTCCACTATAGGAAACCAACGGAAATAAACAGGCCGATGACACCAGTGTGGGAGGTGAGTGCTGTGGAGCAGGGTGAGGAGGGCTGGGGATGGCATCTGCCTGCTTGCCCACCCCAGAGTTCTGGGGGGATGAGGGAGTCCCAAGTGTCATTCTGTTGGACAGTAATGCGCAGTGCAAATGAAAACAGTGGAGTGTTGGAAATGGGGGCATCCTGTTCAATGGGAAACATCTGCAGAGATTCCAAAGGCCCAAGGTGGAGGCAGTGATCTGGGGAGAAAGAACTTGACTGTCCTCCACCCCAATGGCCTCAGCCCTGCTTGTCCTTTAGAATCCCAGACTCTCCTGGATGCTTGGGCTGGCAAGATGGTTGAGCATGTAAAGGTGCTTGGGGCTACGGCTGATGACCTGATCCCTGGGACCCACATGGTAGAAATCAGGAACTGCTCCCACAAATTGTGCTTTGACCTCCATGTGCACACACTTGGCATGCCCACACACAATAAGTAAATGCAATGCAAATTTCTTTTTAAGTTGGGCGTGGTGGTATACACCTTTAATCCCAGCACTCAGGAGGCAGAGCCAGGCTCTGTGAATTGGAGCCCAGCCTGGTCTACATAGAGAGTTCCAGGAAGCCAGGGCTACATAGAGAGATCTTGCCTCAAAAAAATTCTATTTATTTATTTATTTATTTATTTATTTATTTATTTATTTATTTATTTATTTATTATTTTAAGAATCCCTTTGGAGGGGCTCAAGAGATGGCTCAGCTGTTAAGAACACCGGCTGCTCTTCCAGAGGACCTGGGTTTGAGTCACAGCACCTACATGGCCACTCATAACCATCTGCAATTCAAAGTCTGACGCCCTCTTCTGGCCCCCACAGGCACCAGGCATGCACGTGGTGCAGAGGCATCCATGCAGGCAAACACTGATACACATTTTTAAAAGGTGGGTATCCCCTGGGCACATCTTGAAAGACTTTTTCAGAGGCCACAGAGAAGCAGGCCTCTGGGGCAGGGGCAGACCGCCCTAGCTTGAGATTAGGCAATGCTAATTAATATGTGACTAGTGAGGCTATACAAAGGGAGCGACCTGCCCACTGGCAGGCACCCAGGGCTGCTGGCGCCCAGGCCTGAACTTCCCCACACTGAGTGAGTCACCACCAGGTGTGACGTAGCACGGAAGCCCTCGGGGATAGCCCAGCCCCTCCCACCTTCCTGCAGGTTGGTTCTTTCTCTCCTTGGAGGGAGAAACACCTGCTTGGCTAGAACGCACAAAAGCGGGGGCTCCGTCCCCAGCACCTCATAAGCCAGGCTTAGTGTGGATGCCTGCAATCCGGGGACTAAGTAGGTGGAGGCCAGGGAAATCCAAGTTCAAGGCCACTCTCAGCTACTTAGATCCTGTCAAAATAAATAAATAGATAAAAGAAAGAATGTATAGGCTGTACTGAGGGAGCCTTGTAAACACAGCTCCCTTACCTGTCTGGACAATGTGGTAGGCTGGGTGCTGCTACTGCAATTTGTACCCGAAGAAACCCAGGGTTAGGCAGGTCTTAGACCTGCCCAAAGTCACCCCAAGAGCCTGGCCCTAGAGCGTTGGACTTAGCTAAAAACAAAAAACAAAACAAAAACCAAAAACACCTATCACTGTGGAAGGGGCAGAGCCAGGGCAGCATTAGGCAAGGAGGTTGAGATCTGGCAGATCTTGGGGGACACAGCCCTGGGCAGAGACATCACTGATGCCATGGCCTGACCTTTGTTGCAGTCTGGGTGGAGTCACCCAGATATCAGTCTCGGGGCCTCCCTTCCCAGCTCCGCCTGGGCTCCACCTTCCTCATACCAATGCCCAGAGCCACTCCTGTCTCTCAAACACCAGCAACTGGACCAGTCCCTGCCTGTGACCTGTCCACAGAGGGGGTTCCTGTCCTGGAACTGTGATGCCCCATCTGACCTCAGTTCTCTCTGTCTGACCCACAGATGGATGTTTGGGATCCATGGCTCCTGTGGGCTCCTGGGGGACAACGATCTGGCTTTGCTTTCTCTTTCCCAAACTCTCAAACAGATTTTTTTTTTTTTTTTTTAAACCACCGAGGGGCCCAGCCTCCAGCAAGCTCTCAGCACGTCAGAGAAACTGGAGAGGAGATGTGGATAGGTGAACTACCGGAACAGATGCGCAGAGACACATGGGAACTTTATCTGAGGGCCAAAGCTTAATTCCTCATTTTATTTCCCTCTCTGCTGGTTGTTCTTCCTATTCTGTTCTTTCTCCGTTTGTTCTTTCACCCAGATGTTCTTCTTCTTCTTCCCAGTTGTTTCTCTTCTATCCATCCCTGATGTTTTCCCCTCCCTTTCCCTTCTCCTAGCTCTGGCTCTCATCTTATCCCTTTTATACCTCCTAATACAAGGACTTCTATGCAAGAAAAGATTACTTCATAACCATAAGTTACTATTTTCCAAGAACAAATTAAAATCTACATAGGAAGAAATCACATAAAGGTCACAAGTTACATGTTTTCCTTAGAAGCCCACAAGTAGTTAAACATTTTTCTTTGTGTTCATTTTCCCACCATAACATCTTCGCCTCAAAGCAATGATTCCTTTATTACTGATTCACAAAGTTTGAAGCAAGCTAAGTGTATTTTAGCCAGTTCCCTTTGTACTGGCGGCCGATGCTTGTGGCTTCAGGGTAGCAGATTCCTATCCTATAAAAAACTTTCAGCAAGTGGTCAGCTAACCGTCTACTTTTCTTTACACACAATAGGGTCATTTAATTTCCTTTCACAAGTTTGTTTTTTCAAGGTGCATACTGGGACCTGTGATTAATTCTGTAAGTTACATGACCAAGAACTCAGGCCTGACCTTGGGTGTAGGGACATAATTGTTTTCTTTAATCATCTGCCTGTTTTTCCACAGGCAGCATTCATGGGTCTATAATGCATGGAACTTCCTTGTTTTTAATTTTCATCTTTGGTAAATCTCATACCTAACAAAGGGAAGGTGACTGTTAGCCTATTTTTGTCTTTTTTTGTATCTCTTACTGGAGAATTGGCAGAATAACCTAAACCGTTTTCCCAATCATCTTTACTGTCTTAACCACCTGTATCTTTTAGGCTAACTGAGAAAGTTCAGTTATATCATAGATCTAACCAGTCATCATTGCTCTGAAAGAATCGTCTTCATTATGATCTGCAAGTAACCTGCCCAGCGAGGAGTGGGGTTTTCCCATGAAACAGTCACACTGTACTGGATACAGTGGGACCCCTTCACATAGTAATCACAGCACAGCAGAAGCAAGGGTCATTCTGGAGATACGCGGCCCCCCCCCCCGGGGGAGGGGGGGCGACAACACACTTTGCCTCTCCAGGGTTTAGCATTGCTATTCTGTGACTAGAACTCCATAAGCTCTGTTGCTGACTGCAGCTCCTCTTACATGGCCCCTGACCATTTTTTTTTAAACTTTATTTTAGATAGGCATTAATTTTGTAGCTGAGGTATCTTGGAACTCACTCTATAAACCAGGCTGGCCTTGAACTCATGGCACTCATCCTGCCTGAGTCTTCTAAGTGCTCTGATTATAGGTGTGAACCACCATACCCAGGAGGGGTTAAAAGAGCTGTTTTGGGGGCTGGAGAGATGGCTCAGTGGTTAAGAGCATCTGGCTGCTCTTCCAGACATTTTGAGATCAATTCCCGGCAACCACATAGTGGAACCACATGGTGGCTCACAACCATCTGTAATGAGGTCTGGCACCCTCTTCTGGTCTGCAGGCATGCATGCAGACAGAACACTGTATACATAGCAAAAGTAGATAAATTAAATCTTTTTTTTTTTTTTTTTTTTTTTTTTTTTTTTAAGAGCTGTTTCTGGAAGCAGCATCAGGCTGAAGGATGTTGGGGTCCACTCCTGATGTGGCCATAACTTTTCTTTTGCCCAGAACTGCTCCACCTAGGGTACCACCCAGTGAGAAAACCATGTTTGTGCCGAGTGTTTAAAGCTCCTGGGGTCCTAGATTTGGCTGCTTTTTGTCATAGAGTCTACTTAGGTCCCAGGACAACTGAAGGTTAGAACAGCTCAGACTCCAGCCTGTTAAAGACAGAATCCTGGCTACTCACTGGCCCAGACACTGTGGGACTCTCTGTCCTTCTCTCTTTCCTGCTCCACAAGTGAGTTGAGTTCAAGTTTAGAGAGAGCTGTGGTTACTGGAATGGCCCAGACAATGCTGTCCCTGGGTTCTAGGTCTCTCGAGCAGATGTCCAGCGTCAAATGGCCAGAGCATAGAGGACCTATCCCAGGAAAAAAATAACCACACACATCAAAAGTAGTCTACAAAATGAGTGTCCACCTAGTATGGGACTGTTGTGGAATAATCTTTTTGTACACTGTGAAGATGTGTCACTCTGATTGGTTTAATAAAAAGCTAAACAGCCAATAGCTAGGCAGGAGGTATAGCAGGAACTTCTGGACAGAGAGAGCTCTGGGAAGAAGAAAGGCAGAGTCACCAGCCGGATGCAGAGGAAGCAAGAGATGCAGGAGAAGAGCAAAAGGATAGGTATTCATCATGTGGCAACACGTAGATGAATAGAGATGGTTTACTTAAGAGCTTGGGGAGTCGGGCAGTGGTGGCACATGCCTTTAATCCCAGCACTTGGGAAGCAGAGGCAGGCGGATCTCTGTGAGTTCAAGGCTACCCTGGTCTACAAAGAGAGTTCTAGGAAAGGTGCAGAGCTACACAGAGAAACCCTGTCTTGAAACTGCCCCCCCAAAAGAGCTTGTGGAACAAGCCTGAGCTATAGGCCGAGCTTTTATAATTAATAATAAGTCTCCCTGTCTTTATTGGGGAGCTGATAGTCCAATGAAAAAGTCCAACTATGAAGTCTGACTCCATGGAACAGCTGCAAGAACCACAGTGAGTATGTAGCAGGCAGTAAACAGAAAATATGCTCACAGTTTTGGGGTAAGATTTATTTTACTTTATGTGTATTTTCTTACATGTATGCCTCTACACCACATGTGTGCCTGTGTCCATGGAAGTCAGAAGAGGGCATTGGATTCCCTGGATTCAATGGTTGTGAGTCACCGTGTGTATGCTGAGAACCAAACCTGGATCCTTTGCAAGAGCAACAAGTGCTCTTAACTGCTGAGCCGGCTCTCCAGACCCTAAAAATTCCTTTTCAGAGTGTTCCTTCTGCTGTTTGTTGAGCACAAAGCACAGATGTTTTAATGATCGTGGCCAGCGGCCGGGGCAGAAAGTCTGTCACGTCAAACCACAGAACTCACCAAAATAGACCATCTCCCAACATCCTTGTCACCAGCCCTCAGAGGGCCAAGTAGAAAGCCATGAGGCTGGCACTCAAGGTTGGCTCTGGTTTGAGTTAGCCCATTTCTTTGGAATTTTCTCCCACAATGTACCTGCTTACACTTGGGCCCCGGACAACTTGCACTAAGATGTTGGACCATTTTTATCTTAATTTTTTTTTTGAGACAGGGTTTCTCTGTGTAGTTTTGGAGCCTGTCCGCCACCACTGCCCGGCTTTTATCTTAAGTTTTAAAATATTTATCCTATGTGTAGAGTTCTTTGCTTGCATGGATGTATGTGTCCCTGTTGCCTGGGGATGTCAGGAGGAGGTTTTAGAACCCTTCTTTTTCACCCAGCTCCCAAATAAATACATACAGTCTTATTCTTTCTTATGAATGCCCAGCCTTTGCTTGGCTTGTTTCTAGCCAGCTTTTCTTATGTTAAATTATCCTATCTTTTGCCTCTGGGCTTTTATCGCTCTCTGTTCTATATACCTTTCTTTACTTCTTACTCCTGGCTTGCTGTGTAGTGGGGTGGCTGGCCTGGAGTCCTCCTCTCCTTCTCTCACTCCTCGCTCCCCTTTCTCTCTTTTCCTCCTATTTATTCTCTCTGCCCGCCAGCACCACCTACTCTTTCTCCTGCCTAGCTATTGGCCATTCAGCTCTTTATTAGACCATCAGGTGTTTTAGACAGGCAAAGTAGCACAACTTCACAGAGTTAAATGTAGCATAAAAGAATGCAACACATATTTGTATCATTAAACAAATGTTCCACAGAATAAACAAATGCAACACATCTAAAACCAATATTCCACAACACCCCTGGAACTGGAGTGATGGATGGTTGTGATCAACCATGTGGATGTGCTGGGAACTGAACCTGAGTCTTCTGCAAGAGCAGCAAGTGTTCTTAACCACTGAGCCATCCCTCCAGCCCCACTTTTCTACTTTCTGCCTCTCCAACCTGCTGTCACAGGTCTGAAGTCTCTCTCAAGCCTGGTTTCTGTTATTCTTTGTTCTGTCTTAGTACAGTGTGGTAGCCTTTGGAGTCAGCCCTTCTGTGGTCACTGCTCACTGTCATAAATAAAACTTCCAGAAGCACTGTTTCCCTCCCCACTAACTATGAGATGATGGTGGTCACAATGGTGGTGGTGGTGGTGTGTGTGTGTGTGTGTGTGTGTGTGTGTTTGTCTGTGTGTGTGCCTGTGTGTGTGTCTGTGTGTCTGTGTGTGTGTGTGTGTCTGTGTGTGTGTGTCTGTGTGTGTCTGAGTATTAGAAACGGGTGCTAGGCATCCTCCTCTGTCACTCTCTGTCTGTTCCTTTGAGGCAGAGTCTCTCGCAGAATGGGCAGTGTGAGTCTATTTGCCAGGCCGACAGCTGCCAAGCCCCTGGGTCCTCCCATCTTTTCCCTTTCAGTGATGGGGTTACAGGTGCGGAGCCCACTCCCAGCTTGCTCCGAGGATGCTGGGGTCCCAGCTCCAATCCTCATACTGGAGCAACAAGCTCTCTTAAGCTCTGAGCCATCTCTCCTGCCCCAGCATTCACAGGGTGGCCTTGACCTTCAGTGGGCACTAGTTAGATTTTTTTCTTCTAACTTTCTGCTTTGAGGGTGGAGTGGGGGACAACAGGGTCTCACTGTGTGGCTCTGGCTGGCCTGGAACTCACTCTGTAGACCAAACTGGCTTGAACTCAGAGATCCACCTGCCTCCCTCTGTCTCCAGAGTGCTGAGATTAAAGGCATGCACCATCACTGCCTGGCACACCTGTCTCCATCTCAGTCTTTCTCAAGAGCTTTTCTGTAAGGTGAAGGAACTGAGCACAGCCTAGAGGAGCCAGCAGGGAGCTGTGGCTGTTGGGGGACCCTGATGAAGCCTGTTTGATGTCTGAATGCTGTTCTCAGAAAGAAGGCAGATTCTGTAGAGCCAGTCACCACCTGGAAAATACAGTGCCTTCCAATACCAAGTCTTCCTGGGGCACACCTTTGGCCTTTGTTAATCTTGTTCCCTGGGATAGGAAGTCGCTTTTTTCTGGAAGGCACAAGCCCAACTCACTTAGCAGATGTGCCAAGAGTGGACAGTGGGCCAGGCACTGACCAAGGCTCGGTGAGGCCCAAGGCGACTGTGTTGTGCTGTTACTAGCTGTAGAACTCGGGGCATCAGCTGGGTGGCAGTAGATGGCTAATATGCCCTTAATGGATTTTCATTAATTTTCTCTAGCATGAATACACAGCCAATCTCTCTTGAGGAAGAGACATTTTGGGGTATTCCATTTTTATATGGATAACTCAGGGTCCAGCCTGAGCAGGAGGGCAGCCGTGTGTGTGTGTGTGTGTGTGTGTGTGTGTGTGTGTGTGTGTGTGTGTCTGCCCTTCCACAGGGGAACTTATTAGTGAGCCTTGAATCAGTGAGTCACTTCACATCCAAAGGCTGCTTCTCAGTTGCGGAGACCACTCTCCATTCCAGCATTACCAGCTGTTACTAGAAATTCCTAATGAGACAGAATACATCATCTCAGAAATGACGAGAGTGGCCCAGGAAATCAGCAACACACCACCAGGAAACACACAGCTTATGGGAGACTTTCATGAGGGCGAGCTCTGAGAAAGCACCTGGACTCTCGCTCCCTCTTCTGGGGAAAAGGGTCGACAGAATCCAGAGGCACAGAAGATAGATAACTTTCCACTAAAGATTTCAGATGTTCAAAAGACGCCGAAGGAAGATGGCACCGGGCCAAGAGAGGCTTAGCAGATGACGTCTCTGAACTGAACGGAAATGGTGACTTGGGTTGAACCACATGCAGAGAAGAGTGAGTGATTGTTTTTCTGTCCATTCGGAGTAAACTCAATGAAGCATCTGTGTACTCTTAGTTGGAAATACACACACACACACACACACACACACACACACACACACATCTAGCCACAGACTGAGCACCAGTGGGCACTTTTCTGAAATATTTATCCTCAAATAAAAGGCACAAATGTTGCCAGGTGATGGTGGCGCACGCCTTTGATCCCAGTACTTGGATTAGGCAGAGGCAGGCGGATCTCTGTGAGTTCGAGTCCAGGACAGGCTCCAAAGCTACAGAGAAACCCTGTCTCAAAAAACAAAAAAACAAAACAAAACAAAAAAAAGGCACAAATGTCACCAAGAAAACCTTCATTTTATCTAAACATGCTATGGGCTGCAGGAATATATTTTAAGAGCAGCTGGTTGTGGCAAAGCCACTACCCGAGAGGATCAGGGAATTCCTTCAGAGGAAACCAAATTCCGGGGAGCTTTTCGTGTTATATAGTTTATTGTATATCAGTGTCTTCATATGTGCCTTCCTAGCTTTTCCAATTGATTTTTTCCTAAGAATTGCCAACAGTGTGGACTGATCACTATTTGTACATATATGTTTGAGGTATTTGGAGAATGACCTCGAGAAAGACTTCCTTCCCTCAGGCCCATCCGTTTCTTCTCCTTTTAGTGCTGGAATCAGCTATCTCCCTTAGCCACATTCAAGGACTAACAGAAATAACAGTCCAGACCACCACATGCTAGTCTCCTGATTTAAGGTAAATTCCACAAGTAGACACCGCCTAGGTCAGGTGGACCTTAAGTAATACCTTCACACAATTTAGCTTGGACCCTCCTTTCTTACAGCCTTACTAATTTTACAGACCTCTAACTCCTTACCTAACCACTTCTAGGAATATTTAGATAACCTTCTGCACTGACAGCTATGCTCAGCCAGAACCCCAGTTCAAGCCTCCCTGTAATTATCATCATTGGCAGCATCCAGCCAGATGCATCCCCAGATGGAGGAAAGTACCTTGTCAGAGATACCTCTGTACTCTTTAAGAACAGACTTAAGCATCCAGACTACCTGTTTGAGAAGGCCTAACAGATGTGCCAATTAACCTTAACTTTCTCCTTTCCCAAATCTTGCCTCTAGTTCTAGATCTCCCTTTAACTATCAGAGGCATCTAGCTGTACACAGGTTGCCTATCGACCGAGCACGCTTTCTCCCACCCTGCAGAAAAATGGCAGATAGCTTGGACAGATAGGGTCAAAGGGATAGCCGGGTGGCAGTGGTGAACGCCTTTTATCCCAGCACTCAGGGAGGCAGAGCCAGGCGGATCTCTGTGAGTTTGAGGCCAGCCTGGTCTACAGAGTGAGTTCCAGGACAGGCACCAAAACTACACAGAGAAACTCTGTCTCAAAAATCACACACACACACACACACACACACACACACACACACACACACACACACACACACATACACACACACACACACACACAGGTCAAAGGGATAAAAAGGCAGTTTTATTTTTCAGAGAAGCAGGATAGAATTTAGAAGTATAAGGAGACGAAGAGGAGGGAAGGAGTGGAGAACTTGAAGACAGAACTGAGAGGGATGAGGAGGATTCTGACCAGAGAAAACGTGTGGATGAGATGGAAGATGAGGAAGACCCAGATGGGGAAGTACTAGCTGGGTAAGAACAAGATGAGAAGGACCCAGATGAGGCAGAATTAAGAGAGAGAATTAAGTTAAGATAGAACTTAGAGGGAACAGTAGATAAAGGTAGAGAGAAATCAGGTAAGAAAGGAGCTAGGCACGAGAACAGAACCGAAGCTGTGTAGATAGGATTTTATCTCAGGAATAAAGTAGACGGACAAAGAGCTTGGTGTACTTAGATTCATTTCCCTAAAATAATTCTCGATGTTCGTAGTTTCTCTCCTGAGCCCCTGGGAAGTATAATATTAAGGCTGGTCCTTTTAATATTATACAAGATAAACATATCACAGCAAATATTTTCTTACAACAGAAATAGAGAAAATAACATGCAATTATTAACTCGCCTTAACACAGTGGCAAGGCAGGAAGAAGGTAGATGTATTCATAGTTTTGAAAAAAAATTGTTATTTTAGACCAGTGAGATGGCTTACCTGGCATGGCTGGAGACCTGGGTTTAATCCCTGGAGCCCACATAAAGGAGTACCTTCCAGAGAGTTGTCCTCTGACCTCCATCCACGTGCACATGAAACACACACACACACACACACACACACACACACACACACACACACACACACATACACTTTTGACAATTGAAAGTGTTTCTTCTTTATTATTATTAGTGATTGTGTGTGTGTACATATGCACACATGCCATAGCAGATGTGTGTCGGTCAGTTCTCCCTGCCCACCGTGGGTTCTGGGCATGGCACTCAGGTCATCAGGCTTGGCAGCAAGCATTTTTACTCAGTGAGCCATCTCTCCAGCCCTGGGCTAACGGTTTCTTAAGGCCCATAGGAAGGTTGGGTAAGACCTAAGAGTAATTCAGATTTCTCGGTTCATGGCACATGGTCCTTGAGATACCCATGCTTATCAAACAGCAGTCCTCTGCTGACCTATTGTGCAGGACCCACGGTTTTCTGTTTTGTTTTCCAAATACAGGTGTTATGGGAGTGACTCACTTACGCCCACTTTTGCTACAAAGCATTATTGTTTTTTAGACAGGGTCTCACATGCTCAGGATGACCTTGAATTCCTGATCCTCCTGCCTCCACATCCCAAGTGCTGTGTTACAAGCATGGGTCACCATACCGACCACTCAGCTGTTTTCGTGGTCAGCTTGTATCTGGCTTGCTCCTCATAGCTTCCTCAGCCTGATATATATATCTTAAGCCCAGGGATGGTACCACCCATATTGGGCTGGGCTCTTCTTCAGCAATCCTTAATCAAGAAAATGTCCAACAGGCTCACCTACATGCAATCTGATGTAGGCATTTTCTTAGTTGAGATTCCTCTTCCCAGATAACTCTAGCTTGTGCCTAGTCAAAAACCCAAGCAGATTATCTTGATTACAATAATTGACTTGGGAAGACCCATCTCAATTGTGGGCAGGATCATTCCCTAGGCAGGGGATCCTGAACTGTATAAGAGTGGAGACAGTGAGCAGAACACTAGCATGCATGGGGCACTAGCAGGCATGGGGCACTAGCATACATGGGGCAATAGCATGCATGGGGCACTAGCATGCATGGGGCACTAGCAGGCATGGAGTACTAGCTTGCATGGGGCACTAACATGCATGGGGCACTAGCATGCATGCATTCATTGTTCTCTTCTGATTGGGACATTATGTGGCCAGTTGCTTCAAGATCCCGCTGCCTTGATTTCCCTGCCATGGTGGACTGTAACATGGAACTGTGAGCTAAAAATAACTTTTCCTGCAGTTACTTTTGTCAGGGCATTTTATCACAGCAATGCAAAAAAAAAAAAAAAAAAAAAAAAAAAACTAAGACAGGCTCTGAGGCTTATTCCCTTTGAGAAACACAGGGCAGTAATGAGCCTTGTACCTCCATGTGAGTCAGTGCTGGGACTTATAGGATGACTGATAGCCTGATGATATGATAGATATCTGAGCTTCCTGACTTCAAATCCAAAGAATTGAGATTTTAGATGTGCACTGCCATGTCTAGCCTTATCCTGTATCATTTTGTTATTTTGAGACACAGCTCCGTGTAGCCCCAGGCTGATGTCAAACTTGCGGTGTAGCTGAGGATGACCTTGAACTCCTGATTCTCCTTCCTCCCAAGTGCTAGGAATATAGGCCTGTGTCATCATGCCTAGTTTTATGTGTATAGGGGACCCAACACAGGTTGGAAAGCACTCTCCCAGTTGAGTCACACCTCAGACTCAAACACCTCTAGTCTGTGTTTTCAAAATTGTTTTTGTTTTTGTTTTGTTTTGTTTTTTTGGTAGTTTGTTCAGCTCACTGTTTTACACAAAGGATCCTGAGCAACCAAAAGAAATTTGGTGCCGACGGTAAGGATTTGAGGGTATGGCCAGGATGCTGGGGATTAAGTTTATGCTGGAGAGCACTAAACCAACTGAGCTACACCCCCAGCCTGCTAAGGTAATTTTGAACCCCAAGTTATTTTAGAGCCTCAGGCAGAGCCCAAGGCCCCAACCTGGAGGCGCAGTGCCACCTGGTGGCAGCTTGGAAGAACAGGAGCCGACCTGCAGCCCGCTCCGTGATCATTTTATTCCCAATTGTATACAGAACCTCCGAGTCCTACATATTTCCGTAAGAATTATAGACTTCAGCTTAAGAGAGCACAGAGTGCCAGAAAGAACATGCAGCGATGCGGTCTAGTCCCAGGTTTATTTTGATCAGCTGTGACTTGGGCCACTGCTTCTGGTGTCTTCTGGGAAAGGTGACAGGGAAGAGGAGGTAGGAGGTGGAGGATCAGGGGCGCTACCAGTCCCATCCACCCAGGGTTGAGGGTTCTGCTCCTTTCCATCCCCAAACAGAGCAGCTGTTTACTTTTGTGAGAGACAATGTCTCACTATGCAGCCCTGGCTGGCCTGGAACTCATGATGTAGTCCAGGTTGGCTTCAAACTCAGAGAACCACCTGCCTCTGCCTCCCGAGTGCTGGAATTAAAGGCGTGGACTACCATGCCTGGCTCCTATTTTTAAAGATTTACTATTTTGAGTTTTATGTGCACAGGTGTTTTGCCCACACTGAGTGTCTGTACACCATGTGTGTGCAGTGCCTGGGGACAGAAGGCACTGGATCCCCTGGAACTGGAGTTACAGATGGTTGTGAGCTGCCATGTGGGTGGCTGGGAATGGAACCTGGGTCCTCTAGAAGAGCAGCCAGTGCTCTTAACCACTGGACCATTTTTTCTAAGTCCTTTACTAAAATAAATTTTATATTATGTCAGATTTTGTGTGAACAGAGTAGGAAGCTGGGCATGGTGGTCCACATCTTTAATCCCAGCACCTGGGGGGGTGGAGTCAGTAGTTCAAAGTCATCTTCAGCTTCCTAGTGAGTCTGAGGCCAGTCTTGGCTACTGCTACACGAGATGTTGTCTTGAAATGCAAAAATAAATAAGCAGTTAAATAACTTACAAAGAGCAGACTTGTAGAGCTTAAGGAAGTATTAAGGGCTAGAAAGATGGCTCAGCAGTTAAGAGCATTAGATGATCTTCCAGAGGACTCCAGGTCCAATTCCCAGCACCGACATGGCCACTCACCATGGTCTGTAACTCCAGTTCCAGGGGAATCTAATTCCTCTTCTGGCCTCTGAAGGCACCAGGCATGCATGTGGTGTACATTCATGCAGATAGAATACCCATACAAATAAATATATAAGTAAGTATTAGCAGCAGTGCATGTTAGGATACCCCTGTAATCCACCCATCACCTATGAGGTAGAGGCAGAAGGATTAGGAAGGAATTCAAGGCCAGTCCAGGCTACAATAAGGAGTGTGAGGGCAACCTGGGCTGAGCCCTTGTGTTAAAAACAAAAGAAAACAGTAACAGAATTATAATCATTTCTGGTTTCAATACTGGAATGCGGAGCTATTTTTTCCCCAGGAATGTATCATTTTAGCTAAGGAGTATGGCAGGCAGCACTTTCCCTGGCAGAGCGGACTTACAGCATCATCTGCAGTCAGTGACCCTTCGGACTGTGTGTGTGTGGCCCAGGGTGGCACCCATGTGCAGCAGGACTCTTGTTCACACATCAAATGTGGCTTTTCTGACTGATCAGTCAGGAAAGAGACTGCACACAAAGAACTCTGCTCAATGGGCTGATTTAAAAAACACAATTTTTTATTAGTTTCAACATCAAAACTCGTTACAGGTAATTGCAAAGTGTCCCCCAAATGACATTCTGCTTTTGTCACCTCACAGGACAAGGGATGTTAAGAGATCCTCGGCACACAGGACAGTTGAAGCTGATAATGAACTATGGCCCACCACGTCAAGCCCACTAAAACACAGGACACACGGACGAAAATCACTGACTGTTTTTCACAAGTGCGGCGGTATTCACTACAGTGCACGGGACCAGGGAGATTACAGACATGTCCAGATTCAGGAAGAAATCCAGCGGCAGGTTTGGTTATGAAGAACAAAGTACAGCAGCTGTGAAGGCTTTCTCACACTTCAAAGATGCAAAGGGCACACAAGTGACAGGAATCAATACTCAGGGGCTGAAAGCAGAGGGTATGGCACACTCACGGACTGACACCTGTTGTCTCTCCTTAGTCCTCGAGCTGACTTAGGAAGACTGGAGACCAACAGGGAACAGTACAGGAAAACACAAATTATCTGCATAGATAGAAAAGAAAGCCTCCTTCTGACAAGAATGCACACCTAGTCAAGGCCATGTAGGAGCTCCAAGGGTCACAGGACCCACTTCAAGGGTTGCAGGTTTCCAAGAGAAAGCACAAATCCAAGTTAGCAGGTCTCTGCACCTTTACTTCCCCCGAGGTCACTTCTCAGCCTTGACTAGAAACCTAACAGGGAATAGGACAAGTTTCCAGCCCTGGCCAGAGACCCAACAGTCGCTATTATCTGCAGCTGGGCTGTGTGTACAGCCAGTAACCCTTGTTGTTGAGACAGGGTCTGACGCACAGACCAGGCTGACCTTAAACTTGCAACAATCCTCCTACCTTCGCCTTGAAGTGCTGGCATGACGGGCGTATGTCACCATGCTTGACTACATTTGGAAATCCTGATTCTGAACTATCACCTTTTGCTCTACTCAAGAGTGAAGGGAACTGTGGCATGCTGAGGATGAGGATGGCCCTGGAGAACCACACTGCAAGGGGAGTGTAAAACACCAACAGTCATTTGTCATGTGGTGTCAGGGTCCATATATCTCACTCTTCCCATGTACTTAACTGTGTAGAACGAGTCTCTAGAACATGGCTTCTTGGTTGGAAACAAATATTTTCCCAGGACTTTTGTTCCTCTATATTGTCACTAAGAAAAGAAAAATACCCCCCCTTTTTTTTCCCTTTGAGACAGGCTTTTGCTTACATATCCCAGGCTAGTCTCATTCTCTCAATCCCCCTGCCTCACCCTCCTGAAGGCTGAGATTACAGGCCTGTGCCACCACACCCAGACAGTTGTTTCCTTTAACACAGATGTATTAAGGAACACAGAGGACACAGAGGGAGGAGGAAGGGTGACCAAGCTCACCTGTGTGACAGGTGAGGGCCAAGGCTCTACAGAGAAGAGGGCAAGCTGACAGGCATGAACCCCAGGCATCAAAGAATCACATACACTTCCACTGATAATTATACCTAAAGCCTTCCTTTAAAAAATAAATCCTTGAGTCTATAAAATAGTTTACATAAAAATATAAAGCCCATGTCCATCTTTAGTGTTGAATAGAACTTGATTTTCTAAGCACTGAGGGAGTGAGACCTCCCCCAGCAAACCTTTAACTCCATGCATGTGGCCTCTGTGCCCAGGTCCTCTCTTATGACTGTTTGTGTTTTGACTGCATGAATGTGGCTATCCAGGGAAGCCCACATAAAGTGCTAACATAAGTGCTGGTGACCGAGGATTATGTAAGCAGACTGCAACCCACAGCTCAATGGTGATGAAAACACAAGCCACAATCAAGCTGATTAACAACTCCCAAGTCACTGCCTCCATCATTGACGTTTCTTATTTATCCTAAGGAGGAGTCTCTCCTACCTGCTGGGCCTTCGGCTCTTCTCTATGTGACAGGGAGGAGCATCCTCCCTATTTTAAGAGCCCAGTGCATGAAAAGACATGGAAGAACGGGGAAGGCCAACTGCAGTCCCCGCTGCGACGTGCACTTCCTTGTAAGTCTGGTGCCAGCTCAGCCACATTGATTCTAAGACAGTCAAAGCATTTCACTTGATAATCATGACACTTGTTTTGGTCTGATTTGCTTTTTTAGACAGGGTCTCACTGTGTAGCCCTGGCTGGCCTGGAACTCACTGAATTCAGAGATCCACCTACAGTACTAAAATTAAAGGTCCTCCCATCACGGCCAGCCATCATCATGACATTTTACAAAGGCAGGCCTGGGGCTGCAGAGTAGTAGCTCAGTGTGCAAGAGTGCTTGGTGTTCTTGAGGACCAGAGTTCAGTTCCTTCCTAGTACTCACTTCGGATGCTTTACTACTGTCTCTAGCTCCAGGAGATCCAATGCCGTTTTGGCTTTTGTGGGCACCCATATGTACACATGTAGACATACACACCAACACATAAATAAAAATAAATCTTTAAACCTTACCAATCTATATTCTCAATTTTAAAATACTTTTCGAGACAGAATTCATGAAAATGGCAAACAGTTGTCCCCTTGTGGGACAAACTGATCCTGACCTGTCCCCCTGGTTATCCCCTCAACTCAAACTGCCCATTAGTGGTCACAATGATCTATGTAAACCTTTATGTGGAACTTAAAATCTTCTCTGTGTAATCTCCCCTTTTTTGAGATAACCCAATGTAGCCCAGGCTGACCTTAAATTCACTATTTAGTTGAGCACAACCTTGAACTTCTGACCCTTCTGCCTCTACCTCCCAGGTGCTGGGATTACAAGTGTGTGCCAGCCTGCCTGGCCTCTTCCTAATGTTTGAGGGATGCTGTAAGAGTTCCTGACTATCAGCTTTCCAAGATGAGGGGCTACTCTTATCTCTTCTGCCTCTCCACCTCTTTACATGGTTTCTGCAGGTGGGTGTGTTGGGAAAATCTAGACTCTAAGAGCCAAACTACTGGAGTCCTGTGGGCCAGCCCTCCTAAGTGTCACGGCTTCATTACCCTCCACAGGGTTTTCCTAACACAAAACCCATTCTCTTTCCTTACATTCTTCATAGTTTGATTCCCACAAAGAGGTTCTGATTCTGAAGAAACCATGGTTACTTTTAGAGTTTCTTTCTGTAGAATGGATTGCAGTCTGTAGAAAGGAAAAGTGAGAAAGAGCTCCCAAGGATCTCAAAAGGGGGATGCTAGAATCCCCGAGTAGAATTATTTCTAAGAAATAATTCAGCCGGGTGGTGGTGGCACATGCCTTTAATCCCAGCACTTGGGAGGCAGAGGCAGGCAGATCTCTGTGAGTTTCAGGCCAGCCTGGTCTACAGAGAGAGTTCCAGGAAAGGCGCAAAGCTACACAGAGAAACCCTGTCTCGAAAAACCAAAAAAAAAAAAAAAAAAAAAAAAAAAAGAAAGAAAAAAGAAATAATTCAGCCAGGTGTGGTGGTGCATACCTTTAATCCCAGCACTGTGAATGAAGAAACAGGCGGATCTCTGTGAGTTCAAGGCCAGCCTGGTCTACAGAGTGAGTTCCAGGACAGCCAGGGCTACACAGAGAAATCTTGTCTCCAAAAGTCAAAAACAAAACAAAATTTCAATTTGAAAAAAAAAATGTACATAAAATCTACTATGAGAACTGGAAAGAAGATAAAGGATAAGCTGTGTGCTCTGGTACACATTTGTAACATCTGTAATCCTGGGCTTTGGAGGCGAGTGCAGTAGGATCAGGAATTCAAGATCATCCTTGGCCACACAGTGAATTTGAGACTAGCTGCTTTCGCTACTTGAGACCTTTTCATAAACAAGCGAAAAGAATGGGACTCGCTTGCTAAGAAATGGCTGTATTAACTGGGCATAGAAAGAGCTTAAAAACAGAGTCCTGGATATTCTTATTGATTTCATTAAAAGTGGATGGGGGCTGGGTGGTGGTGGGGGCTGGGCAGTGATGGCGCACGCCTTTAATCTCAGCACTCAGGAGGCAGAGCCAGGTGGATCTCTGTGAGTTTGAGGCCAGCCTGGTCTACAGAGCGAGATCCAGCACAGGCACTAAAACTACACAGAGAAACCCTGTCTTGAAAAACAAAAACAACAATAACAACAACAAAATGGATGGGTATTTTTTCTTCTAGAGTTTGTCTTATGGAAATATTATACCAGAGAAGAGGAAAATATTAACATTTGCTATCCAGGAAAGTTTAAATGACTTCCCTTATCCTTGCACACAGCCCCATATATACACACAATTTAATACTCTCAAAAAATCTACAGAGATGAGTAATTTGTACTTCTTCACTTAAATAAAAAAGGAATAGGCCAGGTGTGGTGGCACACACTTTTAATTCCAGCACTCAGGAGGCAAAGGCAGGTGGATCTCAGTGAGTTCGAGGCCAGCCTGGTCTACAGAGTTCCAGGACAGCCAGAGCTAAAACAGAGAAACCCTGTCTTGAGAAAAAAGAAAAAACGAGATGTTCTTTAAAATATTTTTTTCTTTAATTGGCAGCTGGAAAATGAAAGCCAAGACAAACTTAAAAATTGGGTTTTGATCACTTAGAAAATTGGAGAGAATTTCTATTGTATAATGGGGAACACAAAAACTTCCCAACTGCTGAAAATCTACCTGCTTGCTGGCAGCTAGGGCCTGTCCTGCAACCAAAGGAAGCAAACTGCTGAGCTCAGAACTGCAAAGTCAAGGTGGGTGCAGAGCAGAGCCTCTCAGTTAACCCGACAGATGACGATCTGGATCCGACAACCAGTGTGGAAGGAATCGAAACCTTCAATGGAATCCACACCGAGTTTCCCAATGGCCAACACGCATAGATTGGCATCTGAGGGCCGAGAGTGTCGGAGGGCAAGGACAACTCCTTCTGGTGTTGCTGTTGTTAGGTGTGGTGGTGCTTGCCCGAGATCCTAGCACTTAGGAGACAGAGGCAGGAGCAGAGTCCAAGGTCATCCTTGAGACCATAGCAAGTTTGATGTCAACCAGGACTATATGAGACCCTGTTTCAACAAGTTAGAAGACATTTGTGTGTGCGTGTAATACAGTTTAAATCTTCAGAAATCAATTCTACCACAAAAGACACTCAGCCCTAACATGTCACCCAAAGAACACAGCCATCATGGCTTCAACCTCTCCATTTCTCTTCTTTACAGTAGCTGCTGTGTTCGTTTCTTAGTTCTATGTCTAGTCCCTTCATGTACACCAGCCAGCTCTGCATACATGCCATGTAGTAAGCGAGCACAGTGAGAGGGTGGGGCCAGCTGACCCACCTGGAGCAGGGCACTCCTGGGCAGGAGGGCATTCTTCCAGAGGGACTGCAGCCCCAGCACGCTAGTGATACTGCATTGACATGTGCAAGAAGCAACTCTATATAAATGTCAACTGCAAGCTAAGGAGGAAAATTTCATTGAAAAGGGAAGCAGGAACTGCACCCAGTGCCTAATACCTTCAATCCAGGACTCAAGAGGCTGAGGAAGGAGAACAGTCTTGGGCTCAAGGCCAGCCTGGGCTACAAAGTGAAACCCTGTCTTCAAACAAACAAACAAACAAACAAACAAACAAAAAAGAGAAAGAAACAACTCCTCCTGATTTAAAGTGGTCTTCAGAAGGTCTTATTATTTTCTAAAATTGAAGACTGTGACTAGCATCCCCAAATCTCCACACAAGGCAGGACAACTGGAGCAGTGACAGGCCAGCATCAGGATGGTCAGGAGATTACCTGAAGAGCTGCTGCTCCTCCCCAGGCTGCAACTCCTTGTCATCGGCAGCCAAGCTTCCGGTGACACAGCCTGCTTGCAGAGCCCAGGCTTACCTGGGAGGGCTGCCCTGGGGGCAGGGTTCTGTGCACCACCTCCACCAACTGCGAGAGGGCTATCGAGAGCCAAGAGCACATCTGTGCATGCTGTGTGGAGCTGACAATCTCATTCAGTTGGCATTTCATTCCCAAGGCTAGTGGAAAAATACTGGAGAAAAATGACTTCTACACATGATTTCATATCTAACAAAAAAAGTCATGTACAATGAGTAACATTCAGCCTTTGCTCAATGTATTTGTTAGACACTACCACACCAGTACAAAAATACCCACACCAAATTACTGAAATTGTAAGACTAATTTTTAAATCTGTAAAAATGGTAGTGCACTGGTGATTCTAGTTCTGGCCTTTGGTACCCAACGATCTACACGTTCAGGGGAACTAAGGTTTCTGGGGGAGGAGTCAGGTGCCACACAGCGGGGGCTAACCTTGTCGCGTAAAGTGCCATTTAGAATATTGTTCAAAATTTCAAACAGCTGGCCACATCTGCTACTTCACCCCACGTTCCGGCCTGGCAAGGCTGGCCCGGCTGCCCGATGGATGCAGCGGCATCTCCTGGCTGCGCTCCACAGCAGGTGCAGCGGCAGCATCAGGAAGCACAGGTGGTGCAGCAGCAGCAGCAGCAGCAGCAGCAGCACAGATGCGGAGGCAGGGCTCACAGTGCACAGTCCAGCTGCTCACTCAGCGCGGCCGTGGGGGCCTCTGGGCGCCGAGTCTGCGTGATTTTCTGTTTGGGGTTTTTTGCATCTTCTTCCTCTTCCGTTTCGCTTTCACAGACGTGCACCACCACGCTGGGGGTGGACTCGGTTCCTGCGTGCAGTTCGTATTTCTCCCCTGCCAAGGTAAGCAAGCAAAGAGACTTACTGCCAGTGGAAGGAATTCATTTATTTTATCTCCCAACTTCCTCTTGCACTAATTCATTTAACAGCTGCTGATTTTTTTTATTTTTCATTTTTTGAGACTGAGTCTCATGAAATCTGGGCCAGTCAGAAACTTGCTGCTGTAGCTGAGGCTGGCCTTGAACTCTGATTTTTCGGCTTCTATCTCCCAAGTGCTAAGATTGTAAGCATGTACTGACTCAGTGTGTTTGTGGCTTACAGTCTGTAAAACCTATCTATCCTTCACTGGAGGCTTATCGTGTTTGGGGTTAAGAAATTTCCTTTTTTTCCCTCTCTCGATGGGGTCTCACTATGCAGACTGGCTTGTGGGAGGCCAGCTCCCACCTTCTCAAGGGTTCTTATGAGGAGGAGAGAGGGATAAGAAATATTAGGTAGAGGCTGGGTGGTGGTGGTGCACGCCTTTAATCCCAGCACTCGGAAGGCAGAGGCAGGCGAATCTCTGTGAGTTCGAGGCCAGCCTGGTCTACAAAGTTAGTTCCAGGAAAGGCACAAAACTACACAGAGAAACCCTGTCTCGGGGGGGGGGGGGGGGGGGGAGAAAGAAATATTAGGTAGAAAGACACCTAGAGGATGAGAGGAAAGACAGAACATAGGATAGCCTTGGGAGGGCCTGGATCACTATCCAACGGCCTCTTCCGTTTATTCAAATAATAACAATGCCAAGGGTCGGGGCAAAAGACTCCACCTTGCAAGATCAAAGCACACCACACAGCCAAGCATAAACCCTTCCAAACACCTGGTAACCATGCCCGTGGTCAGCTCATCCCCTTATGCAGCCCTGCTGGGTAAAGCAAACTCAGATTCTTAGACCCTGAGTAAGTTCTCACTAGGAAACCTCTGTGGGTCTCCACACAGGCTGGCCTGGAACTCCTAGTGACTGCCTGCCTCTGCCTCCGAAGGGTTGTTAAAGGTAAGTGCCACCACAGAAATTCCATTAAAAAAAGTGTCCTGGGCCCTGGAGTTAAGATCCAAGCATGGCTGCTAAGCATGCAGGCACCTTCAGGACAGGCTTCTGTTAGCACACCCTGAAACTACCCTTATTCACGACCACATCCTGAACAACATGTTAATATCCATGACTCTACAGTGAACATGCTCAGGAATGGGCCTGCCACTATATGAATATACACCAGCTTCCTTCATCGGGGAGGGCCTGGCTTTGGAAACAGCTCCTGTCTCTTCCTACAGGTGATAAAGCTTTCTCTTCTATTCTTTGCTTACTTTGGCTTTGTGCTCACTAAGATGGGAACCCATTGATTAGATTACATAAATACTAATTAAAACATTAATATAAATGCTAATTGCTGCTCTACAAATAACTAAGGTGGGTTAGTTACATTCGTAAAGGTTTTGGGTCCCATGGGGGGCACTGGCTAGGCTCCAGGCTGCAGTCTCTAGTGTAGGACCTGACATTGAAAGAGTTCAAATGTCCACAAGCATAAAGCTCTTTCTCAGATGCCTTTGAATTCCCCTGAAGAGACAGACACACTGTCCTTAACGGGGAATCAGCTCCTCATACTGTTAAGGTGATGAGAGAGACAAGTAGAGAAGGAAAGTAAGAAACGAAAAAGAAAAAATAAAGAGAAACTCTGGAAGGCGTGACAGGTGGCCATCACTAAATAACAGAGCAGCCGCCATCTGCATAGTGCTGGACTGCGGAGAGAAAGCAGCCAGTGTTCTCTCCGCCTGTGTCAAGTCCCAGCTGAATCGCTAACAGTGAAAATGACCATGCTGCACTTACCACCCAACCCTTACAACCATGCTCAGGTAACTCGGGCTCATCAGCAACTGGCTGAGGACCACAGCACTAGGAAATGCAGTTAGAGCGTGGACCCAGACTGGTGTGGACCCAGACTGGCGTGACTGCAGTGTCCACCGGGCAGTGCCACTGTTGCTGGCCTCCACAGCCTACTGAACGTGGTCTCCGACACACAAAGCTCCCGGGGACAGATGGTAAGAGCAAAGCAGAACCCGTTACCTGGCCCCAGCTTGGAGACAGCACAGAGTAAGTCATAGTTGATCACAGGCATGGCATCCTCACTCTGCTTCCACCCCACTGGCGGGGAGGCTGGAGGGGAGATGAGGAACTGCTTGGTGGGCTGTGGTGGCAGTAAGTAGGACTTGTCCCGAGCCTCCCCGGACACCTGCACCTGCGGGGAAGACAGGGTCACGAGCACTCTGCAAACGCATCTTCCTTTCCTTCATTTGTCATCTTTATGGTAACTGCTACTTTCTTAGAGGGGTGACTAAACATGTCTCTAAAACATCTGTGACCTTCCAGGGGGTAGCTGGGTTCACCTGGCTCACTGCACCAGGCCACACACACTGGATCCTTGATGGACAGGAGTTGAGTGAAAGAATACATGTAGAGACAGATGGACAAAGAAATGCACAGCAGGAACCACGGCTGTGATCCGGCTCTAATTGTTCCTCAGGGTCTGTGTGGCAGAGGCTTGCTCCCCTGAGGGGCGCCTTTAGGAGGCAGGGAGGTCATTAGTCACTGGGCACGTACTCTAAGGCACAGTGGGACCCCAGCCCCTTATTCTTCCTGTTTCCATGAAGGAGGTGAACAGCTTTGCTCTGCCTTCATGAGCTGCCCCTACCGCAGGTCCAAAGGAAAAGGGACGATCCTCTATGGACTGAAACCTCCAAACCATGAGCCCAGACTTTTCTCCTCTGCAGCTGATTACCTCAGGAATGGGTCACAGAAGGTGTGCTGGCTCGTTTTCTGTCACTTGACACAGCTTTCATCACTGAGAGAAGGGAACCTCAACTGAGAAGCTGCCTCCATAAGACTGGGCTTAGGCCTGTAGAGCATTTTCTTACTTAGTGATTGATGCGGGAGGGCCCTGCCTATTGTGGGTGGTACCACCCTGGGCTAGTGGTCCTGGATTCTCTAAGAAAGCAGGCTGAATAAGCCATGAAGAGCAAGCCAGTGAGCTGCATCCCTCCATGGCCACTGTACCCTGCTTCCAGGTTCCTGCCCAGGTTGAGTTCTTGCCTAGGCTTCCCTCAATGGAAGGTGGTATGTAAACCAAATAAACCTTTTTGTCTCCAGGTTGCTTTTGGTCATGGTGTTTCATCACAGTAACAGTAACCCTAACTAACTCAGTGGGATAGTACTATGGTAGAATAGTGACTAACACACTAAGTTCCAGTCTTAGAAGAGATAAACTTGCTTGTGTGGCAGTCAAAGGTCACAGGTCAGCTCTCTCTTTCCATTATGTATGTGTTCCAGGGATCAAACTCAGGTCCTCAAGCTTAGTGGCAAGTACCTTTACCCACTGAGCCCTCTTGATGGCCCTTGAAGATTTTCCTCTCTGTTCTCCCATGGATGACACATCCTAAGTGCCATTTTAGATGCAGAGAACATTTAATCCACTAACCTCAACTGCCGGGGCTTAACCCTCACAGAACCTCAGTCGAGCAAAGCTGCCGGAAAAATGAATCCTTTAACTATTAGTCTCAGCCAACAAAGACAGCAGGCTTACGACGCTCCTAAGATAGAGGAACTTGTGCATGGGTAAAGTAAGAGAAAACATTCCATCGTCTGCTCGCGGGAACGCTGACTCACAAACCTCTGACCCACGGCTGGAGGGAGAACTGCAGAGCTGTGATAGAGAGGCAGCCGCAGGGCGCGCAGCCGCTCGGCACGCAGCCGCGACACGGCACGCAGACACACGGCATGCAGACACACGGCACGCAGCCGCGACACGACACGCAGACACATGGCACGCAGCCGTGGCACGGCACGCAGAGGCACGGCACGCAGTACCTGTGCGAAGTACAGCTTCAGCTTCTGGCCATGGAAGTCACTCTCATGGAGCTCTATCCGAGCTCTCGCCGCAGCCTCGGGCTTGCTGAAGTTGATCCGCACTCTGCGGAAGCTCTTGAACAACTGGAACGTGACCTGGTCATCATAGAGGGTGAACAGAGCTTCGAACCTCTCCTGCGAGGCGGAGACAAGGGGGACGAAAGAACAAATACTCCATTAACAGGAAGCCTGCTGAAGAGAGGTGGCCGGTGACACTCCCTGGGTAGTGCACCACATTTCTCCATAAAAAACCCCTTTTTCTCAAAGGTATTCGGAGTGGATGTCGTGTGACTTGTGCAGACTCCACCTGCAGTCTGCCCTGACTGGAAACGGTTAGCTGTGTTAAATACTGCTGCTTCAAAGGTCATAAAATAAACAGGATGTCTAAGCGGCACACGTCTCCACACAGAACAGGAGCACGGCCACCTATGTACCCAGCCGTGCGGCTCCTCTGTCGAAGGAACATCTCTGGCATTGGCTTTCTTCACAGTGCTAGGCATCTGTCTGCTGCTTAAGTCGGACACACTGGGCGACTGCTTCCTCTTAGAACCTGAACACCTCCCCCAGCACGTACGCACAATAAAACACAGAGAAATCACTCCCACCTTTTGTTTTTTATTTCTATTTTTGAGACTCGGCTCTCCTGCAGTCCAGGTCGGCCTCTAACTTGCTAGTAGCTGAAGACAGCCTTGAACTCCTGGTTCTCCTACCTCCAGCTCTGAGAACTGGTAACAGGTGCCAGCAGGCCTGGCAGCTTCCTAACTTCTGCTTTGGACTTCTCTGTATCCTTATGCTTTAGGAACGTGTCAGAAGCAGCACGTGTACACGCGATGTGCGTGTGATGTGTGCATGCAAATAAAGCCAATTTCCCACTCACTGTCTTTTCCTGAGAGTGTCTCTCACTATGTCGTCCTGGCTGGTCTGAAACTCACCTGCTCCTGAATGCTGGAATTATTAGGCTGGCCTTTAAAATCTTCAAATGTTAAGCTGGGCAGTGGTAGTGCATGGCTTAAATCCTAGCACTGGGGGGGGGGGGGGGGGGGAGGCAGATTTCTGTGAGTTTGAGGCCAAGCTGGTCTACAGAGTGAGTTCCAGGGCAGCCAAGGCTCTTACACAGAGAAACTCTGTCTTGGGAAAAAAACAGATATATAAATTCAAATATTAAACAAGTTTTAGTAGTGTTTTTGGTTTCACAGACTATAAAAGAATTGGGGTTAGAACACCCTCATTTCAGAACAGATTCTTACTTGCCACTCAGCCTGCTTCCTGGACAGCCTGTACCATCTGTCCTCAGCCACTACTGTGGAAAACCCACCCATGGGGCAGCAGATAGCTCATAGGTAAAGGTGCTTGCTGCCTTCCCCGATGACCTGAGTATTCAATCCAGCTGCTGCTCTGTACTTGGTCATGTTCAGTGTCCCCATCAAAAACAGGACTGGGGGTCAGGCAGACCTGCCTTCACATGCCCCATCACCACAAGAAAACCACTCAAACATCAACAGATATATATTCTGTATACAAAGGGACACATGGCATTTCATACCAGCCAGTCCTCCTAGACTAATTCTCTGAGGCTGGGGAGATGCCTCAGTGGACACTTGGCATTCAAGTGTGATAACCAGTGCTTAGATACCCTGGACCCATATAAGAAGCTGGGCAGGCATGATGGCCTGTAATCCTAGTGCTTAAGGGGAGACAGGAGCTGAAGAGTTAGACTAGTCGAATCAGTGAGCTCTAGGTTCAGCAAGAGACACCTGACATTAACATCTGTCCTCCTCATGCATGCACACATAGACCCACAAGCGCGCACGCGCGCGCACACACACACACACACACACACACACACACACACACACACACCACATACATATATACCAAACTTCACTCTGCATTAACATTGACTGAGTCCACTACAACACACAGACCTAAGATACACATTAGGAAAAAAATGTATTAAATTTTCAAACTCATGCTCAATCTGTTTCCTATTTTAAGAAAAGGAAAGTTGGTGGCCAGGAGATGGTTCGGTGGTCAAGGAATCCTGACAACCCCGGGAGTCTGCCCCCTGACCCACATGGTAGACAGCCCCCAGACTCCGGAAAGTTGTCCTCTGGCATCTATACTTGTGCTGTGGAATATGCTCCGCCCCTAAATAAATGTAAAGGATCGAAATTTCCTGGGGGGGGGGGCTGCCTTGAGGAGATTTCTCCCAAAGTCCTGGGGAGGAGGCTACGGTGTGGGGTAATCTGAGGGGTTCTCTATTAAATCTACATACACAAAACCTTTGATTTATTCCCTTTATTTTTCTGAGTCTCTCTAATCAGCTTCTATCTGCTCTCATGCTTAGCTCCTTTCTTGCCTGATTTCTCTCTACCTTTATCTGCTGTCCCCTCTAAGTTCTAACTTAATTCTCTCATCTTAGTTTTGGTCCATCTTGGTCTTTCTTATCTTGTTCTTCCCCATCTGGCTCTTCCTCATCTTCCATCTCATTCTTCTAGTTCTCCATCTAGTTCTCTAGTCAAAATCCTCTCTCAGTCTCTGAGGTTTAGAGTTATACACCCATGCAATAGCAGTGCTCTAGCTAAAGCAAGATCCCCAGGTTTGAATTCTTACAGGGTCATAAAGGCAGACAAGAGTTTTCCTCAGGCAGTGACTGTCAGGCTTTCTTTTACAACCCAAAAGGGGAATGATAAAGGAGGAGGTCAACTAAGCTAAAATGGGTTGCTATATCAGGAAAAGGGAATTTATGTGCTCAAAACTACATTCTTAAAAATGGTTAGGTAAAATGCTGTGGGACGGTCTGTATGTCAAATTGCTCTGATTGGTCAATAAATAAAACACTGGTTGGCCAGTGGCCAGGCAGGAAGTAGGTGGGACAAGGAGAGAGGAGAATTCTGGGAAGCGGAAGGCTGAGGCGGAGAGACACTGCAGCCGCCACCATGACCAGCAGCATGTGAAGACACCGGTAAGCCACCAGCCACGTGGCAAGGTATAGATTTATGGAAATGGATTAATTTAAGCTATAAGCACAGTTAGCAAGAAGCATGTCACGGCCATACAGTTTGTAAGCAATATAAGTCTCTGTGTTTACTTGGTTGGGTCTGAGCGGCTGTGGGACTGGCGAGTGACAGAGATTTGTCCTGACTGTGGGCAAGGCGGAAAACTCTAGCTACAAATGGCGCCCACTGTGTTGGTAAGAGTTTCTACCTAAAACCTGAGAAAAGATTCTAAAATGGAGGTAAAAACAGCTTCCTAATTGTCTCTCTCAAATGAGCGGCAGCTTGCCGGTCTGAGTTACTGGCGGGTTCCTAGCGTGCGAGCTTGATCTGCAGTGTGGCGGGAATGAGGCCTCTGCAAGTGACACATTAAGCTGCATGGTGGATTTAGCCTTTGCTAGTAGAAAACAAAAAGAGGTTTCTGGGCTACACACTGCCTGGATAAAAGCACAGACCCAGGATGGCTCCTAAAGCTGGCAGAAAAGGTACCACCACCATGTTGGGAAGCTGAAGTGGGCGAAGCCAGCAGCCACAGCGCCGTTTCAGGCTTAAAAGGCTGCAGTTTAAAGCAATAGGCTCAAGGTAATATAAAAAATAAGCCACATAGAGATGGCTACCACACAGAGAATCTGGATTATGTTCTCTTTGATATTTGTAACTGAAGAAAAACATTTGATTGCAAAAGCTGTTAAGTTATGCCAAAATGTATATTTTAAAGGTACCTTGACTTCAAAATTTGGCTATAAGGATATGTTACTTTGGAAAAGAGACTCTGCTTTTGTTTCTATAGAAAGCCAGAGGCTATGGATTTGTTCCAGATTAAGATACATTAGGTTTGACCAGCCAAGACCACCTGAAAGGTCTCTGATGGCAACTGGCTCAGATGATACAGTCTCACGGACTACTCCATGATCCTAAAATTTTCTTAGCGTCCCCATAAGATACAGCGCCCCCCTCCAGCAGGAAGTAGTTAAGAGAAGCTACGCCCAAATTCCCAAATATACCAAGCTGGCTTTGGAGATGTATAAAAGTTAAAACCTTCCTTTTAAAAAAAGAAAGGGGAAGTGCTGTGGGACGGTCTGTATGTCAAATTGCTCTGATTGGTCAATAAATAAAACACTGGTTGGCCAGTGGCCAGGCAGGAAGTAGGTGGGACAAGGAGAGAGGAGAATTCTGGGAAGCGGAAGGCTGAGGCGGAGAGACACTGCAGCCGCCACCATGACCAGCAGCATGTGAAGATGCCGGTAAGCCACCAGCCACGTGGCAAGGTATAGATTTATGGAAATGGATTAATTTAAGCTATAAGCACAGTTAGCAAGAAGCATGTCACGGCCATACAGTTTGTAAGCAATATAAGTCTCTGTGTTTACTTGGTTGGGTCTGAGCGGCTGTGGGACTGGCGAGTGACAGAGATTTGTCCTGACTGTGGGCAAGGCGGAAAACTCTAGCTACAGTAAAATGTTAAAGAGTCTATAATGTCAGTATAAATACTACTAAGGTATTTAAAGGTTAAAAGTTCTTGGAGAGGTTATGAGCACACATGAAATTCATAGTAGAGAACAGCTGATACATTAGAAGCTGAATAACACCAAATACTTCCTGAGATTTGGCTTACACCTCTGGAAGGCCCTCAGCTTCTTCCAGTTATTAGCTTGTCATAAACAGTTGAATTTCCACTTCATTTTCCTGTGGCTTGCAGCAGTAAAGATTTTTTTTTTAATTAAAAAAATTTGAAAAAAGGGAAAACTTGATGTTAAAAACAACAAACAAGCAATTAACGACATTGGGGAAATCCAAATGTGTTAAAGAAGAATAAAACACTAGCTGGGCTATGTGGCGCACACCTTTAATCCTAGCACTCGGGAGGCAGAGCCAGGCGGATCTCTGTGAGTTTGAGGCCAGCCTGGTCTACAAAGTGAGATCCAGGACAGGCACCAAAACAACACAGAAAACCCTGTCTCAAAAAACCAAAAGAAAAAAAAAAAAAAAAAAAAAGATGGTGTGTGTGAAAATCCACAGAAGCAAGGAGATAGCCTTGCCTTTAGTTTCCTTTTATGGTTTATTTTCTCAGGGTTTACATCCCCCTCCCATCCCACATGTGTACTATCTTTAAGTAACACTGATGAGAGCTGGGCATTGTGGCACATGCTTCCCAGCACTCAGGAGGAAGAGGCAGGTGAGTTCGAGGCTAGCCTGGTCTACATAGTGAGTTCCAGGACAGCCAGGGCTATATATAGAGACCAAACCAAATCAAACCAAACCACTGGTGAGGTGCTTGGCATGTGGCTTAGTTTGTACAGTGCATGCATGAAGCCTCAGGTTCCATCCCCAGCACCACAGAAAACAGGGCATGCTGGTACACCCTTGTACTCCCAGCATGTACTCAGGAAGCAGAGGCAAGAGGATCACAAGTTCAAGGTCATCTTTACCTACCTACTGTTCAGATGGAACCTCCAGCTCACTCCTGCTTGGTCCAGAAAGCCCTATTCTTGTTTCCCTCCCTCTCTCTCTCTCTCTCTCTCTCCAAATTCTGCCCACTCAGAGTCTCCAAACCAAGGAGTTCCAAGTCCAGTTCTGCATTTTTGGTGGCTACTACGCAGCTCTCGTCCCTGAAGTTGCCATCCACCCAAGTCCCCGTCTAACGTGGTCAGCTTTTGGCCATACTTGGGCACAAACCCAGCTTGTGGCGGACACATCATCAGCCCTGCCTATGGTGGTATTGTGTTCCCCAAAATATTGTGTACCCTGATAAACTTATCTGGGGCCAGAGAACAGAACAGCCACTAGATACTTAGGATAGGCAGTGGTAGCACACGCCTTTAATCCTAGCATTCCAGAGGCAGAAATCCATGTGTTCAAGGATACAGCCAAGCATGGTGACTCATGCCTTTAATCCCAGGGAGTGATGGTAGAAAGCAGAAAGATATATAAGGCGTGAGGACCAGGAACTAGGAGCATTTGGCCTGGTCAAGCATTTGGCCTGGTTAAGCATTCAGGCTTTTGAGCAGCAGTTCAGCTGAGACCCATTCTGGATGAGGACTCAGAGGCCTCCAGTCTGAGAAAACAAGACCAGCTGAGGATCCGGCGAGGTGAAGTAGCTGTGGCTTGTTCTGCTTCTCTGATCTTCCAGTGTTCACCCCAATACCTGGCCCGGGTTTGGTTTTATTAATAAGACCCTAAGATTCATGCTACACCTGCCTACAACCTATGTAAGCTCCCTGCTTTAGTTCGGGCATGTGGCTTCTCTGGCCTTGATCTCTGGGACTGGAGAACTCACCCTGGAGTTGCTTTGCTCAAATAAACCCATTGTTATACTTTTTCAGTTCAGCTTGATCTGGCTTACTACGTCAGCGGAGAAACCTATTATGGGGCTGGGTGGGGGGTGCGGGTGCTGAAAACCTATTACCAAGTGTGAGACAGGCCTGGGGTACATGAGACCCTGTTTCAAAAAAGTGTGTGTGTGAAAATCTTTTCAAGTTCAGAACAGATTTTTTTAAAGTGTTGATTTCAGTACTGATCTTACAGGAAGGATTGTTCTTCCCAGAGTCCACTGAAGGTGTTCAGTACCGAATTCTACACTGTGGATGACTTGCATAGGTGGTGAGTCAAAGAAAAATAAGATAATAAGAGAGGAGAGAGAGAAAGGACAGAGCCAGGTGTGGTAGCACATGCCTGTAATCGAAGCATTTGGGAAATGGAGGCAGGAAGATCAGAAGTCAGACTAGCGTAGATGTGCTGGATAGTGCTGTGTCAGCTTGACACAAGCTGAAGTCATCTGAGGGGAGGGAACCTCAATTCAGAAAACGCCTCTGTAAGATCAGGCTGTAGGCAAGCCTGAAGGGTATCTTCTTAATTAGTGATTGATGTGGAAGGGCCCAGCTCATGGTGGGTGGTGCCATCCCTGGGCTGGTGGTCCTGGGTTCTATAAGAAAGCAGGCTGAGTAAGCCAGGGGAAGCAAGCCAGTAAGCAGCAGCCCTTCATGACCCCTGCATCAGCTCCTGCCTCCGGGTTCCTGCTGTGTCTGAGTTCCTGTCCTGACTTCCTCCAATGAACAGTGATGTGGAAGTGTGAGCCGAATAAACCCTTTTGTCTCCAAGTTGCTTTTGTCATGCGTTTCATCACAGCAATAGCAACCCTAAGACACTGGGCTACACACAGCCAGGTGGTGGTGGTGCACACCTTTAGTCCAGCACTCTGAAGAGGCAGGTGGATCTGAGTCCGAGGCCATTCTGGTCAACAAAGTGAGTTCCACGACTATCTGGGCTGTTATAGAGAAACTCTGTCTCTAAAAAACAAAATTTAAAAAAAGGAAAAAAAGAAAGAAAGCCAGGGCTGAAGAGGTGGCTCTGTGGTTGAGAATATTTGCTGCTCTTGCAGAGGACCAGGATTCATTTTCCAACATCTACATTGTAGTGGCTCACAACCATCTACAACACCAGTTCCAAGGGATCTAATACCCTCATCTGGGTTCTTTGGAGATCCATACAAATAAAACTTAAAAAGAAAAAGAAGAACAAAAGAAAACCAACAAGAACTCAATTTTTCATGGAGTCACAACCTTCCCAGGCCATGTGTGGGAAAAAAAATGGAAGTAGATTTACTGGTGTGAAGTTCCTCCCAATAAATCTCTTTAAAACTTGAAATGTGCATTTATTATTATTTGTGTGCATGAGTGGGTGTATGGGTGGAGGTCTCAGAACTGTGTGGCATCCGCGCTCTCCTTCCACCTTCCTGTGGGTTTCTAGGGAGGCTGTCAGGCTTGCATCACTGAGTGGCAGGCACCTTTTCCCAGCGATCCATCTCGCTGTCCCCAAAGAATTCTTGCAACTGTGATTTTAGGATCAAGTGGTCCTAAGATCCTCTCAGATTCCAAAATGCTTGTATAGTAATTGCTGGATATAAACAGGGCAGTTTTTGCAAAGAACCGGCATACTTCTCCGTTTGTTAAACCACTTCTCCATGATCTACATGGAATTCAATGTAAACGGTTTTTATACTGTATTCCAAAGATCTGTAATATTCAGTATAGAAACAACTTACTCTTTTTTTCTCCTCTGTCCTTTTCTGAGACAGGGTCTCACTATGCAGCCCTTATGGCTAGCCTGGAACTCACTATGTAGACCAGGGTGGCCTCCAACTCACAGAGACCCACCTGTCTCTGCCTCCCACGTGCTGGGATTAAACCTGTACATGTGTAGTGCTAGATACAATTTCTTAACAGAACATTTTCCACCAGTGACTGAACTCTGGGATGCTACATCCACTGAGATACAAAAGGCTGGGTTAATACCTGTGCTTTCTTACGATAACAAATAAATTGTCTCTAACATGAAATTCAGAGCTCTTAAACAGATGAGAAAAGTGGGATGGATGATTTCAGATTTTTAAACTGTGGCTGAACCGGGCAAAGAAACAGCACTTGTGAAATAAAACAACCTGCAAAGAAATCCCTTTGCGATGACCATGCTGGCCAGTCCCTGCCGCATAGGCTCTCACCTTCAGGCAGGACCCCTGAGCCGCTCCCCCTACCCCACCCCACTCATATGCCCAGGACTGTTTGGATTGCTGCCCTTTGCTCAGAAGCTGTAGCGACCACATTCTGCAGAAGGGCCAGCTCTTCCACTTGGCATCAGGGTGCTTCACAGGATGGCCCAACATCCACCTCCCAGCCACGTATTGTTGACTTGGGCACTTATTGCCTGTGTGTCAACCATACAGAATGCTTTTTACTCTCTCTCCTGCCATGAACTGTCCTAATTAGGTTTCTTAGTATATCTGGTTTCCTCTGGCTAAAACTTCCTTCGTTTTCTCTGCTAAAATTCTAACTCTCACAGCTCTTCCCCAATGCCATACGCCCTTCCTAGAGACTTACTGAACCTGGCTGTGAATGTGTCTGCTGAAACCTCGATGGACTTCCAATGTTCCTAGAGGGACTAACTTTCCACTTTGTACCTGACCCATCAGCCCCACTACAGGACATACTGTATACCCATGACTCAAAAGCAGCGTAATTTGCACTCTATCCCCCAACCTAACCGGCATGGAGCCTTACACTACAGGTGTTTGAGCATGTATCCAGCTCTGCCCGGAAAGACACTAAAGGAAGTCCAGCCTGAGCTATAGAGTGAGAATGGGTCTCACTGAAAGGAAAATTCTTTGTGTACATAGTAACATTTACGGGCCAAGTCAGGAGTGGTGGTTTCTATCCAGTGCTCAGGAGGCTGAGGAGGACTGCCCAGATGTCAGCCTAGACCACAGTGAGACTATGCCAGGAAGAGAGAAGAGAAGAGGAGAAGGGAAGAGGAGAAGAGAAGAGAGGAAAAGAGAAAGGAAGATAGGTATGTAGGCTTTTATGAATGTAGAAAGTAATACCAGAAATGTTAACAATGTACTAATAATTACCCTAATAGCCTACATGCAATAAGCCCCCCGAAAAAGCTGAATTCCTTATGGAATATTCTCTCTTTCTCTCTCTCTCTCTCTCTCTCTCTCTCTCTCTCTCTCTCTCTCGGTTTTTCGAGACAGGGTTTCTCTGTATAGCTTTGTACCTTTCCTGGAACTCACTCTGTAGCCCAGGCTGGCCCTGAACTCACAGAGATCCCCCTGCCTCTGCCTCCCTAGAGCTGGGATTAAAGGCGTGCACCACCACTGCCTGGCTCTGAATTCCTTCTTTAGTGAATGCATAAGGAGAAAGCCAGGCAAAAAAAAATCATGTGCTTGGAGGCTGGGAATGGTGATATATCCCTGTAACATATCTCAGTATTCAGGAGTTAGAGCTGAGAGATCACTGGAAGTTCCAGGTCAGCCTGAGCCACACAGCCCATTCCAGGCCAGCCTAAGTCACACAGCCAATTATAGGTCAGCCTGAGCCACACAGCCTATCCCAGGCCAGCCTGAGCCACACAGCCTATTCCAGGCCAGCCTGAGCTACACAGCCTATTCCAGACCAGCCTGAGCCGTACAGCAAATCCCAGGCCAGCCTGAGCCGTACAGCAAATCCCAGGCCAGCCTGAGCCGTACAGCAAATCCCAGGCCAGCCTGAGCCACACAGCCTATTCCAGGCCAGCCTGAGCTACACAGCCTATCCCAGGCCAGCCTGAGCCACACAGCAAATCCCAGGCCAGCCTGAGCCACACAGCAAATCCCAGGCCAGCCTGAGCCACACAGCCTATTCCAGGCCAGCCTGGGCTGCAAAGCAAGACCTTGTCTCAAACAACAGCAGCATTTGTTGGGTAAAGGAGGACTCAGTGGAGGTAGGAAAGGCACAGGAGAGGAGGACAGGATGTATATGGCAGAAACACATTATATACACAAACAAAATTGCTAATGAATCACATTATGTATATTTAATTTCTTCAAGCAAAACGTTAAAAAAGCTTTTCTTCAGCGGGGCGGTGGTGGCACATGCCTTTAATCCCAGCACTCGGGAGGCAGAGCCAGGTGAATCTCTGTGAGTTCGAGGCCAGTCTGGTCTACAGAGTGAGTTCCAGGAAAGGCACAAAACTACACAGAGAAACCCTGTCTTGAAAAACAAACAAACAAACAAACAAACAAACAAAAAAACCCAAAAACAAAAAACAAAAAACAAAAAAAAACAAAACAAGCTTTTCTTCAAAACTCAATGAGTGAATAAAAAGCACATTTAATGAGCCTCGATGGCAGAGTTCACCAGAAGCCAATGCTTCTCAAGTGGAGCAGGAGGACAGGCTCTGAAGCACACCTGTCCGTGGTAGACGGAGACTCTCCTAAGATACAGGGAGTGCTCCTGTGGGCCCCACACTGTGTTATTTCATGTCACGGGCCCTCGGACCTGTCTGCCCAAAGCTATCTCTGCTTCCCATAGAGAGAGCGCAGGGACTGGGGGCGGGCCTACCTTCTGCTCTGGGACCTCAAACACTGCTTCGTGGACACCGCAAGCAAAAAGTGAGGTGGGCAGGTCGCTCAGATCCATCATCTCTTCCAAGTCGTCTTCATTTTCACCGAAGACCATCTCCTCTTCCTCCTCCTGGTCGCTGCTACAGAGATCTGACTGGCTATCATTCCAAGACTTCATGGTGTCTCGTAGCATCTTCTCTGTGGGTAAAGTTCTAGGATATCTGCCAGACACTTACTGCTTTAAAAAAAAAAAAAAAAAGGAAAACAACAGAAAAAAACTGAAGGCCTTATCATGTTCAGTCAATCTATTTCTCAAGACAGCAATTCATCAAGCAAAACGACTTTATCCAGGAAAGATCAATCAGCATCTAAGTCAGCTCCAGCTCTCACAAATGAATTTTCTATCTACAAATCTGATTTGCATAGCAGATTTTATGGGGCAATGAAATATGAAGAAGCAAAAAAGCAAGCGCTTCCTAGTGAAAACGGGATGAAGAGGATGATGTGACATGAGCGCGTCAATATGTACTTTAGTTTACAAGCAGAGCGAGGCAAAGTGGGAGCCAGAGCGGCCTTCACATATTTGTTTTGGGTTTTAGGTGGAAAACACTGGAAGTGGCCCAGCAGAATCACACCCACACGGTCTGCTCGCCATCTGCACCCTGAAATGCTGTCTGTGAGGCTCTGCCTTTCTTAACCAGCCGGGTTTTTTTTCTGGGCAGACTCTCAAATAATTAAGTTGCTTAGGTCCCCGAGTTCCCTCTATAAGGTGTTTGTGGACACACACTACAAGTGTGTAAACACACTACTAAAGCTGGAAGACAATCCAGAGGACACACTTTTGAACTTTTAGACATTGTGCACTTAAAGTCAGAGGCCTCGAGCTGGCACTGCCCCTCTGTAAAACACCGGGGCAGAATCTGCCTGTGTCTGGCTCTTCAGGGAACCACACCACACTCATCATGCAGTGTCCCTTTGGACACGACATGTTTCAAGATGATGACCTGGGACTGAAGAAAACACATGAGTGACAGAGACACTGAGTGATCATGATTATTACGACTGCACTTGTGAGTTCCCCTTTCATTTCAAAGGACACAGGCTGCAGATACATTGCTTACATAGGATACATTCCCTACTGGCTGTTAACTATGGGATAAAAATAGCGGAGTTTCCCATTATTTTATACCACTCAAGAGACCTTAAAAAACTGCATCTCTATACTTGTTTCTGTCAATATTCTGGGCACCTACCACCAGGCACTGGGAGACACCAGAGTCGAGTCTCCTGTAGGGCCATCCAGTCACATTCCCCAACAGGGCCTCATTCAACTGTCTGCCATACTATCCATTGCATCCACCTTGGCACATAAGCCTGTTCATGTTGCATCCCCAACATCCCCACCTTGCTGTCCGTCACCCACCTGCTCCTCTTCTACCCACTTCCTGCAGAGTGGGCTCGCCTACCTTATTTCCTCCACTCCACTCTCTCCAGGGTTTTGTCTGCCAGGCAGCTGCCCTTCTCTCTTGGCTTCACCTCCCCCCACTACTGACAAGAAAGGCCTCCTAAGCATCGGAAACCACCTTCTGCAGTCACCCTCGATGCCCCTTCCTTCACGGCAGTCTCTCCCTGCGGCGGTCACTCTTCACACTTGGGTCTCTGTGGTTTCAGCGCTGCCCCCTCTGGGGCCTTTAAGTTCTTAGTTCCCAACTTGGTTTCCTGCTTCTCTGGGCCCCCGTGTGCCAGTACCATGGTGTATTTCATACAACTGCTCCTAAGCCATGAAGGACGGCCTCAAAGCCATGGGGAAATGATGGCTGACTGTGCACTGCACAAAATGGAAGTCTGGAAAATATACCATGTCCCCAAGAGCTTCTGAGCTGCCCCTTGGTGGCCCACAGGTCAGACAATCATTTTTAGCTGATTCTTTTCATTGCTGTGTGAGAACGTTCCGGTCTGAGGGGAGTCGCCCTCCCCCCCACTACCCAAGGAGAATGTCTCACTATGGCTTTCATCAGGGAGGGCCTGGGCTCTCATCGGCCTTCGCTCCCTTCTCTGTTCTAAGGTTATACGGCTGCTTACAAACCACTCCAGACTGCCCACGCCTTCCAGTTTCCAGGGCCTGCCAGTTTCCAACTCACAGCTGCTCAGTAAGGGCTGCCCAACACCAGGAGACAGCACCGAGCTTCATGTCATGTCTCCAGGTCACTGGCACGTCCTCAACGACAGAAGAAAATCCAGTTCTGTCAGGAATTAGAGATAGGCCCCCAAAACAGCTGTGGAGGACATAGCAGGCAAAGAATGGGGTGCAGGCAGGCACCAGCCAGTGTGCACGACGTCAGGAAGAGAAATGCTGGAAAGCTGGTAAAGGTGTTTAGCTACCGACCTAGTTTAACCTGAGTATAAAAGTGGGCTTTCTTTGTAGCTGGTCTATTAGAGGCATTAACTGTTTGTCTGTTTGTAATCCCCCATTTATTTTTTTATTTATTCCCCCACTTAAAAGATGTCAGATGCCAGGTGGTCGTGGTGGCGGCGTACGGCCTTGAGGAGGCAGAGGCAGGCGAATCTCTGTGAGTTTGAGTGAACTACAGAGTGAGTTCCAGGATAATTAGAGCTGTTACACAGAGAAACCCTGTCTCAGGGGAAAAAAATAAAGACACCCCCCTCCCCAAAATAAAGAAGTTGTGAGAAAGATGGACGTGGTAGCCCATGTCTTTAACCCAGCACTTGGCAGACAGAGGCTGGTGGATCTCCATGAGTTCTAGGCTAGTCTGGTTACACAGGGAGTGAGTTCTAGACCAGTTCCAGGCAGGCAGAGCTCCTTCAGGGAAAGGGACAGGGGGAAGAGAGCCAGCCTGTTTTCTGCCTACATCTGTGCAGCACTAAGGATCAAACCCATGGCCTGGATAATGCTAAGTCCATACTCTACTACTGGGCTACAGCCCTGGCCTTCAGTCTACTTTTGATAATTATTACTTTGTTTCAAGGTTCTTCCTCCAATATGACAAAGATTAAAATAAAAAAAGAGCATAGGAAACAATCTTTGGCTTGACCTAGAATGTTATTCATTCATTTCCTGTTTTTCTACCTTCAACTTGGGGTGACTTTCTTTTGATATAATTTCAAAAACAAATGATAGAAATGGGCTTAGGCATGATAGCTCATGTCTATAATCTCAGCACTCCAGACCCTGGGGTAGGAGGACTGCTATGAGTTTGAAGTCAGCCTGGATTACATAGTGAGTTCCAGTCCTGCCTGGGTTACAGAGTGAGATACTATCTCTGAAAACAACAACAACACATTTTAGCTGGGGGTAGTGACACAAAGCTTTAATCCCAGCACTCAGGAGACAGAGGCAGGTGGATCTCTGAGTTCAAGGACAGCCAGAGCTATATAGAAAAACTCTGCCTCAAAAATCCAAAAGAGATGGCTCAGGGATTAAGAGCACTGACTGCTCTTCCAGAGGACCCGGGGACCCAGGTTCAATTCCCAGCACCCATATGGCAGCTCACACCTGTCTGTAACTACAGTTCCAGGGGACCCGACACCATGGCAGAACACCAATGCACATAAAAATCAAACAAAACCAAACCAAACAACAACAAAACCAACACATCTTTACATATAGGTACCAGACTGTCTTTTAACTTTATCATTCTCTCTCTATACTATTAAAAAGTAAGGCCGGGCAGTGGTGGCGCACACCTTTAATCCCAGCACTTGGGAGGCAGAGCCAGGCGAATCTTTATGAGTTCGAGGCCAGCCTGGGCTACCAAGTGAGTCCCAAGAAAGGCACAAAGCTACACAGAGAAACCCTGTCTAGAAAAAACAAAACAAAAGAAAAGAAAAGGAAAGTATAGCACATATACTCCCAAATCAGCATGTGGGAGCCAGATCAATTTCTTACACAGTAGCAAACCCCATCCATTTAACAATGATATAATAGTATTATCTATTTTAGTCTCTACTCAAATTTCATTAATCATCCTAATAATGGCCACAATAGTGATTTTTCCTTCAAAATGACTTATTTGTTGTGGCACTAAGGGTTGAACCCAGGGCCTACCACACACTAGGCAAGTGCTCTACCACTGCACTGCTTTCCAGACCTCTTTTTCCTGTATTTTGAGACAGGGAGGCATGGTCTCATTAAGTTGTCCAGCCTGGCTCCGAATACCCACTTTAGCCTAGGCAGGCCTTGAACTTTTGATCCTCTTGCCTCAGCTTCTCCATTAGCTGGTATTACAGGCCTATGCCACCAAGCCCAGATCAAAGGTTTTAGATTATCAGTAAGTAATTTTGTTATGAGACTTACACATTTATATTCTTAAAAAGGGCAGACTGTGGAAATACATGTAACTATGAACATGTCTGAGCCATCCTTGAGTGTCTCCAGAAAGGGCCAGGATCCACCTTCAGACCTTCAACACTGGAACTCTGGACCCCACAGGACTCTGCTCACACACATTACTCTACCTATCTTACCTAACTATTTCTGGTGGGTTTAGGTTTTTGGTTTTTTTTTCTATTACCTCTTTATGTATTTGTGTTTTTACGCATGCGTGTGTGCTGGTATGTGCCATGGTGTGCATGTGGAAGTCAGAGGACAACTTTTGGGAGTCCATTCTCTCCTCCCATGTGGATGGGACTCTGGCCATGTTAGGCTTGGCAGCAAGTGCCTCTACCCCTTGAACCATCTCACCAAACCTGCCTGCCTCTTCCTGGCTCCTCAAGTACAAAACAAAAATAATAATAATAATAATAAACTTTACTCAATAAAGACGTTGGGAGAAATAAATGTTCATATTCAGAATAATGCTTTGCACATGACCAATGTTCAGTAATTCTTTTAAAACAAGCATGGATTTCCTTGTTGGTTGGAAGGACCCAGGTAGCATCAGATCTGTTGGTAGAAATGATATTTAAGTCATAATATGGAGGGTAAAAAACCAACAACAAAACAACCCTCTGAAAGATCACGAAGTTTGTATGACCTCGAGAAAAGCAGGGAGGGTTTATCCGTAAACTGAGCTCCTGAGCAGCCACTCATCTAGATATCTGCGTCTAGTGTGAAAACAGATTTAACAGAAAGACGCCACAACGCAATGCATACGGTATCAGCCATTACTTGACAGATGTTGGCTATCTTGCTAAAAACACACACGAGGCTTTTTGTTGTTTCTGTTTTGAAGTCAACACGGCCAATCACTTCAGAATTTCCTGGCATTCTAAATGCAGTTAAAATTGAAAAGAGAGATATGCATGGACATCATGTATGGTAACCTAGCAGCTACTTAGGAGGTTTCATTAAGGCCATGAGCAAACAGCAGGAAGGCGGGGCTAGGGCTCAGTGCTATAGCCCTCGCCTGGCACTAGGAGACCCTGGGATCCTTTCACAGCCCAGAGGTTCTATCCCTGATACAGGAATTGTTGCAGCCTCCACCTGAGCCAACCCTGGCTTAGCAACATCTCCAGTGCTGCTCTAGCCCTGGCAGGCTTCTGGCAAATGGTTTCTTCACAGAAACATTAAATGAGTGGGAAACCTCCAAGGATCATGGCCATCTGCTCTGCTGCACCAGCCCTGGGACAAAACTAATCCACCAAGGCTGGATGCCAAGCAATTTCAGCTCATTAGGAAAAGGTGAATTCTTTCACCCCTAGAACTTTTAAAAAATATTAAGTTTCCCAACTTGGGGTACATTTTAATATCTTAGCCAGATTCTTTTTTTAAATGAGCAAAATGCCTACAAAAACACCAGAAGCAAATGTGTACTTCATTTGAATTTCTAATTTAGACTAAATTTTCCAAAAGAACATTCAGGACTGCCAACATCAGGGTTCTGAAGTCTACCATGATTCCTCTATCTTCCATTCCTTCTTATCAATCATTGACAGGTAGAATTCTACCTTTTTTTTTTTTTTTAAGTAGTAATGACAAACAAAAATCGGCATAATAAAGTTGGTGGAATGTTAGTGTAAAATAGGTTATAAAGATTAGATTTTGGAGGCTAGAAAGACAGCTTAGCAGTTAACAGCATGTATTGCTTTTGCAGAGGACCAGAGTTGGCTTATAACTACCTGCAACTCCAGCTCCAGGGGATCCAATGCCCTCTTCTGGTCTCCACAGATACCTATGCTCGTGTGCATAATTAAAAATAAATAAATCTTTTAAAAAGTTATATTTCTGGGGCTAAAGAGACGGCTCTTGCTCTTGCAGAAGACCTGGGTTCAGTTCCCCGAACCCACATGGGAGCTCACAACAATTAATAATTCCAGGATATCCAATATCTTCTTCTGAGGGCACCAGGCATGCATGTGGTACATATACATACAAGCAGATGAAATATTCATGCACATAAAATAAACCTTGAAAAACTTAAAAATGACATTTCTGTATTTTGAGTGTTTTCAGGACCCAAAGTCCCACCACTTTATTGCTAGTCTGTAACTGTTCCTATCATCATCATTGATGTTCCTGCTCTACCTACTAGTATGAGAAAGACCAGAATGAAAGCGATGATTGGCAGGGCTTTGGAGAGCAACTGATGCTACTTGCTCTGCTGCAGACAACTCATAACTCATCCTCCCTGAACATAATCACTCACTCCAGGGCGATGCACCCTCAACTCAATGGCTGAAGGATTTCTTTTTTCCTGTTCTCATATGGGGGATTGAACCTAGGACCTCAAGCACTTTACCACAGAGCTACATCGCTCCAGGCAGAGTTGAGCTTTCTGTAGGTTTTTGGAGCTAAGTCAAATGCTTCTGAACATTAAAGCCTGCAGCCACCACACAGGGTCAGATGAATGGAGTTCTAAGTCACACTGTTTTTCACGCCTTTCCCCATTTTTGGATCCACATTCCCTGTAACATCATACAGCAATTCTTCTCATTTGTTAGCTTAAGAATACAAGGTTTTAAAACCTTAAAATGTATCACAATTGAATAGTCAAGAAAATACTCCCATGTTTCCCAAAAGCACTAAAACCTCCTCTCTTGGAAACTGGTTGCCAATGAGGTAAAAAGTAAAGCTGTAGCAAAGACTAATAGGACACTAATTTTAATTTTTTTTATAACCCTCCTACATCCAAAGTCTATCAGACTGCTAAGATAAAATCCCAATCAAAAAGAACAACTCTGCATGCTGCATAAACATCTAGATGCTGAGACTTGATATATTTTTTAATTTATTCTGGCTTTTTATTTGCCTGTATGTGTGTGCCTGTGTGTGTGTATGTGCATCAGGAATGTGTATGAGCCCTCAGAGGTAAGAAGAGGGTTGGGATCACCCGGACCTGGAGTTATAGACTCTTGTGAGCTGTCATATGGATGCTGGGAGTCCAATCTCAGTCTTCTGCAAGAGCAGTAGGTGCTCTTAACAGCCGAGCCAGACCTCCAGCCCCAGTATTTTGCTAGAATATATTTACTTATTTAATGTACGTGTTTGCCTGTGGCCACAGCAACACTCACGTGGAGGTCAGAGGACAACCTGCAGGAATTGGTTCTCTCCTTCTACCACGTGGGTTCCCCCGATCCAGGAACTCCAGTGGTCAGCTTTGCAGCATCTACCTGCTGAACCACCACACAGGATCAAATATCGTTTTACAGTTTCATATACTGGACCAGAGGCAATGGCTTGGTGATAAAATAATAGGTTTTTGTTTTTTTATTTTTTGACAGGGCCTTGTTATGTGGTCCAGGCTAGCCTCCCAAGTGTGGAGAGTATAAATGTGTGCCACACCAAGTTCTCAGAATAAGATTTTTAAGTAATCTCTAATTACAGATACAGATGAAATTACTTCTCTGGCCAAACAGTAGATGAAAGATTTCTACGGAAAGTTCAAGTAAATGTGTTGTACTAGATAGCTTTCAGTAGGGGGACGTGAGTATTTTTTGGTTTTAAACCCTACACTACAACATCGCTCTAAATAATCCAAGTTTGAATCTGAAACACGGTCGTGAGCTGCTACAATCTTAATCCCCTGAGGAGATGATGAGATTTCGCACGGAAGCTGGAACCGGGCAACCTGGAAACAGACCGCTATTGAAAGCGCGTCGGTTCAGGAGGCGGTCACAAGTTTCCAGAAGCCAGGGAAGCAGAGATGCACGGATGATTATTCCTGCATCCTGGGGGAGGGAGGAGGTGGGGGGGAGGAGACAGGGGCTTCCACCTGCTGCCGCCGTCCCTGTTTCACTGGCCACACCTTTCCTGCTGCCCTCGGGGGCAGGTTGGGCCTGCCATCTTTCATAAAGTCGTGCAGTTGAGGGAGAAATTGGTGGCGGAGGAGGAAGGACTTGGGGGCGAGGGGTGTTTTGTAGGATGTCACCCCGATGCGTCCGGGGAAGACCCTGGGGACCAGGGGGCTGGCCCTTAGCAGCGTCTAAGAGGCTCTGGGCAGCTCTGGGCGCTGCGGCTGCGGCTGCGGCTGCTTTAACTTTCAAGGGTCCTGGGCATCCATCCATCAGCCAGCGCCGCTGCAAACCTGCTCCCGGCGGCCGCGCGCCGGCCCCGCCCTGCGAAGGGGACACTCACCTGTGCACTCGAGGGGAGAGGCCAGGGGGTGACGAGCACCGCCTGGGGCGGACAGACCCCCCCTCCGCCCGGGGCCGCGAGGAGCCGCCACGCCCTCGACGCCGGCCGCTGCGGCCGCCTCAGCCGGGGACGCGGGCGGTGACTTGGGCCCGAGCGAGGTTGCCGGCGTCGCGCGCCTCACGCCCTCCCCTCGGTTCCTCCCGCCTAGCGGGGCGCGCTGCGCAGGCGCACAGACAGGTGGGCGGGGCGGCCCGCTGGGTGGGCGGGAGTCGCGGCGTGGTGGGCGGGGCTCCGGGGGCGGGGCAGGTTCTGCGCGCGCGCACTCGCCCTCTCCTCCCGGGCTCTCTGGCCCCGCTTGTGAGGGTCTTGGGCGGGAACCCTGGGGCCGAGGTTTTGTGTGACCTCCAGAACGAGACCTTTGACGACCCCCTACACATCCGCCGCGACCTGGAAACCTTTCCTCTCTCTTCTTGCTGCCCCCCCCCCTCCCGGGACAGTGACAGGAACAGTAGCGATGATACTAGGAACCTTCTCAGGGCCAGTTCCTGTGAGCTTCACCGGGGATCCTCCCGGGAACCCGCCAGCCGGATGTGCCAGACCGCGCCCCGCAGCCCCCGCCGCCCAGCAGAGGCGACGGCGACGTCGCCGAGCTGTGGGTGTCACCAGGTGTGTGACTGCACCCGCCCCTCCCCTCCCTCCGTTGCACCCTGCACAGATGTGCAATATTAATGATATTTGCGTTTGCCTTTCCACGCGCAGTCTTGCTTGTCTCCCTTGGAGACGAGGGGGCATTAATTATGTCTAGGTCGAGGTCTCCGCCAGTGGTCCCACCGAGGCTGGCTAGCAGCACTGCGGTAGTTGAATTACTGTTGCTGAGACCAGCCTGGTGGGGAGCTGTGCCTGCCTTCAGCTCACAGACTGGGTGACAGGTACGGAGCCGGAGATCTTGTCTCAGCTCCCGCTGGAAGCAATCTGCTCGCCTTGTGGTTCAGCGGCTGAGGGTGTTTGCTCCCAGCCCGGGACCAACATGGTGGAAGGAGAGAACCAACTCCCACAATTGTTCCTTGACCTCCACACGGCTGCTCTTCCAAATTAAAAAAAAAAAAAAAAAAAAAGTAAAAGAGTTCAAGGCCAGCCTGGTCTACAAAGTGAGTTCCAGAACAGCCAGGACTATTACACAGGGAAACCTGTGGTGGTGGTGGTGGTGACAATAAGGCAAAAGAAAATCGGCTCTTATCACTCAAGACCCTTGAAGGACAAACAAAACAAAGGGGTCAAAGTCAAGGGCACAGTGCTGTCACTCAGGTCCTGGACACAAAATGCAATAAAATTCGTAGCATCCTCATCAGAGTCCGCAGCAGGGTCACAGGGTTGTATCCCTCTGCTTTAGGAAGTTTCTGCAGCTTCCCACCCTGGGGCTGCTGAGCAATCTTAACAGGCTGAGTTCTTCACTTTTCTCATCAAAGTCAGGGTCACACTGGGAACCGTAGTCATTTTCCTCATCTGAAGTTCTCTTAACACAGCAGTTTCTGAGATGGCGCCGTTGGTAAGGTACAGGGTTCAGTGAGAGACCATTGTCTCAAAGTAAATAATAAGCAAATAGGGAACAGTTGAGGAAGACACCCAACATCAATTTCTGGCCTCCACATACATGTGCATGTGTGTGCAAACACAGAGACATGTATCTATCACACTCCTACACAGTGGAGTCTGGGAACTGCTGCATTCACCATCACTGCTTAGGGATACATGCGCTATGGGAGCACAGGAATGGCTGTGAGCCAGTCTAAATTAAAAGCCTGGGCCAGCCTTGCATACCTGTTTCCCTTGGGTATTAAGGCCCTGTGCTGGGGGTTGAGCCCCAAAGGGACAGCTCAAGGAACTCACCAAGGGAGCTCACCCTGACACACATGCGTACATAAACTCCTAATGCTCCCATCTGCTGGAACCCTGGAGGTCAGAGAAACCTGTTTCTATTCCTGAAAGGTGATGGACCGAGAGCTGGCATTGTGGACCACTGCTTCCTAACCATAGAAGAGGAATTCAGATCAGAGGTGACTATGGCTTGGACGAGAGCCATGGAGGTGGCAGTGGGGAGAAATGGCAGGACTGTGGATGTACCCCAAAGACAAAGCTACAATATTCACTCATGAGAGGCTTGGAAATTATGAGTAGAGAGGAATGTAGGGTGGAGGTGGGTGGGGAACACACTCCTGGGACCCCCGCCGGTCAGTGAAGGTCAGTGTGGTGGCTGAATCCATGGGCTCAGCTGAGATGACCCAGAGAGAGCAGGCAGAACAAAACACAAAGGTCAGAGATCAAAAGCCAGAGGTCAGATCCGTGTGCCTGCCTTCACAGCAGAGGAGCAGGAGACTGAGGGAGCAGGAGTGGAATCTTCCACACCCTCCCTCCCCCCCTTGTGTCTGGCAAGGCGACGGGCACTGTGTGTGAGGAATGTTTGTTATGAATGAGATTGGCACAGACTCCCATTTCCGAGGCGCCCTTCCTCGCCTCATCTCCATGGTTTGAGTTACAGGCAGAGAGAAAACGATCGCTCGGTCCATTGAAACCAGGGCTAAGGTTGATAAGTGTTCCCTGTCCCACAAAACTCAAGGAGAGCCTGTTAGCTGATGCCTCCGGTCCTAAGTGGCATGGCTCCTGCAGAGAAGTTTCCAGACATGCGATCTCATTTCCGATTTTCGCATCCAATGTGCGTGGATTAAGCTGTCAATACACTGAAAGCATCCTTGATGGGTCTGCTGGGGGGGGGGATATAAAGGCTTGTGACTGTCTCCAGAGATGGTTTGCCACTTTATCCACTGAATGTACACCTAACCTATGATCCAGATATTCCACTCCTGTGTATGTACTGAAGAGGAATGTCCACCTCACCCCACTCCCACCCCCAAAAAGAAAGAAAAGAGGGTAGGGAGATGGTTGTGTGAATAAAATGTCTGTTGCACAAGTATGAGAATTGGTGTAAATGCTGAGGGGTGTGGCGTTTACCTGTAATTCCAGCAGAAGACTGAGACATCTCTGGAGCAAGCTGGCAAGCTGGATTAGCTGTGTTAGGCAAGCTCTGGGTTCACTTGGGAGTCCCTGCCTTACTGAATAAAGTGGAAAGCAATTGGGGAAGACTTGATGTCCCTGATCCTTCCCAGACACGCATGCGCGCGCGCGCACACACACACTTTTTAAAACATTTTATTTAATTTTATTTTTTGGTTTTTCAAGACAGAGTTTCTCTGTGTAACAGCCCTAGGTGTCCTGGAACTCACTCTGTAGACTCGGCCTGCCTCTGCCTCCTGAGTGCTGGGATTAAAGGTGTGAGCCACCACTGCCCAGCCACACTTTTTTTTTTTTTTAAGAGACTTGTCTACGAATTCTCTGGATGTGTTTACTCATTCATATTATCTCCAAGTTGGCAGTGTCTCACATACCCATCAGCTGAATGACTGGGCATCTTAAACATCTGTGCTATCTGTCTTAGTTCTTTTAACTAACTAACAGAACCAAGCTTTACTTTCTTTTTTTCTCTCCCCCTTTTCTCTTTTTTCTTAAGACAAAGTCTCTAGCTTAGGCTGGCTATGAACCCTCCATGTAGCCAATGATGGCCTTGAACTTTTGATCCTCCTGATTCCGCCTCTGTACTGCTGGGGATTACATGTGTGTACTACCACACCTGATTTATGACATTCTGGGGATGGAACTCAGGGCTTTGTAAATGCTAAGCAAACACTACCAAATGAACTACATCCCCAGCCTACAAGTTAATTTTTTTTTTTAATCTAGTAAGATATGAGCAAAAAGAACTGTTATTTACTAAGTGGCACAATGTTATTCATTAAGCAGCACTGTTTACCATGCAAGAAGACCCACGAGGTACAACAAAACCCACTATAAGAGTTTATTGAGGGAAAGGAATAAGAAAGATGTGTTACAGGATACCCACCCCCTGCACATGTGCATATTGGCTTTCGTAGCTACGCCACGCATGCACAAAGGTTATGTGATCTTTGTTGTGTGCAAATTATGTGATCACACAGCTCCCGGATTTTAGGACTTAAGGCCCTAGAATGACTAAGCATCTTTCCAGTGCATTCAGTCATGTAGCTGGGGGAGTGGCTGGGAATTCCAACAGGAACTTGTCTTTATTATAAAGCATATTCTTTGCCTTTGCTATTCCTCTTTTTTCCTAGCCTACAATGTGAAGACAGTGGCTGGAGCTGCAGCAGCCATTATGGACCAGGAAGTAACTCTCAAGATGGCAGCTACATGTGGGATGTTGGCCCCAGAAGATTAGGGGTCTAGAACAAGTTTTACAGGTGTAGGACTAGTCTGTTGGATGATGTGACCCCAGCTCCTATAACAGTGTCTGGGGCTGGTAGAGCATAAGGGCTCCACCCCTGTGGAAGAGAAGGGGAGGCAGGAATCACCTGCGGCTGTTCGTGAGAAAGATGGACTCGGAAGAGATCACACTGGGAAAGGAAGCTGAGAGGCTGGGGGCTGAACTCTAGGGGTCAATACCACCCTCCCTCACCCCACCCCTCACCCCCCCAACTACCTGCCTGTGCTACTGATTAAATTCAGGAATCCACCATCTATGGTAGATGAAGCTCCTGAAATGGATCTGTCTCCCTGGTAACATATCTTGTATCCACTTCTGGTGAATCAGCCATTTCCCCATCAGGAGCCACAGTGTGACCCAGAGATTTTAAAATATATATATTTGGTGTACCTGTGTGTACACATCCCATGTGTGCAGCTGTGTGAAGAACAGCTTTTAAGAGTTGACTCTTTCCATACTGTGGGACCTGGGAATCAAACTCAGGTTGTCAGGTCTGTTGGCAAGCACCTTTTATCCACTGAACTTATATTACCTGCCCTGTTTTCGGGTAGTTTCTTTTCTTTTTTTTTAATTTTTATTTATTTTTATTTTATGTGCATTGGTGTTTTACCATGGGTGTTGGGTTCCCTGGAGCTGGAGTTACAGCCAGTTGTGAGCTGCCATGTGGGTGCTGGGGAATTGAACCTGGGTCCTCTGGAAAAACAGTCAGTACTCTTAACTGCTGACCAATCTCTCCAGCCCTCAGGTAGTTTCTTAAAGGCACAACTTCCAACATTGGTTGGGAAATGAGTTCTGTAGACTTGGGATATTTTAAATGTTCTCATTATAAAAATTGGAATTGGCAGCTGGGCATGGTGGCACACTCCTTTAATCCCAATACTTGGGGGGCAGAGGCAGGCAGATCTCTGAGTTCGAGGTCAGCCTGGTCTACAGAGTGAGTTCCAGGACAGCCAGGGCTACAGAAAGAAACCCTGTCTTGAAAAAAAACAAAAATTGAACTTGGCCTTTATATATAATTTGAAAGCAAATGGTAATAAGAAAACTAAAATCAGCTACAACCCAGAGCTAGCCATTCTTCAATATTTTGGTGTATTTCCTTTTTATAATTAGATTGGCTGTTGGGATCATTCAATTTGGACCTCCAAATTTGCTTAATGCCAGTAAGTATTTGCTTGTGTTTCAAAAATTATTTTCAAATGTTTTAAAATAATGATCTAAAACTTCACCCTGTACAATCAGTTAGCTAATTGGTGAATTGAGGTCTCTTGCAAACTTTCTCTTGTACAATTAACCATCCAATGAATGCTTTGTACAGAGTACATTGTTGCATCCATGTTTGTCTCAGGGTTCCAGAAGAGGACAGCAGGCCAAAGAGCATGAGCATGCACAAACTCAGGAAATGACAGACCCACTAGAGGAGGCTTACAGCGCCCACCCCTCCCACATCCTCCATGTGTACCTCACCACATCCCTCACAGCACTGACTGAGGCATTGAAGAGGCTTTCCTGTACGTGTTCTACAGGCAGAAAGCAAACAACAGCCGCAACATGGCGTCTGGATCACAGGGTGGGGTGACCCCGACTCTATCTGCTGCTCAGGGGAACTGCCCAAGTTCACTGTGGGTTCCCTAACTGAGCTATTAGCATGGCTTGACTGAGTACAGAACACACTGCATTTGCTGGACCGTTTCCCTTTTGAAATCCTTTTTTTTTTTTTTTTTTTTCTCTTTCTCTCTCTGGTTAAGATTTGTATTTTTTATGCTATTGCTTTGTACCTACCTTTCAATTTTACTGTGAACTTTTTATTACATTTTTTTATTTCTGTGTCCACGTGCATTCTTTCTATCTGTGTAGGACAGAGGACAACTTAAAATACTGCAAGCCGCAGGAAAACGTAATGGAATTCAGCTACTATCACAAAAGCTACTACTTGGAAAAGTCAAAGACTTCTCCAAAGGTCAAGCCATGGCTTATGATGTCTTGGTGATATTTTAGCTTTTGTCTATATATTAGCTGGTTCCTACAGTGATTTTCTTGTAAGGCTATGCGGGATTCCAAGAACTCCTAACAGTGTATTTATCTAAAATACCTATCAAGCATCCAAGGCCAAATGAAAAAACACCTGTCTCCTAGGTCAGGAGGTATAGCTTTATTTCTTGATATTTATCTCTAGGGTGAGAACCTCCTTCTGTACAGCCTTACTTACTAATAGACTCCTAATTTCTTACCTAACTACTTCCAGGACTGTAGACTGAGCACATAGATCTCCTTCTTGATATACTGATATACTAACCGATCATTAGCTCTCAATTGACCTCCTTTAACCACTCTGTTTTCAGGTTGTAAAAGACAGCCTGACAGCCTGACAGTCACTGCCTGAGGAAAATTATTCTTTTTTTTTTTTTTTTTTTTTTTTTTTTTTTTTTGGTTTTTCGAGACAGGGTTTCTCTGTGTAGCTTTGCACCTTTCCTGGAACTTGGTAGCCCAGGCTGGCCTCGAACTCACAGAGATCCGCCTGGCTCTGCCTCCCGAGTGCTGGGATTAAAGGCATGCGCCACCACAGCCCGGTCCTGAGGAAAATTCTTACCTGCCTTTATGACCCTGTAGGAATTCAAGCCTGGTGGCCTGGCTGGAGGGGGAAGATTGATATGGCTTGGGTTTATAACTGAACACCTCAGAGACTTGAGAGGACTTAGAGGTATAGGAGACGGAGAGGAAGAGAGGAGTGGAGAACTTGAGGAAGGAGAACTGAGAGGGATGAGGAGGATTCTGACCAGAGAGAACGTGTGGACGAGATGGAAGATGAGGAAGACCCAGACGGGGAAGTCCTAGGCAGGTAAGAACGAGATGAGAAGGACCTAGATGAGGCAGAATTAAGAGAGAGAATTAAGTTAAGATAGAACTTAGAGGGAGCAGTAGATAAAGGTAGAGAGAAATCAGGCAAGAAAGGAGCTAGGCACGAGAACATAACCGAAGCTGTGTAAATAGGATTTTATCTCAGGAATAAAGTAGACGGACAAAGAGCTTGGTGTACTTAGATTCATTTCCCGAAAATAATTCTCGCTGTTTGTAATTTCTCTCCTGAGCCCCTGGGAAGTATAATATTAAGGCTGGTCCTTTTAATATTATACAAGATTGAAGGGGTCAGTTTTCTCTTTCTATATGTGAGTCCCAGGAACTGAACTCAGGTCACCAGGCTTAGTGGCAAGGACCCTTACCCACTGAGCCATCCTGTTGGCATGTAATACTCATATTTTTGTTTTATGTTTTGTTGAAACTCCCTGTGTCATTTAGACTGGCCTCAAGCTCAAGGCAATCCTCCTGCCTCTGGCTCCAGAGTGCTGGAATTACAAATGTAAATTTTCACACTTCACTCTGTAAATTATTTTTTCCAGTGACTTTAAAGAATCATGCTGGAAAGATGGCTGAGCAGGTCAAGGTCCTTGCTGCACAAGCCTAAGTGAGCTGGATCCCCAGAATCCATGTAAAGAGTTGGATGTGTTCGTGCCCATCTGTTGTCCAGAACTCCCTCAGTGAGATGGGCAGGGGTGATAGAAATCCACTTAGAAGCAAGGGAGACCCAGCCACAGCAAGCCAGAAGTCAAGAGCTGACTCCTGACCTCAACAGGTGTGCTGTGTGCCATGGCAGGCACATGTGTGAGTACACACACACACACAAGGCATGCATACACAAATTGAGAAAGAACCCATTTTTCCCAGTGTTTCATATAAATGCAACTATATAGCAGTATGTATGTGTGCATATGTCATATTACATATATTTCCAGGTTGTTTGTTTTCTTTCTTCCTTTTTTTTAGACAAGGCCTTACTATACAGTCCTGGCTGGCCTGGAACTCTCTCTATAGTCCTGGTTGGCTTTGAACTTATGGAGGTCCATCTGCCTTTCCCACCATGCCTAGCCAGGTTGTATCTTACATTTAGATATCTGTTAATAGAAACTGTTTAGATAAGTCTAGTTTTATTCTCTAGAAGGGAATGTCAGAGTATTCTTATTTCCAGACACTTTGAGGAAAGTTTTAACAGCCAGGCATGACAGTGCATTCTTGGCATCTCAATGCTTAGGAGGTGGAGGCAGGAGGATCAGAAGTTCAAGGTCATCCTTGGCTCTATATTGTGTTCAAGGCCAGCCTCAGATACATCAGACACCTTAAAAAAAAAAAAAAAAAAGACAAGTGAACTGTTGCAATTGATTGAGCTGTCTCTGAGGCTCAAACAGGTGGACCCAATCCTGTGTCATGGACCGGATTCTGTGTCATGTAGCTCCACAAGACAGGATGGAATTTTACCTGTGATCCCAAACACCCTGAAAAGGATATGTTTCCACATCCAAGCCTCAAAATTATCCAGGACTTTTTTTGTTTTGTTTTTTGAGACAGGGTTTCACTGTGTAGTTTTGGTGCCCAACCTACTGTGGGTAGTACTGTTGCTAGGTGAATGGTCCTAGGCTATATAAGAAGCTAGCTAAGCATGAGGCTGTGAGTGAGCCAGCAAGCATCCTCTTCCGTAGTTTCTGCTGTACTTTTTTGGCTGTGAGTTCCCTGGTTGGAGGTAATGCACGGAACAGCAAGCAGTCCGTCCTGATTTCCCTCACTGTGACTGGAGATGTAAGAGGAAACAAACCCTTTCTTCCCTTAGTGGCCTTTGCTCAGAGTGTTTTATCACAGCAACAGACTGAAACTAGAACAAGCTTTGTCCCCAGCCCAGCTGTCATCTGCTTTCTGCCTCTGTGAATATCAGCACTCCAGGGAGCCCCCTATCCATGGAGCCATCTGTGTGCCCTGTCCAGTCCTGTTGAGTCCGTCATTTAGCATAGTATCTTCCAGGTTCATGGTTGTGTTGTACCACACACCAGAAGCTCCTCTGCTTCGGGGTGAATAGTCCATTGTACCCTCTACTACATTTTGTTCATCCCTCATCCATCGAGGACACCTGGGCTGTAGTGCTGGGACTTGGACCCCCCCTCAGCACATGCCAGCCAAGTGCTTCTGTCACTTAGCTACATTCCCAACTCACGGCATGTGATTATTGTTGGCACAAACACATGCTCAAGGTCCCACTTTGGGGGCTGAAGCGATGGCTCAGGGGTTAAGAGCCCTGGCTGCTTTTCCAGAGGATCTGAGTTCAGTTCTTAGCACCTACAGGGCAGGCCACAACCGTCTCTAACTTCCGTTTCAGGGAACCCGATGCCCTCTTTTGGCTCTTGGGGGTACTGCATACATGTGGTGCACATCCACACACATAGGCAAAATACTCATACATGTAATAGAAAAATAAGCAAAATCTTCTATTTTTTAATGATTTATTTATTTGTATTTTATGTACATTGGTGTTTTACCTGCAGGTATATCTGTGTCAGGGCATCAGATCCTCTGGAACTGGAGTTACAGTTGTGAGCTGCCATGTGTGTGCTGAGAATTAAACCCAGGTCCTCTGGAAGAGCAGTCAGTGCTCTTAACCACTGAGCTATCTCTCCAGTCCCAACAGAATCTTTAAAAAATTATCCCGTTTTTGCACTCGGGAGGCAGAGGCAGGCGGATCTCTGTGAGTTCGAGGCCAGCCAGGGCTACAGAGTGAGTTCCAGCACAGGCACAAGGCTACACAGAGAAACCCTGTCTCAAAAAAAAAAAAAAAAATCCATTTTCAACTTTTCCTGTATAAACCCAGAAATGGAATTCTAGGATCATATGGTCAATTCCATTTTTGTGGTGGGGAGAGACAGGGTCTCTGTATGTACAGCCTGGCCTTGAACTCTGTGTAGCCCAGATTAGTCTCAAACTCAATGTTTTGTGGCAGAAAGGAGAAGCATAACTAACACACTCACAAGCCTTTGCTCAAGAGACAAGTCTTTGTCCTAGCAACCATTAAAGCATGCTGGGAAGTCTCAGTAATTTAGACAGTATGCTACCGTGTGTGACAGGACACAGGTCAGAGTCCCCAAGATACAGAAACTTAGAATAATATGCACATGGCATTCAGTTCTTTAGGGAAGAACTTTGTTAGGATATCCTGGTGGCCATCTTACAAGGACTATATTCCTTTCTACACCTTGCATTGGACATCAAGATAAAATGAATGACTCTCACAGAGCTTTTAAATAATGAGTCAAAATTCAGAAACCATGAGACACTAATTATGCACATAAACTACATACATAAAGAACTATATAGAGAGAATTCAATTATATACACAAAACATGGAAAAAGAGACTCTCTGAGTTGTTGTTTCAAGCTAGGGTGTCATTGTAACCCAGGCTGGCCTGGAACTCACTATGTGGCCCAGAGTGGCCTCAAACATCCCCCCCCTGCCTCAGCCTCCTTAATGCTGGGATACAGGTTGGAGGAAACATATTTTGCAACAGCAACAAAACAGAAAAATACCTGAGTGTATTAGTCAGGGTTTTCTAGAGGAACAGAACTGGTAGAATGAAAATCTCTTTCTTTCTCTCTCGTCCCTCTCCCTCCCCCTCTCTCTATACACACACACACACACACACACACACACACACACACACACACACACACACACACACACACGATGGACTTGCCAGCGAGAGCAAGAGCAAGCAGGCAAAGAGAGCAAGCTTCCTTCTTGTAGGCTGCCAGATTAAAGGTGGATCTTAGAAGACCCTGGTTAGAAGTGGGTCTTCCCTCTTTAAGTGATTTAATTAAGAAAAAAAGTCTCTCACAGGTATACCCAGACGCTTGGGTTTTAGTTATTTCCAGGTGTACTCAAGTTGACAACAAAGAATAGCCATCACATTGAGCAAATCAAAAATAAATAACAAACTAGGGGGAAATACTTGTGGTTCATACTACAAGGACAGGGTTAATCAATTCAAAGAGCACTTTCAGTCACAAGAGACCAAGAACTGAAAGATGGGCAGATGGCGTGTATCACATGTCTTTCTGTGACTTGTCCATGCTCTGCTCATCTTTCAGTTCTTGGTCTGTGCAGTGCCCTCAGAGGCCAGAAGAGGGTGTTGGATCCTCTGGAATTGGAGTTGCGTATGGTTGTGAACTGGTGTGGGTGCTGGGAACCAAACCCAGGTCCTCTGCAAGAGCAGAAAGTGCTCTTAAGCTCTGAGTTTTCTCTCCAGCCACCACACCACAAACTTGAACATTTTCATAGAATATATTTGGTAACTTTTTGGCAGTGTAATAAGACATGACTCCCCAGCTTCCTGGTGTCCTGGGCAGCAGGCATGGCTGGCACTGTAAGGTTGGAAGGTTAGCACTGGGAATAACAGCCCCGCTGTATTTCTGGTGCCTTTGGGTTATGATAGCCAAGCTCAGGAGAGTTAAACAAAGACTTTGTGGTTTTATTTGTTTCTAACTAGAAAGTAACCTGAGAGTGGAGGGTGTGGACATTTCTAAAGAGCCACACTGAGCTGTCTCAGATTCCCTGGAGAAGGCAGGGCACTGTTCTCAGGGCCCTTCTGTCATGGAATATTATTTTAACTGTGTAAAGTTGTGTTACATTTGTTTATGATACTTTTGTTAACATGCAAAGATGTGTTACATTTGTTTGATTAAATAATCAACCTGGGGTCAGGAGGCTGAGTCAGCAACTAGCTGACAGGAAGTGGTAGGGAGGAACTAAGGGTAGCAAGTGTTAGGATTCTGCCATCACTCCAGCTGCATGACCTCACATGCGCAGTTCAGTCATTAAGCAAGGGATCTTGCGTCTTATGTCATCTGTGTGCTGCGTGGCATAGCTCTGTAAGCCTACCTGTGCATGTGCATGGGAATCCTTAAAAAGCCCTCCCCTCTCCTCTCTGTCCCCCCCTCCACTCCCCCCCCATCTCTCTCTCTCTCTCTCCTCTCTCTCTCTCTCTCTCTCTCTCTCTCTCTCTCTCTCTCTCTCTCTCTCTCTCTCTCTCTCTCTCTCTTCTCTCTCTCTCTCTCTCTCTCTCCTCTCCGCTCGTGCTTCTTCCCCAGGCCTGGTTCTTTTGTCCTCTTCCCCAACAAAGCTCTGATACACGGTTTTGTCGTGGCTCGTGACCTTTCTGCACAGTAACCAGCGCCATTTATCATTTTCAAAACAGCGAAGGTTCTTAATTGGGGGCTGAGCAGAAGGATGCCCTTTTTCGGGAGACAGGAGCAAGGAGAGGAAGGTAGCTACTTGCTATCCAGCCTCCTGAGTGAGCAGGATTTCACCTCAGTCTTTGAATCCTGAGTTCTATAGAAGGATAGCGATTTAGATCCGGTCTCCTTTAGTGGCTGTGACGGAGCCAGTGCCGGAGGGAACGGAATTCCTGCCTGGTTGTGGCCTGTGCACTCAACCACTGCTGGCTGCTGCTGAGCTGCAGTCGCTGGTTGGGACAGCATTTGCTTAAGGTGCAGCCACCGTATTGAATGCACAACAACAGGACTTGGCCTCCCATCACCCACACCAGCGGCCTTCACAGAACAGCCTGCTCTAGGAACATCCTGACTTCCTGACAATGAGAAAGAAGATTCTGTCTCTTGGCTTGCACTTTCTGTGTATTTATCAGCTGACCTTCTGCTTGCTATGCTTTGAGATTTTATAAACCAACAGTAGAGCTGGGCAGCAGTGGCGCACACCTTTAATCCCAGCACTCAGGAGGCAAAGGGAGGCGGATCTCTGTGAGTTCGAGGCCAGCCTGGTCTACAGAGTTCGTTCCAGGACAGCCAGGGCTACACAGAGAAACCGTGTCTTGAAAAACTAAAAAACAAAACAAAACCCAAAAAACCAACAGCAGAACTCTGGGGCTGATTGTGGGGCGTTTACCCACCACCCCCACAGTTCCCCAGAGTTTTCTTGAGTGCAATTAGCAGGAAATATTAGATAGAAGGATTTATTGCGGAGAATATCGCGGAGATAAACAGAAAATAAAGGATAGCCTCGAGAGGGCCTGGAACCTATTCCAACGCGCCCCGACTGTCTCTGGTCCAGGGTTTTTATAGACACCAAGGGGTGGAGCAAAAGACCTCCTCCCCCAGCACAGCCAAGTGCAGGCCATCTCAGAACTTTCTGGTGTACGGTGCTTTTGGCCACAGTGTTTTGTCACAGTAATAGAAAGTAACTAATACAGGGGTATGGTTCAGAGGTAGAACATTCTGGGGCTAGCGAGATGGTGGGTAGGGGCACCTGCTGCCAATTCTGTCCACCTGAGCTTGATGCCAGGGACCCACATACATGGTGGAAGGAGAGAACTGGCCACCAGTTTCACATGTGGGGCTCACGTGGGTGCGTGTGCGCACACACACACTCACAATGTAAAAAACATTAATTCCTTGGTCACACTAGCCATGTTTAGAGTGCTCAGGAACCACGTGTGGATGGCTAGGCAGAACTGGCATGAAACATTCCACTAGATGGCTGCTGAAGTATTAGCCAGACACAGGACTCCACGGGTACTGCTGATTTTTAATTAAATACCACTTTATAATGTTATCTGCACACAGTACACAGAGTTTTGTGAACTAACACATGCTGTATTAGTTTTGATGTTAACAAAATATAAGCATCTAGAGACTATATTCTAGAGTGACTTCATTTACAAGGCGGCTCCAGTGTCAGTTAGGATTGGGTCACATTTGAAATTTGTGAGACTGCAGGGTTGGGAGGGCCTAGTCCTTTTCTGAAGGCCACCTGCATCCATTCCCATGGTGCCCTCCATCTGGCTGGGTCCACTGGAAAATCCCTCCTCCTCCTCCTCCTTCTTCGTGTTTTGAGACAGGGTTTCTCTATGTAGCTTTGGTGCCTTTCCTGGATCTCACTCTGTAGACCAGGCTGGCCTCGAACTCACAGAGATCCACCTGGCTCTGCCTCCTGAGTGCTGGGATTAAAGGTGTGCCACCACTGCCCGGCCCAGCATTCAGTTCACTGATTCCCCAACCCCGGTGCTGAAAGCGAGGGTGTCATCAGGCTGCAGTATGGGGTCAGGGCTCCCCTCTTCAAAGAACAAGAACACTTGTTCTCATGTCTAGTCATGACCCAGAACCCCAACCTGCGGACAGAACAGCGAGCCAGCTTCGGGGTGGGAGAGGAAGAGAAGAAATGAAGCTTAGCCCACACTGGAAGAAATGAAGCTTGGCCCACACTGGATGACCGGGGTGCCTTGTGGCTGGCAGAGAGGCAGCAGCAGCGTGGCATTTAATGTTACCAGGAGAGTTCAGATGGGAGTTGGACAAGGTAGTACACGGCCATAATCCCGGCACTCTGGAGGCTGAGGCAGGAGGATTGGGAGTTCAAGACCAGCCTGGGCTACATACTGAATGCCCGTCTTCAGGTTGAGCGTAGGTAAGAAGGGGAGTGGCTGGTGCTGTCAGAGCCAGGAGTGAACACAGTCAGGGCTGCGGGTGGGAAGTGGGTAGCCCTGCTGTCCGCTGACAATCCGGTGACCCCTGGGGGGCAATCAGGGCGTCTAGGACAGGGTGGGAACTCTGGAGACAGGTCTCCCACTGCCCCGCGGCCCCGCCCCATCTCCACTCAGGAGCTCAAAGGCCTTTCTGCTCAGCTCTCACGGTCCAGCTTGTAAGAGGGTGGCCACTGTCCCCAACCTAAAAGCCATCGAGCTGCCCAGGCCCAGGAGGCAGTTCCTGGGTGGCACTGCCCACCCCGCCTGCCTTCCTGCAGTTACAGTGCGCGTGTACCTCAGGCTGGCCAGGGCTAAACAGCCCACAGAAGAGGGAGGGAAGGGGCAGAGGGAGGCTGGGCACACATACCATGCCCAGATGATGGGTGCCCACACTTCACCTCCCCGCTCACTTCTTTATGTACACTGCTAGGCTCTGACAGGCACTATCAGAACAAAAGCAAAACCTGATTTTAACTCTCTAATCTTAGCTCTTTCTGCCACCACCTAGGAATGCATGAAAATCACCTCCAATTCTGAACACCCTTTGAGTTCAGGGGCCAGCCTCCCCAGGGCCTCTCTGACTCTATGCTTCTCTGTGGCAGAGCCTGCCCCACTCAAGATTATGTGTCTCCCTCTGTAGGCCTGGAGAGCAGAACTATGCGGGCTAAAAAAGGGGCTAAAACCCCCTCAGGTGTTGCTGAGCTGAGCTGGAGAGTCCTCTCTCTGCTGCCATCCCAACCTCAGGCACGTAAGCCACAATACAGACATGGTCAAGATGGAATACGGAAGCGGCAGAGCGCTGGAGTCGGAGCACTGTTCGGGCGGAGGGCTGTGATGAGGATGGCCTGTCAACATTGACCTATTAACACTGTCACCTTAGAGTGGGGTTCACTGGGTAGGGGCTGCCGCAGGTCCTAGGGGGCCATCTAGCTTGCCCACAGAAGCCAGAGAGGGCAAGAAATTGGAGGTTTGGACCTCTGGCAGGGTGTGTCGCCCCTCTGGATTTAGTGGCCCATGAGAAGGCTTCTGAGGGAGTATGCTCTCTGCTCTATGGGTTCTGGGACTCAAGACCTCCTGTGATGCCCACTAATAATGGGTCCCACTCCAGGTCCCCCGAACCAGGTCACTACAGGTGGCGTGAGGAACCCACATTTTAAACAAATCCCTATGGAATTCTGATGCCCACAAAAGCCTGCGAGCCTCTGCCTGCCACTCTCAAATGCACTTATTGGTCCAGGGTCCAAGGTGGGGGTGGGGGAGCTAATCACGAAAGAGACAGGAAGAAAGCTGCAGACCGGTGTGTGAAAATGCCTGCTCTGTCTGGACCAAGCTGGAGGCCAGAGACCCCGGTGGCCCAAAGATGGGAAACAGCAGATGAAGCTTAGCGGGTGGTCTAAAGGGAGAGGAAGCGGGGAGATAGATGTGGATCTGCAGGAAGGCTCTGGACTCTTCCCAGGAGCCAGGTGTGCCGGTCAGAGTGGCTTTGGCTGGAGGACACAATGAAATCATCTTCACAGGACTCGAACCGAGCCGGTTTTCAGAACAGGCCCAGCAGACCCTCCCCACCAGGTCTTCACAGAAGGAAGGCCCGTGCACACCACCACGGTGCAGATGACAGCTTGTTCCACTCAGGGCTGGCCCTGCTGGGCCCGGCAAAAGGGACACCAATAAATACAGTCAGAGCTACGGACTCATGAGTGAGCCAGGTAGAGCTGAGGCGTGCGTGGCGGGTAGAGACCGACTTTGCTGGGTTTGCAAAGAGGGAGCAGACTGTCATGTTTCCGCTCTAAGGAATGTGTGGTAGCCTGCAATCACTACCAGAGGCTCAGTGACCGTCCAAGGAGGTAAAACGGCTTCCACCCCCACTGGGCTAACCTGCCACACAGCTCACCTGGGAGACTCCCCAACTATTTGAAACTTCCAAGGTCAAGGTCATTGAACAGCTTCTCTGTCAGAGACGAGGGCCTCCCAAGATCATCTTGCAGAGTTCTCAGTTTAAAACCGGGATGCTTGAAAGGCAGGTTGGACAAAGGGTGGAACCGTGAGTGGCCTGTGGGCAGGGATACCCCCACGGGAGGCAGATCATTCCTTCTTGGTGTGCTCCAGGACACGGTAGGGAACCCCAGGGGCGCTTCTGGAGCTATGCTCCTCCTGCATGACGGGCAGTGTGGCCGGGGTGTAGATCTCAGAAATGTTGTCATTGTTTTCCAAGGCCCCGTAGGAAAAAGAAGCTTTGAGGTCAGGCTGGACCGTTGTCCCTTTCGCATGCATGTCCTGCATCCCTGAAATGACATCCATGTCCCCGGTCATCACGGAGGAAGGGAGGCTACGTTTCCCCCTCTCCCACCACAGACCAACCAGAGCTCAGGGGCTGATCAAGTGCAGTGCTGATCCCCCAGATGCCTTAGAGTGAAGAGGAAGGACTCATGTTTACATGGGAGGAAGGAACGAATTTGCATCCCAAGCGGCAGGTGGACAGGACAGAACCCCGTGCCCTGGACGTGGTAGATGCCACTTTGCTGTTGAATGAACTCAGGGATCCAGGAAGCTTTCTTACTATTGAGGAAATAGGGCGACTTTTGCATCCTGGGTACCCAGCAATGTGAGAGTAGCATTGTGATGACTGGAGGTAGTGTTTGACCTTTGACCTTAGGATTCCATATCTATATGCAGGGTGAGGTGTGATTTCCAATTCCATTTAGGGGAAACAAATACCCAGTTTTGTTCTTGTTATTGTGTTATTACTGTCCTTAGAGACGGGGTCTCACTTTATAACCCTGGCTGACCTGGAACTGTCTAAGCACATCAGGCTGGCCCTCACCTCAATCCACTGCCTCTGCCTCCTAAACGCTAGGGTGATAGGCAGGCACCTCCATGCCTGGCTTAAAGAACTTGAAACTTCAATTCCTGTGACCTTCTTCTACAGTCCCTCCAGGGGATCACTGGGAGGCCAACTCTTTCCCTTACTCAATGCCTTGGCACTTGTGTCTCCCGAGAAAGGATGGTAGCAGTCGGCCTCTCACTGCCTGGCATTCCCTCCGCACTGGGCTAACACCGCACAGCCGGAGGCCGACACCAGGAGCATTGGCGGTGACTGAGGTGTGCTGGTATTGAGATGAAACATGTGCTGTTTCAAATGTTCACCCAATTTTGTCTCATCTGACCCTTGAGGCCATGGAGAAGGAATACAGAGAGCTGGAAGCCACTTACCCGAGAGCCACAGCTGTTGAGAGGCAGCGGCAACGTTTAACACGAGGGTGTTTAAATCTAAAGCCTAGGTTCTTAACTGGAGTGGTATTCGGCCTCCCTACAGACTGAACTTAATTCCTAACCAACTCTAGGACAGAGATAAACTAGTACCCTCACTTCCTGGATAAAAAAAAACAAAACAAAAAAACAGGTTCCAAGAGGCAGAGTAGCAGCATGCCCAAGGTCATACAGCTGAAGAGCAGCCGGGACCTAGCTCAGGAGCCTGCAGCTGTAACGTCAGCTGAGGAGGGCCACTAGCCTTCCGGGTGACACAGATGCAATTGAAGCCTGTTTCAGGGACCAGTTTAAGAGCCGATGGTCTGTGCTTGGGCAGCAGCTCCATCAGCAGAGTGTATGCCTCCTGCTTGCCTAGCATGCACAAAGCTTTGGTTTGGATCCCAAGCACCACATAAAATTGGGCATGATGGCACACACCTCTAATCCTAGCATTTGGGAGGCAGAAGCAGGAGCTTCAGAAGTTCAAGGCAATCCTCTGTCATATAGAGAGTCCATGGCCAGCCTGGGCTACAAAAGACTCTATCTTTAAAAAAAAAAAAAAAAGTCTATGGTTTGGGGCTCATGGGTGCGGCAGGGCAGGTAAGGGTGTGTCTACTGCTCAGGGCAGTTAGTTTACCAAGCATTGTATAGCTTTGAATTTTGTCAACGCCTCCAGTCTTATACCACCAGTCCACACGAGTGTGATGGGTGTGGATATGCACTGTAGAACATGGGGTATTTAGGGGTACCTATTAGGAGTCTTAGGTTTGGGTTGGGGGGCCTGAGGAGAGTTCAGGATTTGATGCTGTTAGGAAATGGGCTACTTTGTCCCCGAAGACCTTACAGATTCTCTTTTAGAAGACTGGATAGGCCTTAGGCTGTAGTATAAGTCAGCACTGACTGGCATTCAAGCCGGGCTAGGAACAGCACCTCTGCTTTCTGTGGTTTGGACAATGTTCATGCTGGGTCTGTATTCACACATGGTAACGGAGTGCTCTTGTCTATGTAGACACCCATCTGGATGAGCATGGCTCTACTGCTGATTGAGAAATGGTTTCTATTGGGCCAAGGACAACAGAGCCAGTGGAGGCCCCATTGAGCCTGATGGCCAGGGCTGATGTTCTCTTTCCCCATCCAGGAAAGCCTCAGCTGTGATGTATCCAGGAATCTGAAGTCACCAAACCAGACAGTCAAAGGCCAGACCACATGACCAGAGAAACCAAGGAACTGGAGAGGTGGTTCTATGGATGAGCAGGCCAGTCAAGTGCTGAAATACTGAACTCTGTGTGTGTGTGTGTGTGTGTGTGTACAAATGTGCCCGTGGATGCATGTAGAAGCCGGAGGTTGATGCTGAGTGTCTTCTTTGACCACTCTCTGCTCTGGGTTTTTTTGAGTCAGGGTCTTTCCCTGACTCTTGAGCTCACTGATGAGTTATTCTGCCCCTGCCACCACTAGCACTTTCCACACCCGCTGCTGGGCCGGGCTTTCATGTGTGTGGGTGCTGGGGATCTGTATGTGGGTCCTCATACCTGCAGAGCAAGGATTTCATGCACCGAGCCATCTACCCATCCCCAAGACTTCTAAGTTTTTCAAGAAAAACGGAAGCAAAGGCAAAGTTCATCAGGCATCTACTACATCCCAGGCACTGTGCCCAAAGCCTTGACACACATGCACCCCATAACCCAGAGATGAGGGGCCCTGTTTATGTGTGAGGATGAGAGGCCTCAACACGTCACGTGGGGGAAGGTGGCAGAGTTTGAATCTGAATCAGGCCACGTGAATACCATGCGTCCAGCAGGATTGTCTCAATTGTAGCTTCCAATCTTCAACGCCTCATTTCTTACTGGTCATGAGGCATAAGAGCCACACCCACAAACTGGTCATGGAATCCTGGTATCTAGGATCAGCTGATGTCACCCCCTACTTCCCATCAGAGAAAGACATCTGTATGTATGTACATAGGAACATGTGTATGGACAGACACACAGTTTATAAACACACAGACACACAGGGACATACACATACTCGCACACAGAGTTGACACCTCACCTATCTGGGATTCAGCTATCCAGCGCCCTCATCTATCCGGAACACAGCCGAGAAACAAGGAAGTAAGCAGAAGAGGCATCTGAGCAGCCAGGTTCGACGTTAACACAGTCCACGCACTTACAGCCCGAGCCCTGAACTGCCAGGAGAAACCTCAGGGCCCCACTCAGCCACTCTGCGTTTATCCACGCGTGGCTGAGTCGGGTCACATGGCAATGCTGTCATGGGGTTCTCTACTCCTACTCAGGCAGGCTGGCCACAGCAAGCAGGGCAGATGGCAGCTTAGTAGAGCAAGATAAAACAAACAAACAAACCAGTAAGAAGCGGATGCAGCCGGGGCCGCTCGACACGGGAGCACATCAACCAGTCCTGAGAACACACTTGGGTCATGGCACGGAAACCTCAAAGCTCAGTGAGTCACGCTGCTATGCAGCCCAGGTTGGTCTCGAATGCATGATCCTTCTTGCCTTAGCCTCCCAAATGCTGGGATTGGAGGTGCATGCCACTACGAACATTGAAGAACTGCTCTCGACTAGGGAGTATTTTATGTGGCTGACATATGTGTTCATGCCATGTCCACAGATTATGTGACTGGAGAATGGGTGATTATGCTGTGGAAAATGTAGAAGAAGATTCAGGCATGACCTGGCGGCTAGCCTACCTGGCATATTGCACCTCTAAATAAGAAGCATGGCACACCGTGCTCCTAAAGTCAGAACACTGAATTCTGAAGTAGCCTGAGTAGCCAGTTACTGGCCTGGAGATGACTCTGCACTCCATTCCCCTGGCCCTTTTTTAGATTTATTTATTATGAATACAGTGTTCTGCCTGCAGGCCAGAAGAGGGCACCAGATCTCATTACATCTGGTTGCTGGGAATTGAACTCAGGACCTCTAAAGAGCAGCCAGTGCTCTTAACCTCTGAGCCATCTCTCCGGCCCTATATATCTTCTTTAATGTGCTTTTTCTGCATAGAGATCCTGATGGTATGAATGCTCACTGTCCAGTTCGAGGTAATGTGCTAAGCAATCATAGTTGGCTTCCACAGTATACGTGGTTGCTCACATGCAATAAAGCAGACGGGGTTCCCTGAACATGTCTCCAGAGTAGCTTATGTCTGTGCCCTTTACTAACTCACAGGTATTGCTGTCTTGTCGGGGGAACACCCCAGTAATGGCGACAGAGAGTCGCACCTTATATATTTCAAATCAAGATTACTTTTGGGTTGGAGTGGTAATGTTAGTTGACATTAATAGCCTGAAGAATTGATACCAGCCAAACTAACCGCTAATCCAGTGTTAACTGTCCCACTCAGTCTTCCCAGCTCACCACAAGCCCCACTCTTCCCTAGCACCTTGTGTTTGGCTCACTGCTGAATGTTCTTGCCAAGGCTAAACACCATCTGAGCTGGTGTTCTCAGGGTGGGCCCTGGGAAAGCACCATGGTGCAGGATGGAGTTAGAGCGTTGGATTCATTCATGTTAGTTCTCTTCCTCTCTGTGACCACTCTGTCTCTGTTCGCCGGCTCAGGGCCTGGTACCGCTGATTGGAACCACACATGGTGTGAGTCAGGGTTTTCTTTCGAAGACCCTGTGACAGACTTGGAAACTGGCAAGGGGTTCTCAAGGCCGACTGAGGTACCTCAGTCATCACCTCCTCATTAAACGAGATACAAACCAACAAAACACAGCTAGAACTCACGCCACGGCACATCTGTCCCACACCTCGTTTCCAACACCAAGTAGCAGTCACTCTACAAGGGCAGCCAGCAGGGCACGGGGTGGGGGGATGGGGGGGGTGGCAGGGTGGCAGAGGGGGCACTGTTACCTGGCATGGCGTCCATGGAAATATAGGGCTCGAACGGAATGGCCTTCTTCCTGTTTCGAGTGATTAAGAATACACCTAAGAAGGCGATGAGGCACCTGAAGACAGGAGACAGGAGAAGAGGAGGAAGAATGAGACCAGGAGCAATGGCGAGGGGGAGGGGGACTCAAGGGCAAGCAGTTGAGGGCCAGCTAAAGAGGAGGTTGAGACCATGAGGCCTGCAACCAGCAAGGAACAGACACTGTGCAAAATAACAGCTGGTGTAGGGATGGGGGGGGGCGGGGGAGGGGTACACACATCACAGTCCCCACAAACGGGGTTCAGAGTTGTTGATAAGTCTCCAGGGGAGCCCGGTGGTGGTGGCGGCACATGCCTTTAGTCCCAGCACTCGGGAGGCAGAGCCAGGTGGATCTCTGTGAGTTCGAGGCCAGCCTGGGCTACAGAGTGAGTTCCAGGAAAGACACAAAGCTACACAGAGAAACCCAGTCTCAAAAAACCAAACCAAACCAAAACAAAAAAGAGTCTCCAGGGCAAACACCTGCAGCATGTGGCTGGTCCGCTTCATTCTGGCCAGTATTCTCAAAAGCATGTCTTTTAAAAAGCCCCATTTTTTAAAAACTAAAAATATTCATTTTATATTTTATTATATTTCATTTTTTTGGTTTTTCGAGACAGGATTTCTCTGTGTAGCCTTCACTGTCCTGGAACTCGCTCTGAAGATGAGGCTGGCCTCAAACCTTCCTGTCTCCGAGTGCTGGGATCAAAGCCACCACTGCCTGGCTTTAAAAAAATTCTTTATGATTTGAATTCAGTCAGTATAAAAGTCTAGCAAAATGCAAATGAATAAATACTAGGAAGTCCCTGTGTCTCCTAATCCAACTCCCTCAGGGGCTGGATATTCTTTAAGCGCTCTCTCTCTCTCTCTCTCTCTCTCTCTCTCTCTCTCTCTCTCTCTCTCTCTGGCTGGCCTGGAACTTGTTATGTAGATCAGGCCGGCCTGAACTCACAGATTTACCTGCTTCTGCCCCACCCGCCACTCCCAGGGCAGGTGTGTGCCTCCACCTGACTCAGTTTTCCTTTTCTTTCAGTTTATGTAAACAAACAATTGCTCAAAATCAAGGTGCAATTTACAAGCAGTAATGTATAAATCTCAAGAAGGATGGATGGCTTGTTTCTATTAATGTGTGTGTGTGTGTGTTCACCTCCCAGGTCAAGATCAAAAGATTTCTATCTCTCTAAGTCAGTGGTTCTCAACCTTCCTCATGCTGTGGTGACCCCAACCATAAAATTACTTTGTTGCTACTTCATAACTGTAAATTTGCTACTATTATGACTCATAATATAAATATCTGGTATGCTAGAGATCTGATATGTGACCCTGTGAAAGCATCATTCAACCCCCATAGGGGTCACGACCCACAGGTTGAGAACCACTGCTCTAGAAAGTTCTATGCAGCTGTGGGTGACCTTGAACTCCTGCCTCTGTCTTCTAAGTGCTGGGATTAGAAGTGTGCGTCACAATGCCTGGTTTCATGCGGTGTGGGGATGGAACCCAGGGTTTGGAGCATGCCAGGCAGGAACTGTATCAAAAGAAGCCTCGCCCAGTTTCCTGGAAGGACCTGTGTCTTCTCCTCTTCATGCCCCACCACGCCCAGAGTCTCTACTGCCCGACTTCTCTCCCCACGAGGTACATTTACCAGAAATGACAAGAAGAGAGAAGACTGCAGGCCTTTGGGGGAGCAAGCTGCTCACTTTGGGGGCCAGCATCCTCCAGCTAGCAGCTCTCCCAACTCCAGGAGCAGGGCTGAAGCAATGGGGTGGGGGCAAGGTCTGGCTAGATGGGGGGTGACTCACCCCAGTGCAAACAGGCAGATGTGCAGAGCTTCCTCCCCGAGGAAGTCCAGGTAGAAGATTGCACCTGCGCAGTGGTGAGGGAGAGAAAAGATCACGACCGTTTCCAGACCTGCCCTGTGCCCACCCAGGGAGGTCTGGTTATCGGCTCTTCTGTGCAGGTACCAAAGTGACCAAAACCACTAGGACTGACAAGTTTGGAGGCAGACAGTCTTCTCTGACGGCCCTCTCAGGCTCTTTCTACCTCCATATTCAAATAGACTTTTGGGATGGTATTAAACCACTCCAAATAGCAAAGTTCTCGTAGATGCTTCCTCTAACAGCATCTTCTATCATTAACCACAGGTCATGATAATTTCCCTGCCTCAGCTTCCCAAGTGCTGGGATTACAGGCTCCAGCCACCGTCCCTGGTTTGTTTGTTCATTTCTTCTTCTCCTCCTGATGCCCCGCCCCCTCCCCTCCCCCCTTTTTTGGACAGAGTCTCACGTAGGGCAGGCTGGCCTCAAACTCCTTATATGTAGCCAAGGATGACTTTGAACTTCTCCTTCTTCTACCTCCCAAGTGCTGGGATGACATATGCAGAGCCAGACCTGGTTAATGCAGCATGGAGGATGGAACCCAGGGTTCTGTGCACACTAGGCCAGCACTCGGCCAACGGAACCACATCCTAGCCCCCATGACCAAAACTGTTGAAGAAGCCCTGCCTAGAACCCAAAAGCAGGAGGAAGAGGGGATGTTTGGATTGTACATGTTGCAGTTCCAGAGAGGAAGTGTTATTAGGAAGGCAGAACTAAGGCTTAGAGAAGGTAAACTGATCATTCCCTGAGCCACACAGTCGGCATATGTCCATTGGAATGCAAGCCTCCATCTCCAAATCCCACACCCTCTACAAAAACCGCAGGCAGGGTCAGAAAGCCGAATCAGTTGAGAGGTAGGCTCCACCCCCACCCAGGGACAATGCCCCTCTGCTTAGGCAAGAGACGGAAACTCAGTAACGGCTACTCTTACCTGCTGTGATGGCCGCAGTGGTGGACAGGATGTAGCCAATGCTGGCGATCAAGGAGGAGTCATAGATCTGAGATGCTTGACTCAAAAACCTGCAACACACAGGCACTTGGGTCAGTGGGCTAAGGGGTAAAAGTGGAACCTGGGGTATAAGGCAAGGCATGGGGGAGGGTTTCTAGGTCTATAAGAGTGGACTCTCCCTATTACAGGGCACTGTGTATCCCAAGATTTGGGGTCTGAGCTTGGCCCACAGACTGAGGCCGGTCTGCAGCATGCCTCTGACTGTATGACTCTGGCCATTGCCACGCCCGTCTGCCCTTCTCCTCACTCCTGATCCCCACCTCACTGGACAGAGCTGCTCCTGGGTCCCACACACATCCCAGGATACTCTCCCGGGACTTGTCACATCCGGCCCAATGTTGTAATTTTTAAAATATTAGAAACATATTTTAGTGGTTACCACAATGAATGGGAGGAAGAAAGGAGAGGGTCAGCATCCCTCCTCATCTATGGCAGACACCACCTTCATATGGGAACTGATCTGCTCTCTGATTCTCTGCTGACATCCAAGTCGGCACTGAACAGCTGTCCACAGGGACATCAGCCACCAAGCCAACCGTCTGCGCATGGGCTGTGTCCCTGAGAGCAGTGAGGAGGACTATGGCTCTGGGTGCTGGGAGACTGTCCTGACTGGGAGACCAGAAGTTCCTAAGGGGTGGCAGGAGTCCCTGGTTGCCTGTGTGACCCTGATCTCTCAGCACAGAACCTGTGTGCTTGGCTAGGGCTCCCCTTGGGAGGGCTATAATGGTGTTGTAAGGCTAAAAGTCATAATGGTAGAAAGGGTGGTAGCGACAACGCTGGTAACGTGTGTGGACACCGAGCTGGGGCACCTCAGGCAGATCTGTGGGTGTCAGCTGCAGAGGGCGAAGCTGAGCCCCAGAGCAGCCTGGTGAGACTTGGTGGAGCAGATGCACAGGGGCCCACACTGGGGGCCTGACGTCTAGGTTTAGCTCTCGACCTTCATGTCCTGGCTCTAATCTCCCTCTGCCTCCCAACATGTGACAGACAATTCCATCTCCAGCCGTGCCCCCCAGAGGGTGCTGTGAACATAGGTGAAGAGAAGATGGGGGCCCCCATGAGCATCAGCTGTTGTTATGGCTCTCAAGGTCAGGTGGCTGGTGGGTGCTGAGCCCAGGCCAGACCAAGGAACCTGACCTCCAGGCTGGTTCAACCTCACCCACCATCTTGAATCCTGGCTGACTGACTCAGGTTGTCGCCTACAATATTCATGGAATGCCGCTCCCTTCCAGTCCCCTGGCAGGGCTCTAGGACTCAGAGGGGGCAGGACTGAAGTCTACTCTTAGGATTTCAAAGATTCACGTCACCCATATTCAGAGGTAGAAACGAGCAAGCGTGCATTCTTTTCTCTGTGAGGATCTGGGTCAGAGTTCTCAAAGACAGGAAATGACAACTCTATTCCTCCAAGCAGACAAGCAAGCGATTCCCAGGTGACTGCAAGGCTTCTCTTCAAGTTCCCACAGGGCATATGACAGGAAGTGAGCCTGTTTCTCATACTTTGAGGTAGAAGGTGCACTCGGGACAGGGAGGGGTGCGTTGCGTGCGTGCGTGCGTGCGTGTGTGTGTGTGTTTGGACTCCTTCTCCCAGGTGTGTGCGAATTTGGATTCCACTCGACCACCTCCCCCACTCCCCCACCCCCTCCACGAACTCATCTCCACCCTGATGCTAAACTGGTTCCTGGCATCTTCTGGCTCCCTACAACTTCAGGACCAAACAGAACCGGGCCCAGAAGTGGAGGCAAGGCAACGCACGTGGCCTGATAGATGGCAGTGGCCACCATGCACACGAACATCACGTAGAAGATTGGGTAGTCCAGCTGCAGGTTGCCTTGGATGGACAGCACCAGCATCCCTGCCACAGCCTTGACCGTCACCACCGTCATGGAACCTGCGGAGAGCAAGCCAGAGTGTGGGCGGCCTCAAGAGAACGTGAGGAATCGGATCCCGAAAGGACTTGGGGACAGAGGGTAGGAGGACCATGGAGCTCCCATGGTAAGAAGACATCACTGGCTAGGTCTACCTTGCCCAGGACTCCCAGGGGGCTTTTGGGAGCCCACTACCTATGATGCGACACCTCATGCAGCCTTGAGGCAGGGGGAGGGGCTTGGACTTGCCTCTACTGGATGTGCCTCCCCATGGGAGGCCTTGCCTTCTTGTGGGAAGGAGAGGAGGGTAGATTGGGGTGGGATGGGGGCAGGAGGAAGGAAGAGGGGGATCTTTGATTGGTGTGTAAAATGAATGAAAAAATTTTCTTAATAAAAATTAAAAAAAAAAGAATAAAAAAAGGAGGGATGTGAGGTACCCACAGCTATTTCTAAATGTCACTTCACTGTACCCTAGTGGGCATCAAGTTCAGGTCTCTGTCCCCAGACTACATGGCAGTGGGGAGCGGGGTGTGGCTCTTTGAATGGACACACAAACTTCCCCTGAGCCCAACTTCTGGTAATCCAGGATAATAGGTGAGGAAAGAACTCAGGAACTGGGGCTTCAAAATGCTCAGTCACGTGCATTTTCTGTGGGTTTAGGGACTGGAGAGATGGCTAAGTGGTTAAAAGCACTGGCTGCTTTTTTAGGGGACCTGAGTTCAATTCCATCACCCACATGGCAGCTCACAATCATCTGTAAGTCCAGATTCTGGGGATGTGACACATCTTTGAGCCTTCATGGCAATCATACACATACACACACACGGAATACCCCCTCCCACACACACACACACAAAAGTTACAGATAAATCTTTTTTAAAAACCTCTTTGTGTGTCTTCCAGTTGTTTCAGTTGTTTCTCTCTCCCCCTCCCCCCCTTTAGACAGACTTCTCACTGAGTCTGGAGCTCGTCCATTTGGCTAGACTGGCTTGCTAGTGAGCACTGGGGATGCTCCTGTCTCCGCCTCCTTCCTGCAAGGGTTACAGGTGCACAGCCTGTACCCGTTCTTATGTGGGCGCTAGGGACCCGAATTCGGGTCCACAAGCACTCTGTTGACGGGGCCATCCCTCAAGCTCCTTCCATATATTTCTTTACTCCAAGAAGTCTCTAGTGTTCTGTTCCTTTATGCATATGCAAATTCATATCCAACATGTCTTCACTCACTTCAAAATCATAACTATGTAACAATGCATTTATATGATATGCAATGCACCTTATATGCGATAAAACATGCACAGGAAATGTAACCACTTAAAGGATGGGAGGAAAATGGTGGAAGTTATGTTTTCTTCCTGTACATTTCACAAATGTCGTGACTACCTCACTACGAAGACCCACTGCTGACCTCCAAGTGGCTTCAGCTCACAAAGTGCCACATCTCCTGCCACGCTGGAGTTAGATAAAACAGCTGGAGGAAGAGACAGAGGAAGCCACAGCCCTGGCTGAATTGCTTTGCCTCCTCCTCTGTCAGCTGCCTCATTAGCTTTCCTCTGCCAACAATCCAGCACCCAGTGCCTTCTGGGACCCTCAGCCAGTGTACCAGTTTGCAGGCGCCGGGAGCCATTGACGTCAAGCACGCATCATCATACTGTCCACGCTACCAAACAGCAGAAGGGCCATGAAGGAGGGGATGTTGATGACTCAGGTTCTAACCACCACAAACAAAGTCACAGCGGAACAGGGGACTGGCTTGTGCTGCAACCTGGGTACACCTGAGAATGTTATGTTCAAACGAGCCCGTTATAAAAAGGCCTCCTAGGGCCAGGTGTGTAGTGTGCACCTGTAGTCCTAGCACTTAGGAGGCTGAGGCAGGAGGATCAAGAGTTCAAGGCTAACTGTCTACAAAAGAAGATCTTTTTTTTTTTTTTTTTTTTTTTTTTTTTTTTTTTTTTTAAAGCTGAAGATGTAGCTCAGTTGAGAGGGGGCTTGTCTAGCGTGCACAAAGCCCTGGGTTCAGTCCCCAGAGCTGCCTAAACAGGGTGGATTGCAATCCCAGCACTCAGGAGGTGCCAGCCGGACAATGAGAAGTTCAAGGCGGCAGCACAGAGATTTCAAGGTCAGCCTGGGCTGCCGGGTATCCAGTCTCAATACAAACAAACGAAGAGCCATATCAGGATATAATTCCAGTTATAGAATGCTGTGGGATGGTCTATATGTCAAATTGCTCTGATTGGTCAATAAATAAAACACTGGTTGGCCAGTGGCCAGGCAGGAAGTAGGTGGGACAAGGAAAGAGGAGAATTCTGGGAAGCAGAAGGCGGAGGCAGAGAGACACTGCAGCTGCCTCCATGACCAGCAGCATGTGAAGATGCCGGTAAGCCACCAGCCACGTGGCAAGGTATAGATTTATGGAAATGGATTAATTTAAGCTATAAGCACAGTTAGCAAGAAGCCTGCCACGGCCATACAGTTTGTAAGCAATATAAGTCTCTGTGTTTACTTGGTTGGGTCTGAGCGGCTGTGGGACTGGCGGGTGACAAAGATTTGTCCTGACTGTGGGCAAGGCGGAAAACTCTAGCTACAATAGAAGACGTTCACAAAGGTGCATTCATGCACAGAAGGTAGGTTAGCGTTTGCCCGGTGCTGGGAGGACGTGGGATGGGAGTCACCGGCACTGAGTATTTTAGAGGTGAAAATGTTCTACGATTAGATTGTGGCTGTGCGAATCTACGACTACAGCAATCCCCACTCAGTGGCTTACCTTGAGCAGATGAACCACGTGGCATATGAATTCTATCTTAATAAAGCTGTTTTTAAAAGGAGATCAAAATAATGCCAGCCTGTCTTCAGTGACAGGTATCTGAGTGGTTTGGGGGGCCTGTCATTAAGGTGGGGTGGGGAGAATAACATGTGGGCGCCTCTGCCCATATCAGTTAGCCTTCCTCCCAACCGGGTATTTTCCTTGTCCGTTTTGGAGTGTGGTGGAAAGGGGAGACACCAGATGGCCAGCCCTGTCTCCTGCTCTGTTGGACACCAGTGACAAGCAGCATCCTTGCCTCAGTCTGGGGACCATTTCCCTGCTTAGTCCCGTCTCTTTAAAGTAAGGAGAACCTGTCTGTTCGGGTTCCATTCTTGCCCTGCGTCTATACAGTCCATTGCGGATACACGGACAGTTCAGGGGTTGCTCTGAGGTGACCTCTGACCTCACTAAACTTACTCTCCTTGCTTCTTTCTCCTGTTGGGTCTCGGTCCACACTTCTGTGGCTGTGGCCCATGGGTTTGCTCACTTTTCTCTTGCTGAAGACAGTCCTCTCAAGAGTCACTGTGTGGACCTTCAGTTCTGGACCCTTAGAAGACTTGAGATTTGACCCAGAATGTGAGAAACGGTAGGAGCTACCTCGTTCAGCCGGGGCCCTGCTCCCTGTGGAGTGACCGCTATGGTGATGTTGTGTTCCCCAAAATATTGTGCACCCCAATAAACTTACTGGGGTCAGAGAACAGAACAGCCACTAGATATAGAGGCCAGAAAATGGTGGCACACAAGCTTTTAATCCTAGCATTCCAGAGGCAGAGATCCATCCGGATCTCTGTGAGTTCAAAGCCACACTGGAAACAGCCAGGGATGGTGAAACACACCTTTAATCCCATGAAGTGATGGCAGGAAGCAGAAAGGTATATAAGACTTGAGGACAAAGAACTAGAGCCTGTTAAGCTTTTAGGCTTTTAGTAGCACAGTTCAGCTGAGATCCATTTGGATGAGGACACAGAGGCTTCCAGTTTGAGGAAACAAGATCAGCTGAGGAATTGGAGAGGTGAGGTTGGATGTGGCTTGTTCTGTTCATCTGATCATTCAGCGTTCACCCCAATACTTGGCTCTGGGTTTGTTTTTATCAATAAGACCTTTTAATATTCATGCTATAGACTGCCTCGAACTGGCCTCATGCAGCTTCTGTATACAGAGCCAACAGGCATGAGTAGGGGAGACTGGGGGTGACAAAGCCCCATCATCCAGAAACCGCTTACCAAGCAAGGCCACCAGGAGGAGAATCACAATGATGCTGTTGGCGTTCCTCTCCTTGTAGAAGTACAGGAGCAGACAGAACAGGACGATCACCACCAGCTGTGGAGGACACCAGCAATCACCCAACACTTAGTCAGGAATTCAAAGTGTGTCCCCCGTCCCGCCCAGGCCCCAGTGTGTGTGTGACTAAGCAGAGAAAGAGCAGGGCAAGTGTTGGGCCCAGGGGCACCCTTGGGAGGTGGCCATAGACGGAGTGAGAGTTCGGGGCTGGCTTTGGCTGCTCAGGGGGTTCAAGGCTGGCCCGGGAAACTTAGGTCTCATCTCAGAACAAGAAAGTAAAAAGTGGCTGGTGCAGACAAATGGTAGAGCGCTTTTCAGGGACATCCCATGCCTTGGGTTCTACACCCAGCAACCCAAACCCAAAATAATAAGAAAAAAGAAAAATGCCACCCCCAAACGAGACCCGCACTCAGGGAGCCATTTGGTCAAACAACGGGAACACATCCTTTGTCACCGAGCCTCAGCTTGACAGAGCTCCCAGAAAGAGGAAGACTGCTGGTGTGGTGGCCCACCTGAAATCCCGGCACTGGGGAGGCAGAGGTGGGAGGATTGTGAGTTATAGGCTAGCCTGGGCTATGTGATGAGACTATGTCTCCAAATATAAAAAAGGAAGATGAGTGGAGTTTGGGCGTCGCAGGCTGAAGTTGCATCTGTCTCTAAATTGCTGATGTGACCCTAGGCAAGTCTAGACATCTCCAAACCCCTGCTGCCTCCACTGCACAGTAGGGATGATCCCACTCACAGGGCAACAGTCAGCGCTGTGCTGGGTGAACTCTCCCATGTGTGTGCCGGGGTGGGGGCTCCCCAGTTTTCAGCTATTGCCTGAAATGACTCTTTTTTTTTTTTTTTTTTAAAGCATTTATTTATTTATTATGTATACAGTGAGTGTTCTGCCTGCAGGCCAGAAGAGGGCACCAGATCTCACTGTAGATGGTTGTGAGCCACCATGTGGTTGCTGGAAATTGAACTCAGGACCTCTGGCAGCACAGCCAGTGCTCTTAACCTCTGGGCCATCTCTCCAGCCCTGAAATGACTCTTTGTGACTTGCCAGTGAATGTTAGGACAGCATTTGGTGCTAAACCCTAAGAGGGTAGTGCATGTGTGGGCATCTTGGGAGAGACCAGGAGTTGTGAGCCAAGCTCAGTGACCTTCCATACCCACAATGCCCAACATTTAGGGAACCCCCCCTAGACAAGTATTTCTTGAGTTTGGTTCAATCCCTTCATGCTGTGGGATGGTCTTTCTGTACACTGTGAATATATGTTGCTCTCACTGGCTGATAAAGCTGTTTGACCAATGATGAGGCAGAATAAGGTTAGGAGGTACATTCAGACTGATGATAGAAATGAAGAAGGGCAGGATCAGGGCAGACGCTTCGAGCTGTGCAAGAAGCAAGATGTGAAAGAACTGGTAAGGCATGGACCATGTGGCAATACAAAGATTAATAGAAATGGGTTAATTTAAATGTAATAGCTAGATAGTAATAAGCCCGAGCCATTGGCCAAGCATTTATAATTAACATAAGCCTCTGAGTGATTATTTAGAGCAGCTGCAGGATGGGGCAGGACAGAGAAAAGCCTCTGGTTTACACCTTCAACCGGTGGCACTGCCTTACTGCCAGGCCTGGTGAAGCCACCCAGCCCTCCAGGGGGCATCTTCCATACTCTGGGTGACTCATTCACAGCCTCATGCTGCACCCCAACAGCCCCAAGTCTAGTCTCTTGCTATTTCACAGAGAAGGAATGAGACTTGTCCAAGGCTACACAGCACACAGGCTTTGAGGCCAGCTCTCCCTGAGTGAGAGGACTGTTTCGGGGTTAGGCTCTGCTAAAACACTTCCTGTAAGGGGGTGACTAGAGGCACGGCAGACACGGCCATGGCCTCCAGAGATCCCGTCCTCTGTTTTGTGGGCCTTCTGAGGCAAAAGGGCATTCTGACTGCTCAGAGTTTCAGTGTCTCCATCGATGAGATCAGGAGGAAAGCAGCTTAAAGAGTTGAGGGAATTTGAGACACATAAACCCATTTTGCACTGTGTGGACATGAGGCCAGCTCACAGCAACAGCTGTGTGAGCACCAGGGATGTTTTCTTTTTTAGTGTGTATGTTTATCTGAAGTAGATAGAACACTACTCTGTCCCCTGGCTGCCTATCAGCTGTGTGATACTTCAAAAAACAGCATTCTTACATTGTTTAAATTCTTAACTTAAAAAGAAAAAAGCTGTTTTTAATTTTATTTATTTATTTGTTTGTTTATTTTTTGAGACAGGGTGTCCAAGTCCAAACTGGCCTTAAATTGACTATGTAGCTGAGGAGGGCTTTGAACTCCTGATCCTCCTACTGCCCTCTCTCGAGTGCTGGGATTATAGGCATGTGCCACCACACCTGGTCTATGTGGTGCTGGGGATCCAGCCCAGGGCTTCGTGCATGTCAGGGAAGAACTCTGTCAACTGAGCATCTATATTTTTAACTCCCTCTTTTATCATAAAAACTTTTTTTTCAATTTCCTATTTTTTTTGTGCCTTTCACATCATGCCTCCCAATCCCACCCATCTCCCCTACCCCAATAAAATAAAATAAAATTTAAGGGAAAAAAAGGAAGAGGGAAATCCCATCATGGAAGCTGTAGTGTGACACAGTGAATCACACAGTTTATCCATACATTTTTACATGCAGGTGATCATCGTAAACGATCATTGGTCTGGTTCGAGGCCCCTGGTCTCTGCTACGCCATTGACGCTGGGCCCTCCCTGCGACTCTTCCTAGACGTCCTATTGCTGCTCTGTGTCGTAGAGATCACAGATGGGGTGGATGTTGGGGTGGACAAACATATAGCCCTGGTTCTGGTCCTCGGTAGTTGCAGGGTTGGTCAGCCCGCCAGCTCCCCCCTGTCCTCACCACCAGGGTGAGCTCTCCAGCATTGCCCTGGCGAGTTCACCCCTTGCAGCGATGAGCAAGGGGTGGGGTCAGTTCTGCTTTCACATCCTCAGGGTCCTTCTCCCCCCCCCACACCTTCAGGGCCAGCTCTACTGTGTTGTCCAGGTGTGGCATAGGGGCCACCCTCCCAAGGGCTGCAGCTGTGAGGGGCAGGGACAGCTCTCCTGCTCTTATGACTTCAGGGCCAGCTCTTCCATCTGCCTCAGGCATTGATGGGCTTTGAGGGGCAGATGGGCAACAGGGGCGGGGGGCGGGGGGGGGGGCCGGGGGCGGGACTCTCTTCCCCGCCCATGCCGCCACATGACAGGTGAGTAGTGAGGATAGATCTCCCATCCTCACAACATTACCATAAAAACTTTAAAAGCTAGACCTACTGGAACAGCTACATGAAAAGCTGAAGCAGGAGGATCAAGACCTTAAGCCTGGGCTACACAGAGTTCAAGGATAGCCTGGGCAACTTAGTGAGATCCTGGTTCAAAATTTAAGAAGTAAAAAGAGGACCAGGGGCGTGGCTCAGCGGGAGAACTTGCCTAGCATATGTGAAGCCTTAGGTTTGATCTCTAGTACCACAAAAAATAAAAATAAAATTAGATGCATGATGTTAAAATTTTGGACACGAGAGAATGGAGTAGAAATAAAATCTACATCCTAATTTAATCTCCTAGAGACAACTACCCAGAATTTCTGTCTCTCCACCTGCCCTCACAGACACGGGTTGTGCGCACACCTTCACAGCCCTCTGATGACCCAAGACTGGCAGTGTACCGTGGATGGATTTGGATGGTGCCCAGGACAAATGTGGCACCAGCCTGACATGTGTACCCAGCACATCCTCAAGCTCAGTGGTCACACTGTGCCTCAGTGATCCCAACTGCCAGCTTTAGGGTCCAGCGAATGGGACTTGATCCTCTTTCAGCCTGTTCAAGCAGAAGGATGGGACCTTCACTTACCATGTACAGCAGAAAAGGCCAGCTCACGAGGTGCTTGGCAATGTTCTCACCTGTCATTTTCTCGTGACTATTGGGTGCAAATGTCACTAGCAGGTAGGTGCCCACGATCGCCAGACCGCAGCCAACAAAGGACAAGACATAGCGTCCTGTGGGGAGGGAGGGAGGATGGTCAGGGGCTCAGGGCTTGGGCCAGGTACAGAGGGGGCCCTTAGCAAGTCAGGGAGCCTTGGCCTGTGTCCTGGCTAGTTTTATGTCAACCTGACACAAGCTGGAGTCATCTGAAAAAATGAGGGACCCTCAACTAAGAAAATGCTTCCACAAGATCAGGCGGCAGGAAAACCGGAGGCATATTCTTAATTAGTGACTGACGGGGGAGGGCCTAGACCATTGTGGGAGGGGCCACCCTTGGCCTGGTGGTCCTGGGTTCTATAAGAGAGCTGGCTGAGCAAGCCATGGGGGAGCAAGCCAGTAAGCAGCACCCCTCCATGGCTTCTGCCTCAGCTCCTGTCTCCAGGTTCCTGCCCTGCTTGAGTTCCTGTCCTGACTTCCCTCAGTGAAAGACTGTGGATGTGGAAGTGAAAGGCAAATAAACCCTTTGCTCCCCAACTTGCTTTTGGTTGTGGCATTTCATCATAGCAACAGAAACCTTAACTCGGCCTGTGACAGGCGCCTGGCACTGCTTGTATTTTTGGTTGTTCTTTACTTGAAAAGAGTAACCTTTCTTAATGTGTTCTTTTAAGCTTTATTTGTATATTTTTATGTGTATGAGTGATGTGTCTGGGTGTATGTGCACTGGTGAGTACCTGATGCTTTTTGGAGGTCAGAGGGCATTAGATCTGGAACTGGAGTTATAGACAGTCATGATTCAACATGTGGGTCCTGGAAATTGAACCCAGGTCCTCTGAAAAAACACCAAGTGCTCTTAATGACTAAGCCATCTCTCCAGGTCCCCTTAATATGTGTGTGTTTAATTTGTTTACTTACTTGATTTGATTAACTTTCTACAAAACTTTTTAAAAATTTATTCTATTTGTATGGGTGTTTCGCCTGCATGGAGTTACAGGTGGTTGTGAGCTGTCATGTGGGTGCTAAGAACCAATCCCGGGTCCTGTGCAAGAACAGCCAGCGCTCTTAACCACTGAGCTATCTTTCCAGCCCAATTTTTTTTAAAGATTTATTTTTATTTATGTGTATGCATGTGTATTTGTATGCCACCTGTATGAAATCACAGGTATATGATATCATGCTTATAATGTTATGGGGGAGAGTTCATCATGTGCTTATCATGTACTTTGTGCACATTTACTCCCTTAAATGTCATTCTAAATATCTTAAAATTTTCTTGGTTTCCAGTGGAGGGACCTCAATTAATGTAACACTGAAGCCCCTTGATCTACAGGTCTATGTTTCCCAGTTGGCTAGAATTATCTATAAAAAAAATTATCTATAAAAAAATGGCAACTTGGATCTTTTTTTCTCCCTTCTGTGCTTCTGAATAATGTGAGACAATACGTCTAGGTCAATACCTTTACTCCGTAAACCCGGATGTTTCCTTGGGGTGAGGGGGCCAGGCCCAGGTCTAGCTGAGCTAGAGGAATCTTTCGGGGGGGGGGGCGGGATTGTGAGCAGGTTCACTAGGCTGCAAGCTCAAATTCAGCCTTTATTCACAGTGAAGCAGAGTTTCTGGCCTCCTAGGTCTAACTCCCATGGCTTTAAAACCCTGGGAAGGTGTGTTTTTGTTAGGTTTTCTAAAACCCCAACAACAGAGGCTCAATCATTATTGATGGAAGGGAATGAAGAAAGGCTAATCTTCAACAGGACCACAGACACAGCTGTGATCCATAGCCAGGCTAGGGGCACTTAACATTCACTCCCAGGAACACGGAACCCAAAGGGGAGTGGGAGGTGGAGGGGCTGTCCACGGGGCCGGCCTGGCTCCGTCAGAGACTTACTCACAAAGTCCTTCGGCTTCCATTTTTCTTTGATGAATATGATTCCGATGATGGCGCTCGCTGGGAAAGGCCAAGCACAGAGAAGAGGAGTAAGGCTGCAGTCAGGCAGAGGGGTGGCTCACCCACCCACGTCCTCTGGGGGGCTCGTTTGCATGGAGCCTGATGCACTTGTCCCCAGAGGTTTTCAGAATTTGGTCTCCTTCAGCCTCAGCCACTCCCATCCGCGAGAGAGGACCTTCTAGAGCCTTCTGTGGGATTTCTCATAAGCCAGGGTCCTGGGCCCTGAGTGCCCACTGTGCAGGTGGTAACTTCCATGTGTGATTTTTGGCATGCTCAACCTTAGAGGTGGGGGCTGCCATTAGTCTTATTTGATAAATGGGGATCCTGAGGTTAAAAGAGGTGAAGCTGATATGAAAAGGCAAGATTTGAACTCAGAACCAGAGCCTTTCTTCTTCTTCTACTGTATCCTACCTCCCTCATGGTGCTTGTCTTACTCTATTGCAGGGTCACAACTTAAACTCCTGTGATGACCTAATGGACAGGGCTGGCAGCCACTGTGAATGACTCCATTACTAGCCTGGCTCGGCCTCTCCTGGCTGTGTGACCCTGGGTAGGTCACTTCCTGAGTAGCAGTCTTCTACTCTATGAGATGGTGTTCTGGGTCTGGCTGCACCTACTTGCTGTCACATATTTAGACGGCCACAGGGGGCTTGAACTTGGCCACGGAAGCGGAAGAGCAGATGCATTTACAACATACAGTTCAGTAATCCAAGTGAGAGGCCCTTCTCTCCCGTCTTAGTGATCACTCCTATCTCCATTTCCTTTTCTCTTCTCACCCCCGCACCCCGGAATCGGTCCACAAACCCCACTGAAAACTACTACTTCTTTGAGTTGTAGGGCAATAAGATTCTAAATGCAAATCATTTAGCATACAGTAAATGTTCATAATAAAACGATTCTTGTTATTGAAGTACTTGGAACATTGATGGAAAAGTCCTAAGTAGGCAATGGATGAGCTGTTACTATGTTAAGTATATTTCTCATAGGGTGACCTCGGAAGCTCAAGGAGCTTCTTAACCTCCAGTGGCTGGCTGACCCCCAAATCTTGCCACAATTCACCCTACTTATTTATTATTGCACTGGGCATCAAAACCAGAACCTGGTACTGACTAGGGCCATCATTTTGCATCCCAGCTCTTAGCCTCTAAGTTTAAAGTTGGTTACTTATTCAAAATCAAAGACTAATATTTACAGCGTTGGCCCCTCAGTCACTTATTCCTCGCTGTGAATGAAGGTTCCAAGAGGTCTTTAGGGACCCCAACAGTGGACAGAACAGTGACAAGGACGTAAATCTAACTATTGATGGGGCTCGGTGATGGCCTGAATGCAGGAAGCAGTCCAGAGGACAACGGGGGAAGATGGAGATGGCTTAAGACCTCGCCTTAACCAGAGACATTCAAACCACTTTAGAAAAAAACGACTGGGAAAAGAAAAAAAATACTGGTCCGGCCTGGTAGCTGAGAGGCAGGCACTTGCCCAGCAGTACAAGGGCCTGGGTTTCATCCCCAACACTTAACAGAAAAGATCCTGGGTGGGGAGAACTCAGCACAGCTCCTGCAGACCACCAGGTCACCAGCCAGCCCTGCTCAACAAAGGGGATTCTTCCAGAGCGATTCAGAAATCCAATCAAGTTTCCCATTTTCCAGTTTCTTATAATTGGTAGTGGCTGCCTGCAGAACAGAGAATTCTGAGGTTCAAAAGCTTTGATCAGTTAATGATGTCTGCCCTGAGCCCATACATGAGTCATGCACAGGCCCTCCTGTGGTGAAGAGGACCTTGAATTCAAGGAGAGGTGAGACACCAAGATTCGCTGTTTTACTGAGAGCAGGGGAGAGCCAGGCAGAGAGGGGCTAGCAAAATGAAGGAAACATTCTAGATGAGTTCCAGCTCCTGGGCACGGGAGGTGACTATTCACTCATCTGTCTGTCTCTATGAGAATTGGATTTTATGCGTGACATTGGGGCATTAAAGCTCTTCATCTTTGGTCGGTTCAGGTGCTCTGATGTGGAAATCACGGGAAAATGACAGGTGGGAGAGGTAATGATGGCATGTGACTGGCCAGGATGACAGAGAAAGATCTGAACATGAATGAGTGCTTCTCAGAGGTGCAGAATGGTGACCAGATGAAAGTAGTTTAGTATGCATTGTTAGTGTGAAAGACGTTTAGATTAAGGCTTAACTTCCTTTCGCAAGTGGCCATAAAAACAATTCTAAAAAAAATGTTCTGAATCTTAAACACGGTCTGGAGGTGGAGACCCTGGCTCATATCCCTGCCCTGTTACTGAGTGGCTGTGTGATGTGTGCCTTACTTCCTGCATCTGTAAAATGGGTGCAAGGTAGGAAGAAGGAAGCCCAGCAGAGTGCTTCAGAGCTGGGCCTGTGCATGACGCGGATGCCAGATGCTATTGCCAAAGCAAGGGTGTTTTCTTACTGTCATTGTTTTGTTTTGTTTTTACCATCATTTATTTTTAAAATATTTTAAATTAAAATATAATCACATCACTTTCCCTCTTCCCTTTCTTCCCTAAGCTCTTTCCACATCCCCTGCTTTACTCTATCTCAAACCGATGGCCACAAGAGTGCTTTGTTTTTTAATCTTGGTTTTTTGGGTATGGGTGTTTGACCAGCATGTATGGCCATGTATTACATGCGTGCAGTGTCTGCAGAGGCCAGAAGAGGGCATCGGATCCCCTGAGACTGGATCCGATTGTTACAGTCCATTGTGAGCCCCCAAGTGGGTGCTAGGAATTGAACCTGGGTCCTCCGTAAGAACAGTCAGTGCTCTTAACTGCTGAGCCATCTCTCCAGCTGCCAAGAGTAGTTTTGTGTTGTGATTTTTTGTTTTTTTCGAGACAGGGTTTCTCTGTGTAGCTTTGTGCCTTTCCTGGAACTCGCTTTGGAGACCAGGCTGGCTTCGAACTCACAGAGATCTGTCTGCCTCTGCCTCCGGAGTGCTGGGACTAAAGGTGTGTGCCACCACTGCCTGGCTGTGTGTTTTGTTTTTTCGAGACAGGGTTTCTTTGAGTAGCCCTGGCTGTGCTGGGACTAAAGGTGTGCGCCACCACCACCTGGCCCCAAGACTGGTTTTTGAATGGGAGTGCTCTGAGCTTCATGGTGGCACTTGGGCCACACCGACGATGGATCCTGGGTGAAGAGAAGGCGGGGGGGGGGGGGGGCTTACCTATTACTGAGACGGCACTGAGGGGTACGATGAGGGACAGCGGGGCGAAGGCGTAGGAGGCGAACACGCCCAGCTCGCCCAGCAGCAGCAAGAGCAGTCCCAGCCACCATGTCTTGGTCTTGAAGTAGGCCCGGGGGTCCTTGGAGCCTGCCAGGCGGATGTGGCAGTATTTCTACAAGTCCGAGAAGGAATGCGATTAGACCAGATGTTTGGAGAAAATCAAAGGCTCTGATGAAGGAACCCAAGCTGATGCTCCACTTTTGAAAACCATATGTGGGGCCTTGAGTTGGGTTTGGGGGAGATGTGGGTGAGACCTGGAAATTGGCATTTCTTTGTATGCATGCATATTTACATGTATGTAGATATGCATGCACGTGTGTATAGGGGCTGCATGTTTACATGTATATGGGTATGCATTTGTGCATGCATGCATGCATGTGTATGTGTGTGTATGTAGGCTAGAGAAAACAATCTTTCACCATGGTTTTTGACAGAGTGACTTGGTGGTCTGGGCTTGACAAGTAGCCTAGGCTGGCTTGCCAGTGAGTCCCGGTGATTCACTTGTCTGCCACCCCAGCACTGGGGTTACAAATACACACCACCACACCTGCTGTTTTTACAGAGGCTCAGGGGATTGAACTCAGGTCCTCAGGCCTGCAAGGCAAGGGCTTCACCCACTATGATATCCTCCAGCCCCTGTCTTTCTCGAGACACTGTCTCATGTCGCCCAAGCTGGTCTTCACATTTCAATCCTCAGGGCTGGAGAGATGCCTCAGTGGCTAAGAGCACTGGCTGCTCTTACAGAGAAGCCGGGTTTAGTTCCTGGCACCCATATTGTGGCTCACAACCATCCATTACTTCAGTTCCAGGGGATCCAATCCCCTCTTCTGACATCACAGGCACCAGACACACACAAGGTACAAAGACATACAGACAGACAAAACACTCACAAATAAATCTAAAAAAAAAAAAGAAAAAGAAATTGAAATCTTCCTGTGCCCACCTCTTGAGTTCGGGGATATCAGGCATGCGCCACTGTGCCTGGAGCTCAGGGCCTCGGAGAACCTCTGAGAAATCTAACAGAGGACATTACCCACTGACTCCTGTTGTCACTAGTATGGGGACACTCTTGTCTCTTGGGACACATGTGTACCAGTTCCCTGGACCTCAGGGGAAGCTCCTCAAGCTGCCAGCCTGCTCCACAGCACAGCTGTGGCCACCGCCAGGCCAGGCCAGGCCAGGCGCTGTCGGGGCTCTCCAGTAACTGTGGCAGCCCCTGTCCCTGAGACTTGAGGCGTCCACAGCACTGGGATCAGAGCCAAAGGTGACGGTACCACGGTACCACGATGATCCCAGCAGCTGGAGGCACAGGGGCCTGTGGTTAAGATGTCACTCCACGGCTAGAGGCCAGGGGCTTGGCTGGGGAGACGGCACTATCAGAGAAGTATCTACTGTACAAGCATGAGTTTGGATCTCACCATCCATGTAGAAAGCCAGGTGTGGCAGTGGCTGCCTGAAACCCTGGCACCGGGGAGAAAGGAACAGGAAGTGGTTTGCTGGCCAGCTGGTCTTGCAGTCATTAAGCTCCAGGTTCAATGAAAGGCCTTGTCTCAAAAAAACAAGGTGTGGCTGGAGAGACCACTCAGTGGTAAAAGTATGTAAGACCAGTCAGCGGTTAAGGGTAGTCCTGCTTTGCTGGAGGACCCGAGTTTGGGCACCCACTTCAGGCACCGCCCACAACTCCAGCCCCAGGGGAATCTGATACCTCTGGACTCCGGAGGCACCTGTACTCGGGTGCACACACCCACTGCTGACACACAATTCAAAGTAAAGCAAATCTTAAAAAATAAATAAGGTGGAGAGCGACTGAGGACGGCACTCGCCTTTGATCTCGGGATTCCACATGCAGGTGTGCACACCTGCCCACACATGCGCACACACACACAAAACTGGAGGTCCTGACCTATGGGAGCCTGGCGGGTATGGGCAGGGGAAGTAGGACTGCAGAGAGACTCAGGGAGCAGACAGGGTCTCCCTGCCCCCCCAGAGAGCGGTTCAGCAGACCTTCCTCCGCCGGGGACAGCGCTGGCACCTGAGACTCACCTGCAGGTTAAGGGCGATGCTGACCACGAGGTGCCCGAAAATCGCCAAGAGAGCGCCAATCAAGTTTTCCTAGAAGGAAGGGTCACAGAACGGATGTGAGTGGCACTTAAGCCAAGGGGTCCCAGGACACATGTGATATCCAGCAGTCTGCCCCCAAACAAAACCAGGACGAGGCCCACACTCTCTCCCTCCAGACCTGAGGTTGGAGTCTCGCCACCTGGGCATCACCCGGCTTGTGCAGACAGGCAATGTGTAGAAACCAGTGGGCATGAGAGGAAGGCAGGCTGGGGCTCCTGCCGTCTCGCCAGGGGAGTCTTCCTGTCCTCTGACAGTCCAGCAAGAACGTCTCAATAGCCAGCATCAGCGGGGACTTTTCAGTTATTTAATCGATGCAAAACTCATTTATATCACCCTAGCCGTGAGATTCAGGTTCCCTGGCATGCTATTTTTTTTTTAAATAAAAAGAATTACTCAGCATATATTTATGATAGAATAATTAAGAGCAGCATGTGGTGGCCACACCTGTCATCCCAGCACTTTAGGAGGTAGAGGCAGGAGGATTAAGAGTCAAGGTCATCCTTATGAGATGTTATCTCAAAAACCATAAAACCATGGGGCTGGAGAGAGGGCTCCATGCAAAGAGTGCATAATGTTCTGAAAGTTCCCTTTGCAGCACCCATTTGAGGCAGCTCACAATTGACTGTAGCTCTAGCTCCTGGGGATCTGCAGCCTCCCCTCTCCCTTCCCACCCCACCCCCAGCACAGCACTGATGTATACAACATACTGTGGACATACTTCTCTGTCAGGCATATTGCATTCATCATTTTTTTTTCTTTTGAGCCAGGGTTTCTCTGTGTAGCTTTGCACCTTTCCTGGAACTCACTCTGTAGCCCAGGCTGGCCTCGAACTCACAGAGATCCACCTGCCTCTGCCTCCCGAGTGCTGGGATTAAAGGTGTGCGCCACCACCGCCTGGCGCATTCGTCATTTTAAAAGGTCAGCAAGTGCCTTATCACCTGAGTTGCAGCTCCCGCCCCAGGTCACCATTTTAAAGTTTTATTTATGTGTATGCACTTGAGTGGGACCCGAACCCAGGCCCTCTGCAAGAATAGCAAGTGTTCCTAATTGCTGAGCCACCTCCCCAGTCCCCATACAGACTGTTTCTGACAGAGAAATGTGGTGGTTCCATACGGTTCAACTTGTAACTGGGCCCCCATTCCTTTCACACAGAGACCAGGCCATCCTTTGATGGCCTGCTGGCTAAAAGAACGAGGCCCATGAGAAGTACTGTTTCATGCCAAGGGGAAGTTAAGGGCTAAAGAAGAGGAAAAAGCCTCCTGCCACACAGACATGCCAATGCCATTTCAGGGAGGGCTGATGAGAAGGAATGGAGAAGTGAAAACTAGAAAAACCCACAAGGACAAATGAATTTACACACCAGAACTTCTCACAGTGAAGGGTTCTAATGGTCAAGGCTGGCATTCACAGAGTGCTCACCCGTGATGGGGAGGCCTGGTCAAGGCTGGCATTCACAGGGTGCTCACCCGTGATGGGGAGGCCCCATCAAAGCTAGCATTCATAGAGTGCTTACCCGTGATGGGGAGGCCCTCTCTATACATTCCCTGTGGGTCACATACAACCTTAGGAGAATTGGGCTTAGTGGTAGACACACTGATGATCTCAGTTCCGGAGAAGTGGGCCATCCTTGGTTATATAGTGAGTTCAAAACTAACCTGGGCTACATGGCAAGACCTTGTCATAAAAAAAATAAAAAATAAAAAAAAAACCTATGGGGCTGGAGAGAGGGCTCAGTGGTTCAGAGCACTTAGTGCTCGTGCAGAGGACCCAGGTTTGATTCCCAGCACCCACATGGTAGCTTACAAACTTGTAGCTCATTCCAGAGATTCCCTAACACCTCTTCTGATCTCTGAGGACTCCTGAGTATACATGGCGCACATATATACACTCAGACGGACAAATAGACAGATACAGACAGACACATACACCCCAAAATAAATAAGAAGCAAAAACAAAAACAAGCCCCAAACCAAGCTAAACCAAAACCAAACCCCCAAACTAGTCAAACAGCAAACACCTCCAAGCAGCCCTAAGAGGTAGTGGTCCACTTTAATCTCTTCTCAGCACTGAAGCCGGAAGCTCACGGATGAACAGAGTGAGCTCTGGAGAGGTGACACAAGCCGACCAGGGTACAGACAGGAGGGCCTGGGATTGGAAGTGGGACTTCTGGTCTCCTGATAAGAATGCTGGCCCCACGTGGTCTCCAGGGTGCTCTCCGAGGAGTCGATTCAGAAGGGGAGAAGGAACTCGGGGCAGGGGTGGGGCACTGTGTAAGTACTCCACTCGGAGCTGACGCAGGCAGCTGAGTCTGCTCAAGCCGTTTGCGGCACGTTAATCTTAACGTCTAATAGCCGGTTACAGACAGACATGGTGAGTAACAGCAGACATCACTCAGGCCCTCGGATCTGAGTGTCTCCAAGGGCCTCATCAGCGCTAATTATGCCCCCCGAACCCTTGTGAAGTGATGCGTGGTCTCCTTTTATGAACATTTAAAGTCATGGACAGCTGCCACCGCCCAGGGGTTACACAGTTTGAACACACATTCACCAGCTGCCCTCAGGGCTTGGCACGAAGCATTCAGAGCCAAGAAGGATCCTGCCCGAAGTTCCTCCTGCAGACTCAGAGCTGGATGACTGGCCTCTAGTTCTGAAGCATGGCCAATGGCTTCCTCACTTGGACCCCCAGCAGCTCCCTCAGTCGCTGAAGCGTCACCCTTGGTCCTTGTGGGGACTATTCACAGTGAGACATACCAAGTGTGTGACTAACACCGACTCTTAGGAACTTGGAATACAGACGTGGCCCTTAAGGTGCACTTGGGGACAAGCAGGTCTCAGCTGAGGGACGTGTGGTCCAAACTGCCTGGTGGTGGCTAAGGCTACGGCTTCATCTGGGCTGTCTGTGTGGCCTGAGAACCTGTCACCTTGGAGGGGTGAGTAGCTTGAGGCCAGGCCATATCAGTCCTCGACAGTCTCCCAGCTTTCCAGCAGAGAGTCGAGGTGATGGGATGAATAAGCAAATGCTGCCAGGCACGGCTTCTCATGGACATTACCTGAGGAGGCGCGAGACCAGGCCAGAGGTGCAGCTCAGGCCCATGCACGGCCAGCAGAGCCCAGCTCAAGCCAGGACGCTTTGCTCCCTTATAATTTTTGGGTGAGAAGTAGCAATGAGCCTTATGTTTAGGATAACCCCACATTACCTAAATGGAGACACCTGTAGAATGAAAGGGTGCCCCACTCATGTGGCATGAGCCAGGAGTTTTCCTTATTTATTCAGTGAGACCTTTGGACCAAAGTGTCCTCAAAGTGAAACCTGGAAGGGCACCACGGGACAGAGGCAGTGACATTTCAGACTGCTTCGAGTCAGGGCTGCAAGCTCCCCGCAACCTCGGTATTAGGGAGACAATGGAAAGGCCAAAGACACCTCTCTCTGCTCCTGTATGGATTCAGCACAGCGGACCTGAGTGGGGTCCTGAGTGGGGTACTTCCTTGCTGTGTGACTTTGGGGAAAATGACCTCGAGTCTCTGGGCCTCCGCCTTCAGGTTTTAAAATGAAAGCGGATTATAAACCCCCCTATGATGATGTTCCACCAAAGGGAGCTGAAGCATCACACAAAATAGTAAATCCTAAAATGACTCCAGCAACTGCTATGGTTTGTCTTCATGTCTTTTTACTTATTTATTTTTTAAAGACAGTGTTTCCTGTAGCCTCGAACTCATTATGTCATTGAGGACAACCCTGAATTTCTGGTCCTACTGCCCACACACCTAAGTGTGCCGCCAAGTCTGGCTTCTACGGGCTCACCTTTACTATCGTCCGTTTTTGTTTGGTTGGTTTTGTTGAGACAGGGTTTCCTTGTGTAGCCTTAGCTGTCTTAGACCAGCTCTGTAGACCAGGCTGGCCTCGGACTCAGAGACCTGCCTGCCCCTGCCTCCCAAGTGCTGGAATTAAAGCTCTCCTGTGCCCACCCCACGCTGCCCCCTGCACCACCAAGTTATGGGCTGACAAGGGGCAGGCCCAGCTCTCCCACAAGGTGCAGGGCCCTGAAGCTGATATATTCTAATCCAAACTGATTTTTTTTTTTAATTCCCCATGACTCTGAAAGAAAATGAAGTGTTTCCAGAAAGGCAGCTGTAGGTGAGAGGCAATCCCTGTATGTGGATATTGGCATCCAAGTGAGTCAGCTCACATGCCGTGACCTAGGTCCCTCTCAGGTCTGTTCCCACCAGCCTCCATTTAAATACGACCACCATCACAGACAACAACTGGAGGGTAAACTGATCTCCCACAATGCTTTGGGCCCAGAGCTGTAAACAGGTAAGCTGCATCCTGGCTTACTTTGGGTGGCTAGCATTCCAGAGAACGCATCTCAGCGAACCAGGTTCTGCCACACCTGCAGCTTGGCTTCAGGCCACCTCCTTGACACCGTCTTTAACAGATGAGGTATTGCCTGCCTTGTGGCAGGCATCCCGACGACACTCATCACCAGAAGTAGGAACAGAAGGAGCCTAGCTGAGTGCCTGGCACAATATGAGCGGCACAAAATGGTGGCCAAGACCCTGGACCCTGGCGACGAGAAGATGATTCAAATTCCAGCTTTTCTGACTCTATTGACTGTGTGACCTCAGGCAAGTTAATGGACTTCTCTGTGCTAGTTTCCTTACATGTAAGGTGAAGTTATAGCAGACTTACTTCCTGGGACAGTCTCTGCTACACAGCCAATGCTCAACAACACACACTAGCTGCCGTTATGATGCCTATGGCAGTGTCTGTTAACTGACTATGGACAGAGGACCTGTATTTCCCAGTGGGAAGTGTTGGAACAAGTGATAAAGGAACTGGGTGGATGGTAGGGTTTCCCAGGCAGAAATGGATGACTCATGCAGCTTGGAGTTCCTCATTCTGGGCATTCCAACCATTCTCCTAATTACCCTACAGGGCTGATTCTGGCCTGACCTGCAGGTCTGTGACTTTTCCAGGTTTTAACTCAAGATAGATCAATCAAAGCTAGGGCCTGTCTGAGTCCAAAGTCCGAGGTCTCAGCACTCTGCTCTTAGCCCTCCCTCCCTCCTTCTGTCCTTCCCTCTTTCCTTTTTTTTTTTTTTCTTTCTTTTTTTTTTTTTGGTGGTGGTGGTGAGACCTGAGTCTCACTATGTAGCCCAGTCTGGCCTAGAACTCACAGAAATCCACCTGCCTCTGCCTCCCAAGTCCCAGAATTAAAGGCATGTGCCACTAATGCCCAGCACCACATTTTTTCTTAATGGCAAGTCCTTGTGGAGACCTGTCTTCCCCATTTCTCTCCTGGACTCCAGGGAAGATGCACCTGTCATCCATCCACATAGCTGCCCAGGCTGACAGCCTGACCTACTGAAGCTGGTCTATAAACCACGGCCTCCAGGATTCTAGCCCAGGTTTGCTGGGCGGGGATTTGTAAAGAGAGAGGCAGACAAAGAAATGTGTTCAAGGCTGAGACAGAGCTCCCCAGGGATGTCTGGTAACTAGCCAGGCCTGGGGACCACCACAAACTCCGCCCCGTCTTTTGACAAAGAAACTGAGGCACTGAAAGAGAAAGCCTGACTTCTCTGAGATCAAATGTGATGACAAAGCTGAGCTGGATCCCAGGTCTCCCGATCTTCACTGTAGCTGTTCTGCACATCACCCATCCCTCCTCCAAGAACACGGTAGTGGCCACGAGGGAGATGGAAATGACAGGCTTCCGTGGAAAGATCAGAGAGCAAGAAAATCATGCCGCCTTGGCTTGGAAATAGACCCAGCTCTGCATGGGCGCTACCTAGATGGGATGGAATCACTGAGGAATGTCACGGCCCGTCCTTGCTCTCTCCACAGTGAGCAGACTTTCAGGACTCCCATACGTGTGTATCCAGCCTCCCCGATTGGGTGGAATTAAAATGAAACCAGCCCTTTCGTTCTCCTCCTGTGTCTCTCCCTAGCACCTGCCTTGGCCTACAGGGTGACAGGGTCATCAGGAGTGTGTTGAAGCAGAGAGAGGGCACCGACTAAGAAGCCAAGATGCCAGTAAGGTGGTTAAGAGCATGCTACCATATAACCCCATGCCTCAGTTTCCTCGTCCCCAGAGACGGAAACGCTGCTGGCGGCCACCTGCTGAAAGCGAGCCATCATGTTAGTCACTGGTCCAAGCTTGATGTGGCGGAATTCATTTGCTCCTCCTAACGGCCAGGAGGCAGGTATTACTGTCACCCCACTTTACAGATGAGGAAAAGTGTGGGTCCATTTAGTGCCGATGAGACGATTGCCTGGGAAAACACACGCGAAGGACTCGGCACAGCACTGGGGCAGAATGAAAGCTCAGCACTCGAGACTTGTGGAGATTCTTATCATCACTCAGAGCTAAAAATACGTCGTAGTTCTTCCTAGCCGTGTGCTACATGATCTCAACTACGCCACTTCCCATCATTTGGCTCCATTTCCCCAACCCATAAAATCAGAGTGTTCGATGATCTCTCAGTCTCCTTCAGCCCAGGGTGTTATCAGTCTCGACTGTGAGGGCTATCTTAAAAAAAGTATTTATTTAATCTCATGTGCATGTGTGTGCACCTGAGTATATATATGTACAGGCACCACATATATGCATGTGGAAGTGCCTGAGGAAGGTCAGAAGAGGAGTAGGATGCCCTGGGTCTGTCATGTGGCTACTAGGAACTGAACTTGAGTCCTTTGCAAGAGCAGTAAGCGCTCTTAACCACTGAGCCACCTCTCCAGCCCCTGGGATGGTTCTTTTTAATTGTCAACTCGACACAGCCTAGCGTCACCTGGGAAGACAGTCTCAGTGAAGGAATGTCTAGATCTGGGTGGCCTGAGGACATGTCTGTGGAGACCTTCTTATGCTCACTGATGTGGGAAGAACTGCCCACTGTGGGCGGCACCATTCCCTAGATCTGGGTCCTGGGGAAAGGGAGAAAGCGAGCTGAGCACTAGCATGCACGCATCCTTTGCTTTCTGATCTTGATTATGGATGTCATGTGGCCAGCTCCCTCAAGCTCCTGCTATAACGGTCTGTGACCTGGAATTATGAGCTTCTCCCTGCAGTTGCTTCTATCACAGTGAAAGGAAATGAAACTAAGAAACCAACTAATTCAGAAAAAACAACAAGCTTTAAAAACGATTCCAGTCCTTACATGCTTAGGAACACCGGAATCTGACGCTAAAACCTTTTACCTATTCATAGGAAACAATCTGAAACACACTCAAGGAAATAATCCGAGATGAGCACCAGGGTTGGCACTCAGTCATGTTCACAGTTCATCTCATCCCATATTCTAAACACCCTGAGTGCCCACCAACAGGGAAGCCTTCATGCAAATTCCCATATAGCGGCTCAACAGGTGACTAGCAGACATTCTGGCAGCGTGCTTTGTGGGGAAGTATTCCACCATCAGTGCCATGAGGAAGTGGTCCACCAGGAAGGGGAACTGAAACAACCAAGATCCAAAACCTTCTAAACAATGTGGCACCAGGTCTTAAAATACTAGAAAAAGACAAGGTAGACTGAGATGTGAACAGAGAGGCTCTCCAACTAAAACCCAAATCTTCTGGACTGGAGAGATGGCTCAGTGATTAAGAACACGCACTACTCTTACAGAGGACCTGGGTTTGTTTCCCAGCACCCACATACTGGTTCACAACCATCCGTAACTCCAGATCCAGAGGAAACACTGCTTTCGACCTCCTTGGGCATGGTGTACAGATGTACACATATATACATAAAATAAAACAAATATTAAAAAAAAAATAAACAAGCTGGGCAGTGGTGGTGCACACCTTTAATCCCAGCACTCGGGAGGCAGAGCCAGGCGGATCTCTGTGAGTTCAAGACCAGCCTGGTCTACAGAGTAAGATCCAGGACACCAAAACAACACAGAGAAACCCTGTCTTGAAAAAACAAAAAACAAAAACAAAAAATAAACAAATCTCAAATCTCCTAACTGGAAGTGTATCCCTTTTAAAATTCTGCAATTAAGGTATGTCTCTACTTCTCTATTTTTTTCAGCATTTGTATTTATTTTATTAATGTTATTTTTGTGTGTGTGTGCGTGCGCGTGCGCACGCAGGTGCATGGACGTGTGAAGGTCAGAGGTCAACCTCCAGAGTTCTCATCATTTGCTCTCCATCTCATTTATTGAAGCCAGGTTTTTTGCTTGAACTCAGAGCTGGCTGACCTGACCAGTCTAGCTAGCCAGCTTGCTCCGGGGATTCCCCTGTCTCTACTTCCTGTGTCTTGAGATTATAGGCGGCCTACCAAAATTGCTTGGCATTTACCTGGGTGTTGTGGATCCAAACTCTGGCCCTCACCCTTGTCCAGTACCTCACTCTCCTGCCTGAGCCATCTCCCCAGCCCTGTTTTTATCTGTTTGAATGAGCATTTCTTCTCTTTGGATTCCAGGTTGTACTGTATGTGTGGAGGACCTGCCTGTCTCAGCTGGTCATCGGCATACAGACGCAGGGCACACCTGTGAGGCCATTCAGCTCCTGTGTCCCTCTTGACAGAAACCCACAAAACTCCCAAAGGAAAGTGAAGCGCTTGCCTTGTAGGAGAAGGAGGCCTCGCTGCTGCTCAGGCTCATGGAGCTGCTGGTCGGTGGGAGCTGCTGCAGCTGCAGACCTGCGCTGTGGGCCCCGTCCATGGCTGTCTAGTGGCACATCTTGCCTGGCCGGGCGCTGGGGCTGCTGCTAGGCAGGGTGCAGGCTGGAAGCCATCTCTCCCAGGGTCCACCTCCTTCCAGCAGCTTCCCAGGTCTCCTCCTCAGCAAAATGCGTTCTCTGGGCTCTTTTGCTTGATTCACAGCCTTCTCCTCAGGTTCCCCGAGAAAGAGGCAGCTCGTGTGTCTCTCCCAAGCAGAAGGGCGAGGGTGTGTCTTCTGACTTTGGCTAAGCTCTGGGTGGTGGAGAAGGACATGAAAAATTCATGCACATGAGACATAGCACCCAAGTGCATTGCTTAAGAATGCCTTTCACGCAAAGCATGACTGACCACCCAAAGGGGACCCTGAAGGCATGATTATCGGGCCTCTGACCTTCTGAATAAAGAGATATTCTTTGAAAAGCTTTATACCTGGCCCTTAGACATCCCATTTCTTCTCCTTCTCCAGGACAAGATTAAAAAAAACACCTACATCCACTTCTCCAGGTCTCCAAAATCAACAAATAGATCCCATGAGTAGCATCAAATAGGAGCCATCATCGGGTGTGGCAGCATATGCTTGCAATCCCAGCACTCGGGGGAGGCTGAGGCTGAGGCAGGAAGACTATGGGATAGCCTGGGCTATATAATAAGGTCTTGTCTTAGAGCAAACCAAATGAACAGTAACGACAATAAAACTCAAACCAAATCAAACATCAAATCATGGGGTTTTCAACTTAGGAAGGAAAGAATGTGAAGATAATCCTGGCATGGGGGTGGGGGAGGGACACTGAACTGGGAGGTGGGACCAGATGCCCATGTCAGTTTGGCTGTGGGTGACTCAGTCTTATCTGTAAAGTGTGGATAGTCATGTGGCTTCAAGCAGGATGACAATCACCCTGTTAATGTCACTGGACTGGTGTTTTCAGTGTTTCTCAAACTTCTCCCAAACACAGGAAAGGAAATCTGTACCAAGAGCTCATGGTCGAAACCCTACCACCATAGCAAAAGGTTCTATGAAGTCTTCTTATGCTTAGAAAAAAAAAATGAACATACAAACAAAATAACCCCTCCCCAAAGCACCAAACAAAACCCATACGGATTTAGATTCTATTGCATAATCTGTTTATTATGTTCTATGTTATAATCATTTATTATCATCATGGATGTGTGTGTACGAATGCCATCATGTGCCTGTGGAGGTTGTGGAAGTCAGTTCTCTCCTCCCACAGTGGGTTTCAGGGCTCGAACTCAGGCCATGTTTGACAGAGGTTTTCACCGGCTGACCCACCTCACTGGCCCCTCCAGACATTTTGAATTGCTTTTGATCTGGCATGTGCTATCTTAGGTACTCTTAGGTATCTGGCTACTCAACTTTTGAGTTAGTTTCCTTAGCCATAAAATATGGCTTATATTGTTTCTATCCCACAGGCTGCAGTAAGAATCTGATGGAATATGGCATGTAAAGGTGACATCGTAGATGGCCGGCAGGTGCCAACCGCCACTAGCGTTACTTTATTTAGTTCTTATTTTCTAACACTCTTTATTGTGTGTAGGGGCATGCATGCACGCATGCATGCATGCATGACATAGCACACACGTGGAAGTCAGAAGACAACCTTGTGGAGTTCTTCCCACCCTACATGTTGGTCCTGGGGACTGAACTCATCAAGCTTAGCAGCAAGTGCCCCGACCCACCAAGCCACTGAGGCCCACTCCCCAATTTAACCCTGTAGTTTATTCATATCTACACATTCCTATCTCCCAAGCGCGCACCCGAGGGAGAGTCCAGGGCTCAGCATGTGCTAAACAGTCTCTGCCAAGGCCCAGGCTTCAAAACACTGTGTATCCCGTAGTTTCTAGTTCCTTCTGCCCCATGTTCCATGCCTAGGAATGTCAACGGCATGCACTCACGTCACAAGACAGACATCATGCCCAGCACCTACAAGATGCCAAATGCAGGCTTGTACTAAGAAGGCAGCCATAAAGACCTGCACCTTGTGAAAGGGCCGAACATTAAATCATTGCTGCTGCTCCCACTTGAGACAGTATTCCTGCCCAAGACATGGTCATCGGGAACTCGTTGACTCTTATGTTTCTTACCTGTGAGGCCAAATGAATATAGGATTGATTGCCCAGTGTCTGTGAAGGCATAATTACTTGTCATTAGATTGCATGTGTGTGTTCAATGTCTATATCTCTGTCTTGGCGTCATTAATGTGAGGGTGGTCTAGGGCTCCTTCTCCCTGGGAGAGACCTAGAGCTGCATCCAGCCTGGTGTTGAAGGGGCCCTGGATTGAAGGCACCAGTCAGGTCCCCTGCTTCCTCTGGAGACCTAGCTCAGAGCCTGGCAAGGTGACTTGCATATATACCCACTCCTGACTAAATGTAGAACCCCTGATATACTGCAGTTAAAAAAAAAAAAGACAAAACAAAAAAGCCTTATTCAGGACGCATGACCACAAACAGATACCCAGCCCCACCCACAGGATGTCAGAGAAAGCAAACAGGCCTTGGGGACCAGCTAGGAAGGACAGCAGGAATTCAGGCCTTCTAACCTTCTTCAGGCCAGCTGGTTCTCTCTCTCTCTCTCTCCTGCCCCTGTGTGTGTGTGTGTGTGTTCACTGGCTTTTAAACAGCAGCTTCAGCAGCTTTTCCTCTCCACCTGCGGAACCCGCAGGGCTCTGAATGCACACAGAGAGGAAGGTCCTTCCTGGGCTAGCACATAGTCACCCCCAAAGCCTCCGTGGACTCTGCAAGTTGCACTCCCTTATAAGGCTCACATTTTGGCCTGCTGACGGGTTGGTGTTGGTTTCAAAGCACTTTTCCAGGGCTGACATATGTCCAAGGGGCACACAGCCAACTCGGTGTTGACAGTCAGTCACAGCTCATGGTCATTGACCCAAGAAAGGAGAGAGAAGTCACAAATCGCCTGCTTCCACCCAATCCCCCGGCCTCATAAATGAATCACTCCTTAATCCCACCGATCAAGTTTTCCAGAGAGAAAAACAGAGCCTCACGGGCATGAGAAATAGTCAGTTTAGAAATTAGCTGTAACTGAAAACAAGGGTGTGTGTGTGTGTGTGTGTGTGTGTGTGTGTGTGTGCAGGGAGGTCTTGTCAACACCTGACGATTTAGTTTGACTAGAGAATATCGGTTTCATGCCAAGCTTTCCCTTCCCGAGGCTTTTGAGCACCGAAGGGTGGCATTCTCGGGTCCTTTCCCATTGAGCTGGACATTCGAGCGCCCGAGAGACACACCTCTGTTCCCAGCACACGGCTCCATCCATCCATCTGCGAACTGCACCGGCTATTTCCAGCATGCTGGAGCCGGCAGTACCATCCACTTCCTCATCTGGTAACGCCCAGAATCACCTTCATTAAGGCAAACCCGTGCCCACCCTCCTTGCAAATATGGAAGAAAAAAAAAAAAATCGGAGGCAACAGGACCCAAGCCAACAAGGCTGGCCACAGCAAGGGAGATCGAATTTATATACTAGGGGGGTGTTAGATAGCTAAAAATGCGTTGCTTTCCCTAAAACATCAAGCCTGAATTCAAGTTCCCCTTTCCTCAGTCTTGACCACGACTCACCCGCGGCGTTGCTTCTAGATCCACCTATCCCAGGTTCCGGAGAAGCGACCGGGACACTCCGTGCCACCCCGAGGTACAGCCTCCTGGATCCTTTCCCAGCTCCGACTTGCCAGGGGGCTGCTGTCAGTGTTTTGCTTTCAAAGGTCGAGACTTGATTTGTCACCCTGTCTGCCAGTCCCAAGCTGGCCGAGCTTCTGCGCAGGCGAGTGGCTGTCGGGAGGGGATGGGCGGGATATCCTGAGAAAATTGGCTGCGCCGCCAAGCTCGCTTGAAGCGTAGGGCCGAGACCTGGCGCTCACCTGGAGGAGTCCCCTCTAGTGGCCAAGGGAAGAAGTCCCGACTGCTTTGGTTCCCAGGCTGCGGCAGCTCACCTCCACCTGCCGGACGGGTGGGATGGGCTTGAGCAGTCCGCCGGGTGTCCCCGCAACCTGCGCTAACAACCACAATCCCGGGAGGTGGCCCTTGCTGCTTCCCACCAGGTAGTGAGTCCCTCAACATCGACACCCAGCAGAGCCTTTACGTGTCTCGGGGACCATGCGTACCCCTTCTTCCCTGCGCTTGCGTCCCACCTGTTGGCTGTATTGCATCCGTAATCTCCCAGCACGCCTGCCGCTCAGCAGTCCCAGAGGGCTGTCAATCATCCTAGCCCCACTCTGCCATTTCCCAGGGGTCCAACTGTGACCTTGAACCTGCGCGCGGAGCTTCCACCTCGCACATTTTTTTCTGCACACGCTATTCGGTTCAGAGCCTTACAGCAACCTCTGGGGGAGAGTTTTACGAGGAAATGACATTGGGGCGACCTCGACCATGGGAAGGGGCTCAGGTGTGGGGCCAGAAGAGCTGGGAGGGAGCACTTAAGAGAGGCTGGAGCTGCCATATTGTATTATGGGAGATGCCTAAAGACCAGCTGGGCTGGTGCAACATTTTTTTTTTTTGAGGCGTGGGTGGCAGGAGCTGTGATCTGGGGAACGCGCCGGAGACAGTTTATAATAAAAGGCGTATCCCATAAATTTAAAGGGGCCACCGATGAGTTCAAGCCGGGCTGCGAAGGCGCACTGTGGCGGCCGTGAAACGGGTAAGGGGCTCTTGGAAAACTGCACGGTTGCCCTTGAGGACTGTGTCATCAACCCTTTCTCACACTCAGGGCGTGGATGGATACAAATACTCAGATTTATTCCTTGGAGAGGATTTTCTGAGTGAGCAAAATTCCTAAGCCTTTGGTTCTAAGAATTTTAAGGAGTCATCAGAACAACAACAACAGCCACAAAACCCCAAACTCAGAAACAAAACCCCTAAATAGTTCCCTGCCTCAGGTCCTGGCATAATCAACCTAAACCCTAAAATTCTGGTAGCTTCTCTGCTGATTTTGAAACGGCTCTAACGATTGGCCAACAGCTTTTCACGTTAGAGAAACAGAGGACATCATTGGCTAGAGTTAGTCATCCGCCTGCCACCGGACCCTGGAATGTTAGGCCAGTGGTTGCCATAGCGACTGAACGGCGAGAGGCTAGACTGACTAGGTAGGAGCCAGCTCCTGTTGACGGGCCGGTCCTTGAGGTCGTGAGGAGGACTCGGCGCACTCCATGGGACACCCACTGAGACCTCCGGACTCTGAGTGCGTGCGGAATCTCTATGCCCAACTGGGTGGTGCCTCCAGAGCCAGAAGGTGCTACTTGGTGTGGGGGTGGGGTCAGTGTATACCTCAGTGTACCCATCTGAAAAGTCCTGCCAACTATGGTTCACCTTCCCTTCAGACCCTATGAGTGGTCTGGACATCTGACTCCCCCGGCTTCAGTCTTTGAGAGGCACCGGTACTGGGCTGAGCACGGGTAGACCACCAGGAGCTCTGATGATAGAACCCCTCTCGTACATTGGGTCTTTCTCAGCAAGTCTCCCTTAATCGGGGACCCCATTTTACCCATCTGTAAAATGAAAGGGTGAGACTGGAACCTTGGGGCCACTCGCCAGCTGCTATTGTTTGGTCTAGGCCTCTGACACACTCTCTGATACCTAATGGGTCGTTCCCCGAGGCTTCAAAAGTCCCTTGAGTCTCATGCGTCTCCCACTTTCCTCAGGAAGGATGTTTTAAGTTGGAGGAAATCAGTGTAGATTCTAGGCCGTTGACCACCCATCAAGTGCAGGAGGCTCACCTGGGCCCCATCTGTTCTCTACCGACTGCCTCGGCATTCCATGGAAAACAAGACTGACAGTGTTACCTTTGGGCGGTGGGATAGTGTATTGTTTGACATTTTTGTAATTTCTTAAATTTTCCAAAAATTTTATAATTCGTATGAGAAGAAAAATTTCTTTTTTAAATCTCTTGCAATTTTTTTTAAGACACTTCTCATTCTGTAGCCCTGACTAGCCGGGAATGCTCTATGGAGAGCTGGTCTCAGACCCACAGAGTTCCAGTCACCTCTGCCTCCTGAGAGCTGGCATTAAATAACTAACCCACCACACTAGACTTCCACAATGATTTTTGTTGCCGGTTTTTAAACTAATTTTTGTTTACTTTAAGTCTATAGATATTTTGTCTACATATGTGTCTGTGTACCATGTACATGCCTGGTGCCAGAAGGGGGTATCGGATCTCTTGGACTGGAGTTACATATGGTTGTGGGTCTCCATATGAATGCTTGGAATCGAACCTAGGTCCTCTGGGGGGAAAAATAGCCAGTGCTCTTAACCATTGGGCCATCTCTCCAGCACTGTCGTTTTGGTTTTTGAGATAGGGTCTTAACATATAGCCCAAGCTGGCCTCGAACTCAATGTGTAGACCAGGCAAACCTTGAACTTCTGATCCTTTTGCCTCTTCTTCTTCTCCTCCTCCTTCTTCCCGAGATGGGTTTCTCTGTGTAGTTTTGGTGCCTGTCCTGGATCTTGCTCTGTCTGGATCTCAACGAGGCTGGCCTCGAACTCACAGAGATTCACCTGGCTCTGCCTCCCGAGTGCCACCACTCGCCCAGTTTGCCTCTACTTGAGTGCGTGGATTACAATATGTGCTGCTGCTGCTGATCACCCCAGGACTTTGTGCATGTTGGACCATATTCTACCAAAGGAGCCACATACCCAGCATTCTCAAACTACTTCTGTAAAAGTGGGGCTGCAAACAGTTCTTACTAAAATAGCAAGGTCACACTGCAATGTGAGAGGTGAATCTGAGTGCTTTCAGAGACACTATGATGTTCTAGGGTCATTATTGATCGTTGTCCTGAAATATCTTAATGTTTTAAAGCTGTTGTTATAATCTTCGGTTATCCAAAAAGGCTACAAATTACAGCTGTGAAGATGAATTCAGCAAGGAGCACACACTGAGGAAGAAAGGTCTAGACAGACCTTTGTTTACTTAGTGCTCCATTCCTAGACGATGTGAGTTCCTTCGGGGGAAAGGGTAGAGTGAATCCTGAGTCTGCCCATGAAAAATTAACTGCTTTGGAGATGAAAGTGTTTGTGCTATTGACAATTAAAACAAAAACAAAACAGCCCCAGCTGCATAGATTGGAAAACTCTTGACGATCAGGCAGCAGGTGGCACGAAGATGCAGTCCCCGAGGGATGTTCCCTTCAGGTAGCGAGGGAGGAGTTTCCGGAGTGGCCCCCAGACTGGACGGGAAGGGAAGCCGACTCTAGCTTTCTGAGTTGAAGTGTATTAGAGATTGGGCCTTGGATGGCCACACAGCCTGTTTGTTGAGAACTTGGTCCCTGGTCTTTGGTGGTATTGGGGTAGGGGTTGTGGACCTTCATTTGGTGGTATTGGGGTTGGGGTTGTGGACCTTTATTTGGTGGTATTGGAGCTGGGGTTGTGGACCTTCATTTGGTGGTATTGGGGTGGGAGTTGTAGACCTTTATTTGGTGGTATTGGGGTGGGGGTTGTGGACCTTTATTTGGTGGTATTGAGGTGGGGGTTGTGGACCTTTATTTGGAGGTATTGGGGTGGGGGTTGTGGACCTTTATTTGGTGGTATTGGTGTTTGTGGACCTTCATTTGGTGGTATTGGGATGGGTGTTGTGGACCTTTATTTGGTGGTATTGGGGATTGTGAACCTTTAGAAGGCAGGTCCTAGAGGAAGGAAGTTGTCACTGAGCAGGTAATCTGGAAGGAGATGTTGGGACCTGGTCCTTTTCTGTTCCTTTTTTTCCTCCTTCCTGGCTGCTAGGCAGTGAAGAGCCCTCTTCCACTGCGTTGTGTTCCTGGCGTCATGTACAGTGCTGACACAGTCCCTGAGCAGCAGGACCAGTGGCTGGGAACCGAACCCTTGAAGCTGTGAGCCAATGCAAGTCCTTGGTACTTTGTTCCAGTGGTAGGGAGGCCACCAACATAAGGATACGGAGGTCAGAGTTTAGAAAAGCCAAAGAACCCAGAATATGATCTAAAATACCAGAGGAGAAAGTTGCAGAGAAAAACGTTGGCAACCTGAAGAGATTTCTTTGAGTCTTGGCTGAAGAACGACCTGCCCAAGCTTGAGAAGTGTCCAACAAGGAAGCAGGAGGCAGGCCATTTCCTGTGGTCACATAACCGATTATAGTCATGTTCCCATAGCCAGAATGGAGGGACACTGTTAGATAAAGGGTGGGCAGACTCTACAGAAGTGTCATGCCTCGTGACTGAGGGTGTGGTTCAGCTGGCAGAGTCTTGCCTAGCATGCATTATGAAGCCCTGAATTTGATTCCCAGTACCGCACACAGAGGGCATGGATGGTGGTGTATGCTTACAACCCATCAGTCAGAGAGGCAGAAGGATCAGAAGTTCAAGGTCATCCTTTGCTGCGTAGTGAAATTGCCAGCCCGGGCTATAAGAGACACTGTTAAAAGAAAAAAAAGTATCATGCCTTACTAGTGAAGATAAACTTCTTCCAGAATAAAGGTTGTTCTGAATCTTTCACAGTTTTCAAACTTGGAGGGGTCAAATGAATCTGCAAGTTACTAAAAATAAAGCCAGGAGCCTGAACGGATGAGCACTGGCTGCTCTTCCAGAGGTCCTGAATTCAATTCCCAGCAACCACATGGTGGCTCACAACCATCTGTAATAGGATCTGATGCCTTCTTCTCGCATGCTGGTGTACATGCAGAGCACTCATACAAAAAATATAAATAAATTTTAAAAAGGAGTCAGGAAAACCTTTGAATGTGAAAGAATGGAATTTTCATACAATCTAGACCCAGGACAATGTGACCCCAAGCAGGGGAGCAGTGCCAGGCATGACACACGTGACAGAATCAGCAGAAAAGGGCCCCCACAGAAGTGCTGCGGGAGCTGAGGGAGAGCACGGTCATCCCGAGGCTGGACAGGAAGGTCTTTAAAAAAACAGAAAGAGAGGAAAAGATGCTGCCTAGGGGTGCAGGGACAGGTTAGTTTTCTCTGCTGGTTAAAGAATTAAAAGGCAGTAGAGAAGTGTTATCCAGGATCTTGGGGAGTCCCACCAGATCCCCATACATACGATAGCTGGGAAATCAGGGCTTCTTCTTGGGGGTCTCAGTTTCATTAAGAAAAGAATTTAAGAATGAACATAACTGTGGGGAGGTGGTGATTCACACCTTTAATCCCAGCACTTGGGAGGCAGAGGCAGTCAGATCTCTATGAGTTTGAGGTTAGCCTGGTCAACAGAGTGAGATCCAGGAGAGGCACCAAAACTACACAGAGAAACCCTGTCTCGAAAAACCAAAATAAAAATAAGAACTAACTCAAACTGGAGCTCGGGACAATGTATTAGAGTTTGGAAGGAGAAGCCCAGGGTGGGTGAGCTGTAAACCTCACAGCTGCCCGGAAGGGAGGAGCAGGATGGAGGAGAGAAGCAGGGATGGAGGTCAGTGACATGGCAGGGACAAGATCTTTAGAAAAAGATTAAGGAAGCTCAGGGCATTAGGGGGTTTAAAAGCCCGCGAACTCTGGCCAGCATCTGAAAGAAAAAGAAGAAATCGTTATACCTTGGGTGGTCAGATCCACAGAACCCCAGGGCGGCTGGTGGGGACTCCACTAGGGGAGAAGGAAACCGTCTTAAGGTAGAGATGTCCCCTGGACAGGTCCCAGGCCTTCCACTTGATTAACCCTCAAGGGAGGAGACAGAAGCCCTGTCTCCACCATCTCCACCAAGGGGCAGATTCCTCCTTTACAGCTCCCACGGGTTGTCCACAAATTGTGAATCCTTGCTCTGGGGAGATGAGAACAGGAGGATCCTGGGGACTCCCCCAGGTCAGCAAGTCAAAGCAGTCAGCTCCAGGTTCAGAGTGAGACACTGTCTGAAATAATAAAGTGAGCAATTGAGGAAGACAATGTGGAGCTTCACATTCACGCATACTTATGTATACACATGAACACACAGAGGCCATCGTGTGGCGTCTAGAAATGAAAAATACAATTAAAATGAAAACAATTGGTGAGATTCACAGATAAGACAGAACAATTCAGGTTGTCTGAATAGAGCTCAGAGATTAAACAAGACTGAGCTTCACAGACAACAGGCTCTCAGCCACCTATAGGAAAACACCAAATGATCTAACACACGTATAACTGTCACCCCGGAAAAGGAGAGCAGAAAAACCTATTTGAAGAAGGAATGCAGAATGTTTTCAGAATCTGATGGAAACCATGAACCTACTGATTCAGGAAATGCAGCGAATCCCAAACATTAAAAACCCTGAAGATGATCGTGCCAAGGCAGCATCAAAATCAGGTCAAGGAGGGGCGGAGGGGGCGGAGGGGCAGAACAGCGGTGGTGGCGGCAGGGGACCTCTGGGGAAAACGCCATTGTTCTGATCTGCTTTCTGCTGCTGTGATACGGGTCATGTCCAAAAGCAACTTGGGCAAGAAAGGGTTTCCATTCCACTCACAGACCATCACGAGGGGAAGTCAAGGCAGAAACTCAAGGCAGGGACCTAGGTGGGGTGTGGTGGTGCACACTTTAACCCCAGCACTCAGGAGGCAGAGGCAGATAGAGCTGAGTTTTGAGGCTAGCCTGGTCTACATAGTGAGTGCCAGGACAGCCAGAGCATAGTGAGATCCTGTCTTAAAAAAAAAGACAATACAAATAAAATAGGTGAAGGCTGTCGTATGACACGTTCTTAAAATCCCAGCACAGGAGAGAGAGAGACAAGAGGGACGCTGCAGGTTCAAGGGCAGCCCAGGCTACATAGTGAGATGTTGTCTCTAAGACAAAAGAACAACAATTAGGTGGGTTTTGAAAACAAAAAGTCACAAAGCAGACTCTGTGAGTTCAAGGACAACTTTGTCTACATAAGTAGTTCCAGGTTAGCCAGGACTACCCAGACACCCCTGTCTCAAACAAAACAAAACGGCTCCTCAAACAACAAGAAAAGGGTACAGTGCTCACAGAGGAAGGAGGGTAAGGATTGCAGTGAACTTCTTCTCTGTGACCATGGGGGTCAGGAGATGGGGATGCAGCTCGGAGGGGGAGTGGGTGTCTAGCATGATCAAAGTCCTGAGTTCAGTGTTCAGCACCAAAACAACAGAAAAACACATTTAGGGCCCAGCGCAAGGTCCTGTCAATCTCCAGTGAAAAAAAGAAAAAGAGAAAAGGAACCACTTTTAAATACGAGGCACATTTGGTTCAAAACAAAAGGCTGGGAAACGGTACAGATATTAATAGTAATCAGAAGACAGCTGGAGGAGCTGTAATAATAAGAAATGGACAGAACAGGAATATTCCCAGGGATAAAGAGAGGTATTTCAAAAGTACATACAGATCATATGTGTGCAGGTAGTTGTTAACAGTGCTTCTCCATACACAGAATACAAGTGAGAATGCTGAACACAGAGATGAGCGGACAGTGATGTGGTACAGGGACCATCAGCACATCCCTTGGTACTGACAGGATAAATGGGAAATCGGGACAGAAAAGGCTTGAACACCAAGGTCGAGCAGTTTGACCAGGTTGACACTTGTGCAAAATACCGTCCAGCAATATCGAAAAAGGAGAAATCCACAAGAAGAAATCTGGGAGGTCCCCAACTGCTTGGAGGTTAAAAAGCAGACCTCTGCATTAAAAAAAAACAACAAAAAACAAACAAACAAACAAAAAACTGAAAGGAAAAGAACAATGTAACACATTAAAATATGTGATGACAGCCGGGCGGTGGTGGCGCACGCCTTTAATCCCAGCACTCGGGAGGCAGAGCCAGGCGGATCTCTGTGAGTTCGAGGCCAGCCTGGTCTACCAAGTGAGTTCCAGGAAAAGGCGCAAAGCTACACAAAGAAACCCTGTCTCGAAAAAACCAAAAAAAAAAAAAAATATGTGATGCCATTAAGACTGCCTCTATGGACATATTTAAGATAGTAAATATTACTTTACTAAGTGGCAAGAGAGACCTGAGTTTAGTGGCCCAAACTTTCTTCTAAGAGTTAAAAAAAAAAAAAAAAAAAGGCATGTGACCCAGAGGAAGAAAGGACATGGAAAAGCTGTTTGCTTTTGAAAATATGGTTGGTCATGCTTGCCAACAAAAGTCTATAAAATATAAATCACTAATATGAGCAATAAAGGAGGGACATTGCCACAGATATTAAAAGGACAATTTGACCAGGTATGGGAGTGCACACCTTTAAACCCAGCACTTGGGCACAGGCCGGCTGGTCTACATAGCAAAGTGACAAGGATAATCAAAGACCATTACCAACAACTTCATGCAAATGAACCTCCTGAAGAGGAAATGGAAGAGTTTCCTTGAAATGTGCTTATTACCAAAGTTCCCTCAAGAAGAAACAGACTAGCCAGGCAGTGGTGACACATTCCTTTTATCCCAGCACTCAGGAAGCAGAGGCGGGTAGATCTCTGATCAAGACCAGCCTGGTCTACAGAGCTGACTACACAGAGAACCCTGTCTCAAAAAACCAACCAACCAATCAAACAAACAAACAAAAACAAAGCAGGAAACAGACAAGAGCCCTGTGTCTGTTAAGCAAAAGGACTGTGTCACTGAAAACCTTGCCCCAAGGAAACATCAGGCCTTGACTCCATTTGTGAATGGAAAGAAGAAATAATATCAATCCAAACATTTGGGGAGGAAATAATGCCAACACCAGGAAATAAAGAGAACTAGGGTGGGCAAGATGGATGGGAAAGGCGCTTGCTGCCAAGCCTGATGACCCGAGTTCAATCCCAGGGATCCACATGGGGAAAGGAGAGAATAGACTTCCTCAAATCGTCCCTTGACCTCCAATGTGCATGCACAGACACACAAATGAATGTAATGTTAAAAAAAGAAGAAGAAATAAACACTTTTCAATTCATTTTGTGAAGCAAAAGTCAAAGACATTTTAAAAAAGAAGAAAGCTAGCATCTAATAGTCATACACATAGGTGAGGACGTCTACATCACCACCAAGTAGCACTAATTCCAGAAATTTTAGCCTGGCATAGTGGCACACACCATTAATCCCAGCACTCAAGAGGCAGAGGCAGGCAGATCTCTGAGTTCGAGATCAGCCTGGTCTACAGAGTGAGTTCCAGACATCCAGACTTACACAGAGAGAAACTGTAGATGTAACCAACCATCTTATTAAATAAGAAACACAGAACCAATGCAAAGAAGAAAGCCAAGAGATCAGAGTTAAGAGCCTTACCCGCCTGCTTCAGGTAGCCTCTTCAGCCAAGAGACCTCTCCGAAAGAGACCTACTTCCTGTCTGTTTGCCTTTATATAGACTTTCTGTTCTGCCTTCTCATTGGTTATAAACCCAACCACATGACGGCCTCGTCACTGCCTGTATGTACAGCCCTCCAGGTCTTCTATGGTATTGAGATTAAAGGCGTGTGTCTCCAATGCTGACTGTATCCTTGACCACACAGAGATCTACCTAGCTCTGCCTACCAAGTGCTGGGAATAAAGGCGTGCACCACCAACGCCCAGCTTTTGCTATGGCTCTAATAGCTCTGACCCCCGGGCAACTTTATTTATTAACATACAATTAAAATCACATTTCAGTACAAATAAAATGCCACCATAAGAAACTGCCTCAAAAAACCAGCCAATCAAACAACAACAACAAAAACTTCCTAGAGCCAAATGTGTTGGCACACATCATTCCTGGCACTCAGGAAGCTGAGGTAGGAGGATTTGCAAGTTCTAGGCAAGCATGGGCTATTAATATATAAAGAGACCTTGTCTCAAAAATCAACCAAACAAGTGAAAAACCAAAAACAAACAAAAAATGTCTAACATCCTAATTAATGTAGAAAGACCATGTGCATACCTACTCAAGCTGGTATTAAAATAAATACCAGTTATCATCAGCTCCATCCAGGTGGCTTGGGTGCCCTGTGCAATGCAATGTTATAAGGGAAAAAGTAACGGCCAGACAGATAGAAAGGGAGGAAATAAAGCCCTTCGTTATGTATAGATGCATATATTTATTAAAATTTCTAATCTGCAGAGAAGCTTTTATTACTGAAAAATGAGGCTAAGTTGGAGGACACAAGATCAATACATAAAAATCCCCAGAAATAGAGAATTGGAAATGGACATTTTGGGGGGCTGGGGGATTCAGCTCAGTGGCATCATACAATCCCCCACCATCATAAAACAAAAGGCAGTTTTGTTCTTGTTTTTTGGAGACAGGGTCTCATGTCAAGACTTTTGCAAAATTCCATTTTCATGACATAAAATATGAGCAGCAGGCGAAACTCTGAGCTCAAGGCAAGCCTGGTCGACAGAGCAAGTTCCAGAACAACCAGGCCTACACAAAAATCCTGTCTTGAAAAAAACAAACAATAGCAAAACAAAACAAAAACAAACAAAAGAAAGAAAGAAAGAAAGAAAGAAAGAAAGAAAGAAAGAAAGAAAGAAAGAAAGAAAGAAAGAAAGAAAGAAAGAAAGAAAAGAAATATGAAACCCCTAGGGTTCCATCTATGAAAATCTGTGTTGGGATGGGGAGCGGGCCTCATGAGTCAAAGCTGCCTGGGGGCCTGAGTCTGGATCTTCAGGACTCCTGAAAAGCAGGACACAGCAAACAAGGCAGTCAGTGGGGACTAACGCCCAAGGTTGTTCTCTGACCTTCCCATGCACTGTGGCACATGCATGCCCCCCTCACACACACACCTCACCCCCGCCACTGAGGGTCACAAAGATACGCAATATTGATGCACTTACAAGTAAATACTGCTGAGAAATGTAAAGATATCAAAATAAATGGAGAGATACACCATATTAGTGGATCAGAATCCCTAAGGATGCTAAGATATTCTCACTGAATTTTTGATGCCATGCCAATTAAAATCTAGTAAGAAATTTTTTAATGAGTAAACTTTTTAGTGTGTGTGTGTGTGTGTGTGTGTGTGTGTGTGTGTGTGTACACGCTCATACACATAAAGTGCAGGTGCCTGAAGAGGCCAGAAAAGGGCATCTGATTCCTGATGCTGGAGTTCCAGGTGGTTTGAACTGCTCTATGTGTGGATTGTTGGAAAGTGAACCTGGGTGTTTTGTAAGAGCAGTACATGCTCTAACCACTTAGCTGCCTCACCAGTCTCAGGAAGATTGTGTGGTAGCAGTTGATCTGTTGATGGTAGCATTTGTGTGGCATTGTAGAAAGGCAGTTAATGTGACAGGAAGCTCAGTAATTGGCAGATGCCAGATCTAGAGGGAAATGACTGTAAAAACACATGGGAACTTTTTGGGTTTTGGATAACCTTAATGTCTTAGTCTTGGTGGTATATAGCCCAACCGCACACATTGTCAAAACTTAGACTCATATATTTACCACTGAAGAATTTTATGACATGTAGATTATATCTCAGCCAAGCTAAGTTAATAATAAAAATAGCTGGGCATTGGTGGCGCACAGCTTTAATCCCAGCACTGGGGAGGCAGAGCCAGGCGGATCTCTGAGTTCAAGGCCAGCCTGGTCTACAGAGTGAGATCCAGGACAGGCACCAAAACTACACAGAGAAACCCTGTCTCAGAAAAAAAATGAAAATAATATCTAAAGCTTCAGTGGCTGTATGTAGCGGTGAGGGTGAACTTGTGTGGCCTCCTTGATTTCATCAGTAGTGTGAGCTCCTTGATTCTGTCAGTGCTGTGTGCTTGGAATCTGCGGTGGCACAGCATTTGGTACATGTCAGCTTCTGCCCCACAAGATCTCTCAACCTAGCCCACCATTAGCACAGAGCTGACCGTGGTGTGAAATGACCCCTGAAAATGCTGTATCTTATTTCAGGTGTTTAGAAGAATGCGAGGCTGAGGTTTTCCTCAAAGGGATTGAACATGCCCCAGAGCTTAGCTAACATGGACAGCATTCTCCTGAAAGATGAAGACCCTGGCAAACGGATCAAGCATGGCGACAAAGTACAGAAAGGTGCAGTGAATTTAAATCCCAGTATGCCCACTCTATGTAAGAGCACAGTCGGGAGGATTAGGAAACCCTGGGTGTTATCCACAAGGCCATCATCTGATAGTGTATCAGATGGATTGCCTTCGGCCCTGCTGACCAGAATGTAGATGGGGAGAAACTGTAAGCAGGGATGAATGAATGGGAAGGCGGCTGTCCCTTCAACAACAAAACGATAATGTGCTATTTCCCAATGTCCACTGCTGGGAGCCAAACCGGCGGTGCATGGGTCCTGCAGAGGATGTAAGGAGTCGATGGAGAAGGAAGTGAGCCAGGCCACAGTAGTCGGGAAAATCTTGAAGCCTGACTGACTAGCAGCCAGAGTGGTTTTTTTTTTTTTTTTTAATTTATACAGAATTTAGTTAGCAGGGATACATTCATGATGTTCCAAAACATAGATCATATCATTTTTGGTTTTGGACATGTGTTTCACTTCCTTTTGCTCATCTTTTAGTCATCATTAATAAACTATGACAGAACAGAATTATCATTTCCAATAATTTCCCCTCAAGTTTTGACATCATTAATAAACAGAGTTATCATTCTTACTCATTAACCCCATAACCCAGTTTTTGAGAATCTAGAGGCATATGACAGTCTGTGCTTAGGCTGGTTGCTTTGGTTTGCTTTAAGGACACTAGACCAAAACAAAATCCTCAACCACCCTGGGCATTTTGCCATGTCTCAAGCAGTGTGTTATTAACTCTTAGTGGTCAGAGTGCCCAGGAAAAATCCTCAGGCTAAGCTGCTGCAATTATTATTTAAATTTAAATTTAAAAATTATTTAAATACAATCAATGTTTATATTTATAAACATATAGAATTTGTCTATATGTCTAATCCTGGCATTCTGTTGTTCCTTGGTTATATGACATTATAGTAGCTCTGCATGAGCTAACTTCTAAGAGAGGGAGGTCCTAACATCTCATACTTTTATCACCTTTCTACTCCATACTTTACTTATCAATATGTCTCTTTGTAGGGCAGAGTTGTATGCCACATAATTGTCTGAGTGTACAGTGGGAAGAGGCTTGTAATCTGAACTGCGTACAATTCCTCTAGCCTACCTAATCTTGTTGACCTTTTTAATTTTACTTTGTTTTGAATATCTTGTTCCTGTGTAAGTACAGGGACAGATGTTTCAAGAATGTCCCATAGCCTCATGAAGAGACCTCTGCCGGGCGGTGGTGGCGCACGCCTTTAATCCCAGCACTCGGGAGGCAGAGCCAGGCGGATCTCTGTGAGTTCGAGGCCAGCCTGGGCTACCAAGTGAGCTCCAGGAAAGGCGCAAAGCTACACAGAGAAACCCTGTCTCGAAAAACCAAAAGAAAAAGAAAAAAAAAAAAAGAGACCTCTGGCTTCTTTATGTGTCACAACCTCCAAGGCGTAAGGAAGACCTTCAAGTAGATAAGGATATCTCCCTCAAGTGGGGACGGGGAATAGTATGTTCAGGACTTTGCTGGGTAAGCCTTAGAAGCAACATTCCTGGGAGAAGGCATAAATGATTCATAAGGAATTTTCCATCAACCTAATATCCTCAAATTGTACAAATATTAAAAGTGCCCCAAGTATGCAACAGGTGGAGATGAAAACCAAAGGTGGCATGGCAGCCATCATGTGGCTCAGCTCTGCTGGATCCTTGTCAAGCAGCTGTGCTGGCTTTATGACTTCTGCCATTCCATTCAGATATGGCTGTGCCATCCGGCAAGAGTCACATTCTTGGATTTAATTGTGTAACAGGTCTTGCTTGATTTCTGACAACTAAATGCTTACTGCAAGTTCTCATTCATTTCACTTTTTTTCTGGGTTTATAGTTGAAATATGTTCCTTGTAGGCAGCATCTAGTTGGGTCTTTCTTGTCCAGTCTGACAATTCCTGTCTTTTAACTGGAATGTGTAGACCACTTAGCGTTTAATGTGGTTAGGAATGTGTAAGTCTGATTTGTGACTTCCTTTCTGTCCTATCTGTTCATTCTTTATTGGTTCACTCTTTTCTATTGAATATTTTAATTTTTAAAGCATTTTATTTTATTTTGTATGTTTGGGGCCGTGTACCATGTGCATGCAGTGTTCGAAGAGGCCAGAAGAGGGTGTTGGATCCCCTGGAACTTTAAGTACAGATGGGTGTGAGCTGCCATGTGGGTGCTGGGAATTGACCCTGGGTCCTCCGGAAGAGCAGCTAATGCTCTGAACCTTGCAGCCATCTCTTCAGTCCCATTTTAATTTTTAGAAATCACACATTTATTTTGTGTGTGCCTGTGATGAGGCACATGGACAAGAGAGCAACTTCGGGAGTCGCTTCTCTCCTTCCACCATGGGCTTCTTGGGGACTGAACTCAGGCTTGGCACCAAGAACCCTCGCCCACTGAGCCATTATCTGGCCCTGTATTGAACTTTTGTTTTTAATCCAAAGAGGGCAGTTTTATTGGTGCTTAAAAGAAAAGCCCTGGAGCAGACAAGCAGTAAATCTCAGCAGCTGCCAGGAGGAGGACAGAGAAGAGCAGGAGAAAATGCCACACTGGCCGCATGTCACCAGGCCGCCACATGGCGCACATGTGTGTGCGTGTGCATGTGTGCGTGCATGCGTGTGCGTGTGCGTGTGTGCGTGTGTGTGTGTGTGTGTGTGTGTGGTGCTGTAGAGAAAGAGTAAGGAAGTCTAAACTACTAACATAAGTATACTTTTGTTCTGGCCAAAATCCACAAGAAAGAGATAGAAAAAGGAAAAGGAAAAGTGGTATCTTTCCGAGTCACAAAGGTGGGCAGACCCCCTGAACCTCATGGCCGCCTGTAAGGACTGCCTATATTGAGTTCTCTTTTGTTAGCTCACTAGGATAACTATTTGTCTGGTTGTTTATTTATTTTTTGAGACCGTGTCTCATATGTTCCAGGCTAGCCTTGAACTCAGTATCTAGCCAAGGGATGACCTTGGATTGCTAATCCTCCGGCCTCTAGTTCCCGAGTGTTGTGAGTACAGGTGTGTGCCATCACACCTGCTATTAAGTGGTGCTAGGGATGGAACCCAGGGCTTTGGCATGCCAGGGAAATACTCTACCAGCCGAGCTCCATCTGCAGCCTAGGATGACTCCTTACGGCGTTTACCTAGCGGTCACATGGAGCAAACACTAGCGGCGTGGCACTGATGCTGTCTTATTTTTGTTGCTTAGGTTTTACCGCTGCTGATGCTGTCTTATCTTTGTTGTTTAGGTTTTACCGCTGCATACCCAACCCAAGCCTCCATTCCTTATAAATACAGAATATCAATAATCCCGGAATCAGAAAAAAAGGGATTTAACAGCCAAGCCAGGAGATTCTATCACAAAAAGGTAAAGGACATGGCCTTCAAAATTCTTTGCTTGGATTTTAGCTGTTGTGTTTTTCTGTGAACAGCAGAGGGCAGGATCACCCAAGGAGCTGCCCATCCTCCAAGGAGGCACACTGTCCGTATGGTAAGAACCAGCCTGAAATTAATTCATGATTGATTGATGCATCGATCTGCTTATTTGCTGTGTTGGAGATTCACCCCAGGACTTTGCATATACTATGTGCTTGGAAAACATGATCAGGGGTCTTGCTATGTAGCCCAGGCTGACTTTGAACTGAGGGTCCTCCTTCCTTGGCCACCTGTGTGTTTGAATTGGAGGAATGTGCAACCACACCCTGTAGCAAAAATTATCTTTAATTTTAAAAGAATAAAAATACAAGATCTTCCAAAGCGTATGTACATGTAGTAGATGATAAAAACCACCCCACTCTGATCTATCTGAGGGAATGACATAATCCCCCAGCTAACACATGGGTAAACAAGTTTCTAATAAACTTATAGTTGTGTTTGTGATGAGCTCCCCCATTAAAAATTTCCTAAAACAACAACAAAAATAAAATAAAATTCATTTAGCAATGTCTTATTGTTACTACGGGGCCTGGTAAGATGATTTAGCAGGCAAAAGTGCCTGCCACCAAGCCTTGAGCCCTGAGCCCCATGGTGGACAGTAGCCAATCCTTTTTTTTTTTTTTTTTTTTTTTTTTCCAAGACATGGTTTCTCTGTGTAGTTTTGGTGCCTTTCCTGGAACTCACTCTGTAGCCCAGGCTGGCCTTGAACTCATAGAGATCTGCCTGCCTCTGCCTCCCGAGTGCTGGGATTAAAGGTATGCGCCACCACTGCCTGGCGCCACTTCTTTTAAAACTTGTCCTCTGATCTCCACCTGTATGCCATGGTATGTGCACACACATGAGTAAATAAATAAATGCAATTTAAAAATAATGCTCTACTTGGCTTTCTCTATCCATCCCCTTTTCTCTAGATCTCCAAGTCTGGGAAGTTCTGGCTGTTTCCTGGCCAACCTTCAACTTATTTCTGGGGTCTGACCTTCTCCTCTCCTACCAGCAGGGGGCTGTAGCAACTCACAGGCATCCCCATAGAGGCTTCACCTCTTCACATCCCTCCTCCTTTTAAGTAGGACCCTGAGAGTAGCATGCCTTTGGAGAAGTGGCCATCCCAGTCATCTTCTGCTGCATTCTGCAGGTGACTGTCATCCTCCCACCTTCCCTAGATGGCAGAGAAGGGGTGGGAGGACCCCGGTTCTGAACACAGGTGAGGTATGCCATCGACCCCCGCCCCAGAGCCCTCACCCCAAGGACTCTTCCTTTGTGAGCTGGAATGCGGAACTAGAGGGTGGATTAAGTTCTTTTAACCTCTGAATTACCTCAGGATGCTATGAAGCCTGCAATAAGTAATATAGCACACACATATTTTAGAATCAGTCCCTGGTAGCTTTGCTCAGGATGATAAATATTTGCTCAGGCGTTTTTCCTTTTTCTCTAGTTTCTCTGTATTTTAGCTGTCAGCCTCTTCCCCACTTAGCTAGGTGGGTTCCCGTGGATCTGCTTTAATGATAGTTTGTTAGCTCTCCATGTCCAGGGTGTTTGCAGCTTAGCTTCCAATAAAAAGAATAGTAGCTGTCACTGACCAATCCCTAATATGTGTTAAAGCATTTTTAGATCGTATCACTTCTCTCCAGAACAATGCGAAAAGGAAGGGTTTAGTGTCTTCATTGAACATAAGAGGAAACCGAGGCTTAGGGAGGCCAAGTGACCCACCCTCGGTCACACAACCAGGGTTTGCCACATAAGAGGCTTTAAATAAATATTTGCTGAATCAACGTTGAAAGAATTAGGACCTCAACCCAGGCGCAGCTCAATCCAAAGCCTCTCGCTCTTTCCACACGGGCCACGCCTGCCTTTGTGGTCTTCGAGGCTGTAAAGTTGGTTGATGAAAGTCAGCATAGCATGCTTCTGGAACAGCCTTGGCAAAACAGACGGATCTCCAGGGAGGGCAATAAATGCTCCTCGCCGGGGCTCCATCCCACGTGGCAAGCTCTGAAGACTGATCCAGGAGCTCAAAGTACCGTGTGAAATCCTATCATGTCTCCTGCCCAGGGAGCTGGCGTGGCCACCAGCCAGAACGGCAGCCACATAGATACAGGCAGAGACCACTCGGAATTGTCCAAGGTGGTTGTATCCATTTGATGCAAAAGCTTTCATCTGAGCCTTTGAGAGCTTTTTTTTTTTTTTTTTTCTTCAAAAGCCTGGGTCTCTACAGACCCAGCCCTCTGTGTTCTCTGTCCCTAGCTAGCAGCCTTGAGAGTGGTCACTTGTCCTTTTGGGCATCAGTTTCCTCATCTGAAACATAAAGGTTGGGGTTGTGTAATTCCTGGGGAGTTATATAATCCCCGTGTCCTAAGCACGGAGAATCCACTCCTTCCATGCTCCGTGCCTGACATTCTCATTTTTCCCGGGGGAAATGAGCGTGGAGAAGTAATGCGCTTGCGCGGCATCACCCAGTAATTTGGTGAGACAATGCAAGTTAACAACAGATTCGAAACCTCCCCAGCCTCGCCACCCTTCTTAAGACAGGAGGCGCACACACCCTGTGCTGAGCCCACACCCGGTCATCTGCTCACCTTGGAGCTGTGACCCACTTAGCCTGGCTTTACCACGGTGCCCTCAGAGGCAGGCACTCATCTTTACTGTAGCTGAGCCTCGGGGCCAGTTTATATTCCTTACAAGACTCCCACCTCCGTGGTGCCAGTGAGATGGCTCAGGGGTCAAGGTATCCCCTGGCAAACTTAATGATCTGAGTTGGGTCTCTGGGATCCCTGTGGAAGGACAGAAGTGACTTCCTCAGGTTGTCCTCTGGGTCTCTACTCTCATGTGCTGGTATGTGCGCACCCTTGCACACACACTTTCTCTTTTAAAGTAAAGGAATCTCACCACAGGGGGTGTGAGGGTCCTGCACACACTTGTGTCTAAATTGGCACTTTGGATTGCTAGGAATAAACTTCATGATTATTTAGAAACGTGCAGCTACCTTTACGTTCCCGAGGAGACGTGCCTCTAGGTGACAAAGCCCTCCCTGTCCAGCAGCCCCTTGGACATTTTCTTCCCTCTCTCCCAACTTCAGCTCCATCTCTCCCATTTTCCCAAGCTATGTAGCTGTAAGGGCAACACCTGGTGTCTCTGCATCTGTTTCCTCCTCTTAAAAATCAGAGTGGCACACTAGATTAGCTTCTCCTGGGAGTGACGATTGCATGCCACCCACCTGCTGCCTTCCATTTGAATGAATACATGTGGGCAGGACAGGGACTCTGTCTTCTAAGTGGGCATCATTTAAGCTGCATGATGAAGGGGCTGGAGAGATGGCTCAGTGGTCTGGAGTATTTGTGGCTCTTGTAGAAGACCTGCGTTCAATTCCCAGCACCCATTTGGTGGCTCTTAAAATGCATAACGAAATGGAGTGTGCTGGCCCATTCCAGCACCCGGGAGGCTAAGGCAGGAGAATCAGCAGTTCACGGTCACCCTTGGTTGTATAGTGAGTTAAAGTTCAGCCTGGCGTAGAGAAAGCCAGCTCAAAACCAAACTAGTTAGCTATCTAACTAACTTGGTAGTTCTGTACAGGGTCTGACCGGGAGATCTACCCTCCCAAACAGTTGGGACCAGAGTTTAAATGGTTATGAAACCATGCAAGGTTATGTTTACGGATTAACTCAGATAGAACTTATGACGCCAAGTGCGTAGGATGCCATGCCTGGCTCTAGGCTCTGCAGCAGGACCTCCCGCATAAGCCTGGGCCCAGGAGCTGAATGCTGGCTCCCTCATGACCTCTTCAGGCACATCCCAAGGTTAGGTGGATAGGCATCATGTCCTACTTCTAGAATCTGCAGAGACTGCCCATCCAATGAGCTCTCCAAGTGTCTCTCAGCCAAGTGTCACCCAAGCTGTGTGTTGGGTACAAGGAGGGCACACATCTGCCAAGCGTTGCTTTCTCAGTCCCTTGCCCACAAGGTGGTCCTGGCTCTGAGGGGGCTGTGGTGGGCAATGACTTCTATTCTGTTTACTTGGAAGTGTCTCATCTAAGAGACCATGGGGGTGGTTGTCCACACCTGGTTTTTTATCCTGCCCACCCTGAGGGTCCTGCCTTACCTCCAGCAGTCTCACAAGGACCCTCTGAATCTGGGTTCTCTGCACCTTTGGGGGTCCTCTGGATGTTATGGAATCCAGCTCCTCCTCCACTGTAGCCTTGGGTGATTTCTCCAGGGTAAATATTCCTACATGGCCGATCCCAATGACCAATGACCAATGTCGGGATTTTAACGGTTCCCATCACAGGCCAGCTCCAGCATGCAGCAGCCCAAGAGATTCTCTTTGGACCTTTATCAAGAGCAGATTTTGTCCCCACAGGCTAAACAGAGACAGCCCTGTTCCCATGTGCCTTGGACTCTAGCCATTTTGCAGTTTGACCCAGTTGATGGATGTCCAGTAAAGTTGTCAGATTTAGCAAAGGAAAATGTAGATGCTTGGATAAATTAGAATTGCAGATAGGTAATTATCTTAGCATAAGTATGTCCCAAATACTTCATGGGCTACGCTTAAGCAAAAACAGCTATTTACTGTTTGTGATTCTAATTTACCTGGGCAGGTTGAGAGGAAGCCGTGGGTGTGGGCAGAGGTGTGCTAGAGATGATGTGTCCTCCCTGCCCACTGTTCATACCTGCAAGAGTCGCATAGCAGAGGCTGGAGAGCTGGCTTAGGAGTTAGAGCACTGGCTGCTCTTGCAGAGGACCCAGGTTCAATTCCCAGCACCCACATGGCAGCTCAACTGTCTGTAACTCCAGTTCCAGGGGATCCAATGCCCTCCTCTGGCCTCCACGGGCACCAGGCACACTCATACATGCAGGCGAGACACTCATATACATCATCATAATTAGTCACACGTGACACTGTGATTCCTGCGCAGCTGTCCCTAGTGACAGGGACCCTGGGATCTCACTAGGATCCCAGCACCTTGAGGCCCAGTGAGGTTAAAGTTACTCAAGATCAGGTAGCTGACCAGCGCAGAGGACAGACTTCCCAATTCATGACCTTGGGGAAGGGTTTTTCTTTCATCCCGTACAGTCTCGTCTGAGAGGCCGTTGGTGTCCGTGGTTCCTGACTCTGACTTCCGCTGGTTAGGCAACATTAGGTCGTGTTTCTTTTGACCCCATCCTCTCAGTTTCCCAATGAAGAGTCATTGAGACAGCGAGCCATTGTGAAGAGTCAGTGTGTGCTGGGTACAGTGGGCGAACAGCAGTCCGGGAAACTGACTGACGGGCCCCTGTGGTCCTTCTGACTCTTGGCCTGGAAGGCTGTGGCCTCTGTTTGTTCTCTCTCTCTCTCTCTCTCTCTCTCTCTCTCTCTCTCTCTCTCTCTCTCTCTCTCTCTCTCTCTCTCTCTCTCTCTCACACACACACACACACACACACACACACATTCAGTCCCAAGATCCTGCTAACCTATGCCTCTGTTCTTTATAACAAACTTCAATCACTCTGTGCCCACTCTCCAGATTGGAAAGTTCTGGAAGGCACTGATGGTGCCTCAAGCTCTCCACCTAGATAAGGCAGCAGGGACAATAGAGGTAGGTTGTATCTGTGACTGAGTGGAGCTAACCAACTCTGGAATCTGGGTCCAAGGACTCAAGTCTGGGGTTCACTGCTTACTGGCTGTGGCCCCACATGCCCAGCTTCCATTTCCTTAGGTGGCTTTGGTGACGCACCCACTTCCAAGGGCACTCACCATGTCACCATGTGCTCAGCATTTGGACTTTGGACAAATTCATCTGCATGTGCCTCGTTTGTGAAATGGGGACAGTAATCCCTTCCTCATTGGGTGATGGCGAAAATGAGATTAGCTTTAAGAGGCTCCCAGCACCAGGCAGGACCCGGGAAGCTGTCCCAACAGTGAAGCGTCTCCTCATTTCATGCCACTTGCTCCTCCAGCTTTTCTCAACACTGGTGTCCCCTTAGTAACTAGCACCAGAAATGAGCTAGAAGCTTCTGGAAGCCCAGGTAGCTTCAGCAGCAGAGCTAGCTCTGAACACGGCTTCTGCTGGCTGCTCCCTGGCACCCCAGTCTCAAGTTGCCCTCGGGCCCCATGGGCTCACCTTATTTTGTCTCCAAGTTCAAGATGGCCTCATTTGGAATGAAGGTTGTTTTTGTTTCATTTTGCTTTATAAACAGAAACACTCCCCAATTTCCCTTCTCAGAGGCCTCAGAAGGAAGCTGAGTCAGGTGGGTGTGGTTACCATAAAATCGGTCACCCTCCCTCCCTCTTTACCTCAGGCTTGGCTGACCCGGTCCACGGAGGCTGACATGCACACCGGCACATTTCCCTAATGACACGAGAAACAAAACCTCCCCAAAACAGTGTTCCTTTAGAACCCAGGCTGGGGGCTTAGTGGAAAGAGCGGGGCTTTGGGAGACCCGACCTGGATTAGAATTCCTGCCCCTCCCTCGGTAACTGAGATGGCGATTGGGCAAGTCAGAGAAATGGTGGCGTGAAGCTGTCACCCCTGAAAATGATGGAGCCTGCCCTGTAGGATTAGAGGAAGGCTTAGTGTTAATGGATGGAAAGCTGGCGGAAAAGCGGGTTGGAGTTACCATGCCCAATGACGCTGCATTCTTGTCCTTTTCAGGACGACATCCCAGGCCCTGGGTTCTACAACGTCATCCACCAGTCTCCAGTGTTCAACAATGTCTCTCTTTCCAAGAGAGGAACCTGCACATTTCCCTCCACGGTGAGAGCCCTTGGGTGTCACCCACACAGTCAGTCCCTCTGTTCACTGCATAATGACACAGTGGAGAGCTGGTCCTTTCTCTCCAAAGGTCCCTGTTCTGATTAAGACAGCAGCCACTTCCTGTGAATTCGCAAAGATGGATCTGAGCCCGTGTCTTTAGGCCAGTTGTCTCCACGGATGCGTGTGGACGAGGTGGGGGAAGAGCCAGGGCTTGGTTGCCTTCCTGAGGCTTTTAGCTATGCCAGGGAAACTGCTGTGTCTGGGCCCCAAATAATTTTTTTGTTTTGTTTTGTTTTTCAAGACAGGATTTCTCTGTGTAGTTTTGGTGCCTATCCTGGATCTCACTCTGCAGACCAGGCTGGCCTCGAACTCACAGAGATCTGCCTGGCTCTGCCTCCCGAGTGCTGGGATTAAAGATGTATGCCACCACCATCCAGCTCCAAAATGATTTTTTTTTTTTTCGAGACAGGGTTTCTCTGTGTAGCTTTGCGCCTTTCCTGGAGCTCACTTGGTAGCCCAGGCTGGCCTCGAACTCACAGAGATCCGCCTGCCTCTGCCTCCCGAGTGCTGGGATTAAAGGCGTGCGCCACCAACACCCAGCCCAAAATGATTTTTAACACTTGCTTCATATAACTGGGTTGTTCAAATCATTGGGAAGTTGGATGGACCAAAAAGAAAGAAAGAAAGAAAGAAACTAGGGGTGCTGTTTGAGGGCATGCAGGGTAGGAGGTGCTTCGGCCAAAGCTGATGGCCTGAGATGGATTGCTGGGACCCACATGGGAGAAGAGAGCTGACCTCTGATCTCCACGCTCGTATCCTGCCTGGCATGTGCATCCTGCCCCATACTAGAGAGAGAGAGAGAGAGACAGAGAGGCAGAGACAGAGACAGAGACAGAGACAGAGAGACAGAGAGAGAACGCACTGGGCCTGAAATACAGGAATCTTCGTGTTATCACTTGTGACTTTATCTTTGCTGAGACTCCTTGCCGTCCAATACACAAATGAAGCACCAGTGAGCCTGAGCAGATGTGGGTGAAGACAGTGTTCTTCTGTTTCTGGGTTGGTGTGTGTGTGCTGAGGATGGCACCCACGGCTGTCACCACTGAGCTATGGCCTCAGCCTTAAGGGACTCAGGCGAGGGAGCGAGCCAAACAGAGCAGGGCTGCCTAAGGTGAGAAGCAGGCGGAGCAGAGCCAGAATCTGCCATCAATAGAACACATGCACCTGCTTGTCCCTGTAAAGGTCATGACGGTCTCTTGCATAGACACAGCCGATGTCTGACATGGGGCCTGGCTTTCTATTACCCTCACACAGTGGGACCAGTTAGGGCCCGCCCAATGCAGCCACCTCTTGTTGGGAGTCGGGCTGGCAGGGTGGAATATTCAGGAACAAACTGACTTAGGAGTGAAAGTTCACAGTCTCTGAGCCCTCAGCGAAGTCACGGGGTAGACAGGAGGAAGACCCCAAAGCAACCGTCACAGAAGCGCCTAGTCACAGGCACATGCCGCAGCACCGGCCTCGGCACCGAGACCTCATCCTGACTCAGCTGTGGAGCCTGGATGTGACCTCAAGCACGTCACCCTTCTGTGTCCCAGTTCCTCGGAGACTCCCTGGAGGCTCTGGGCTAACTGCAGTGAGCAAGACTTTGAAAGTGCAGAACAGTGTAAACAGGCCATGATCTCGCACTGTCGCCCGCCTGAGTCACCCTTCAGACTGCCCAAAGCGCCTAGGTTCTCTCTGGGGACTTCTTTGCCAGACAGTGCACTAACATTCCTCCTTGGTGCCAAGAAAGGGCTGGATTGGAGATGCAGTGAGGACCCTGCCAGTCTTCTCTGGCGGTGACTTTCAAATGGTTCGGCTATCCATCCAGAGAAGGCCTGAACTGTAGAGTCCAACCAGGCCTTTTACTTCTTTAAAAAAAAAAAAAAAAAGCCCCAGAAGAAGGAGACGTGGGTCTGCTCCACCCTTGGTGCGAGACTTCAGCTTTATATTTGTTGTTTTAAAGAAAAGGTGGGTTTTAGCCGGGCGGTGGTGGTGCACGCCTTTAACCCCAGCACTCGGGAGGCAGAGCCAGGCGGATCTCTGTGAGTTCGAGGCCAGCCTGGGCTACCAAGTGAGCTCCAGGAAAGGCGCAAAGCTACGCAGAGAAACCCTGTCTCGAAAAAAAAAGAAAAGAAAAGGTGGGTTTTAAATTACTTGTCTAGGAATGAGTGCAGGTGCCTGCACTGGCCAGCAGAGGGTGCCAGGTCCCCAGGAACTGGAGTTATAGGCTGGTCTAAGTTCCTTGATGTAGGCGCTGAGAATCAAATCCAGGTCCTCTGCTGAAATGCTAGAATGTCTGAGCCATCTCTCCAGCCCCAGCTTTATTTTTTTAAATACTTGCGTTTCTTTGTTCTTGGGAAGGGGGCCTTAAGTGGTTTGTAATACCTGGACTGTAGGTCCCACATAGTCTCCAGTTTCTGTCCAAACTAGATGAGGGACAGAGGGCCTTTTCCCCACTTCTGCGTTCCAAGACTCGAGGAAATTCAAGTCTCCCCTCTCAGAGGAAGATCACAAGGGCCCAGAGGAGTGTGATTGGGGTGAGGCTGCCAAAAATGTCCGTGGGCCTATAAATTCTACACACTTCCTGATGGCTGTCAGGGCGACACCCAACCCTTTGAGAAGGCTTGGTCTCTCCAAGTTTAAATGGTATAAAGCACCTCATTAAGGCACTCCAAGTTTTGTTCTAGAGTCTTCGACAACTCTGACCAAGAAGCTAAATGAGACGACGTGGGATTGGGGGTTGGGGGTGGGGAGATGGAGGCACAGGGGTGGGGGGGACGACGGGAGGAGGGATGATGGGGACACTTTGGTGGTCTTTCTGGCTTGCACAGTGGCAGGGTGGTTCTGGAGGAGTCAGTATGTGTGTGTGTGTGGGGGGGGGGGGGGCTTGCCAAGGGCTGGTGCGGGGCCTGACTGGAGACCACAGGCCTGGCAGGTAAGTGCAGGGTACACAGCTGGGCACTGAGTGCTGCAGACACTAATCCTGTTATGACGCCTCAGGGAACTTGGCACCATGGGACTTTTTTTTAGAACGCTCCCCTCCCCACCCCACCCTGCCCCCCCAACCCCCCAACATAAAAGCAATGTCTCTGAAGGCAAAAAAGATACCAGGGTAAAAACGTTTGCTGCTCCTCCAGGGCCATGCATCCTGACCTGTTTCTCTTTGGAGTGCATTTCTGATCCGGGTCATCGGATGGAGGCAGCCGGCCTCCAACACCGTTTTATTAGCAGAGTGGAGTTTTTTCTTCTCTGAAATGGTCATAATGTCTGCTGCTTAAAGTTGTACAAACCAAAGACAACAACAAATGGGAGACAGGTGGCTGGAAGTGAAGGCTGCTGTCAGGGGTGTAGTCCTTGCTGTGGGAGACACTGAAGAGCCTTACAGCTAGAGCTGGGATTTGAACCCGGGTTAGAATCCAGATGAGGATGACCCTGCTTCTGGTGAAAGCCACACCTCCATGCCACCGTTGAGAGTCACGCCCACCCAGCCCTGGAGGAGGGGGTAGAGGGAAGTAAAGGTCGCTCCCGGCTTCCCCCACTTCCTGGGTGCCTGGGTGGTGTTGACCTCTGTTGAGTGGAGAAAACCCAGGGTAGTGTTCCCAAGCTTTTCACCGTTGAATTATGGGAAGCTCTTGTTTCATCAGATTCTAATACTGGCCAGGCTGTCATAGGGTAAGGAGATGTTATCATTGAGTTTCTGTGACTTTTGCCCCCATTCATGTGGCAAACACTGATTGTGTTTGTTTTTGAACTGAAAATAGTTTATCATGGTCTCTGGAAGGGACGGGAATTGGTTCTGTTGAAACTCAAGTGTTATAGGGTTTTTATGAATGAGGGGATTTGTTGTTCTTGGTGGGTTTTGTTTGTTTGTTTGGGTTTTTTTTTTTTTTTTTTTGGAGACAGTGTCTCACTGTGCAGACCAGGCTGGCTTCAAACTCACTGTCTTCCCATCTCTGCCCCCCAAATTCTGGACCACAGGGGTGTGCCACTGCGCCCGGCGTGAAAACAGTGATTTGGTAGGAATGGGGGGCATGAAGAGCTGTCCCTGCATAGCCCTGCCCCTTTAAGCTGCAGCAGCTCCCTGTAGATACCGCTGGGGCCAGTCTAACCCTCCTATCCCAGGAGTCACCCCGCAGCTGCTGAGGCAGGTGGAAGTGGCCAGGAGCAGGGTGCAGTGAGAAGGCATTGCTGGGAAAGTCACTCTCTCCAGGTCCCAAACAGATGACGAATACTTTAAATTAGTTTACAGAAGTTGGAATGGGTCTGAACTTGCATTTCCCAAGAGCGAGCCCTCAAAGCCCAGGTCCAATTACCACTGTTGCTTGCTACAGTCTTGCCTCTTAGGGAAAAAAAAAAATGCTTGTAAGCTGGGCATGGTGGCCAGTGCCCAGCCTGCCAGCACTGGGGAGGCCGAAGCAGGAGGAACATTGCAAGTCCGAGGCCAGCCTGAGTCACACAGTGCGCTTCAGGCCAGCTTGGGCTACACAGTGAGACTCTGTGGCAACAAATAAACAACCAGGCAAACAAGCAAGCGATCAAACAGCCATGGACTTGGGGCAGGGTCCTTTCCTTTTGGCCTGTCCTCACAGCCCCGGGGTCACATGATGATGCTGATTCTTTCCCTCCTTCCTCAGTGTGCCCGGCTGGGCAACATCATTTCTAAATATCCTGCTGCCAATGCCTACACCATCCCCTCAGAGTTGGTTTCCAAGAAGGACTTCAGCAATTCCTGTTCCAGCATGTTCCAGCTGCCAAGCTTCATGAAAGTGGTCAAATCGGAAACCCCCGCCCCAAACCAGTACCACGTAAGGACACCGCCTGCCCTTGTCCAGGGCCTGTGCTGAGAGGGTGTGTGGACAGAGTTCAGGGGAGAGCATTTTAACCCAGAGGGTCAGCCGGTGGGCGTGTGAGCAAGCTGGGGGAGGGGAGGGGTGACCGAGGCGAAGGCGAGAACCTGAAGGTTGGGCAACGGTAGAGGGCGGCAGGGAGCCGCAGGGAGCCACTCGCCTCCCTCGCAGAGCCCGGCAGGGTTTTCCTCCTCTGTCCTAACAGATGCACACTCACCATCCCAGCTGCTGACACGATCCATGCACTTTTTAGAATTTGATCAGGAAAACCCAGTTTCTTCCTATATCTGAAAATGGTCAGGGTTTTTGTTTTTGTTTTTGTTTTTGTTTTCAGACAGGATCTCACTATGTAACTCTATCGTGGAACTTGCTATGTAGCCAAGGCTTTGGAACTTGCTATGTAGTCAAGGCTAGCCTTGAACTCACAGAGATCCACCTCTCTGCCCCCTCAGTTCTGGGATTAAAGGTGTCTGGAATCATTTGTGTGTGTGTGTGTGTGTGTGTGTGTGTGTGTGTGTGTGTGTGTGTGTTAGCAGTAGTGCTCTGAGCAGAAAGGAATGGGTGGGAAAGGGTGCCTGTAGGAAGCTGTAGTTGGACTTTCTTTGGATTACCAGCTCCCAAATAGTGACTTGGAGACTTCTTACTAAGTATGAAAGCTTGATCTTAGCTTAGGCTTGTTCCCAACTAGCTCTTATAACTTAAATTAACCTGTTTATATTAATCTACATTCTGTCACATAGTTCGTTACCTCTGCTCAGTGCTGTGCACCCCACTTCCTCCGTGTCTGGCTGGTGAACACCACTCTTTTCTTCCCAGAGTTCCTATCTCCGGAATCCCACCTATCCTCTCTTGCTTAGCTATTGGACATTTAGCTCTTTATTAAACCAATCAGAAGGTGCCTAGGCAGGTGAGGTTAAACAGACACATCTTCATAGTGTACAGAAAGATTATCCCATGACAGGAAGCTTTAGCTCAGATCTCCACTCTGCCATGCTCTGTGCCTGGCCCATGCTCCGCCATCCTTTCCAGGGCTTTGGTTGTTGATCTGTATTGTGGGGGGAGATGTGTTCATCTTCCAGACTTGATGAAGACACTCATGGGGAGAATCTAGGTTGAGGAATGAGTGCAGCATGGTCTGCAGTGATCCAGGGAAGGGGGTGGGCCATCTTTGGTGGGTCATGGGCTCTGTGGAGCCACCACTATAAAATGAGAGCGGTGACATCTGCTTTAGGGGTGATGTAAAAGCCAGGGAGAGCATAAACCCATGTGAGCACCCTGAAATCCAGGATGTGACCCCCAATCCCACATAGAAGATGTGAGCCACAAAGGGCTACATTTCGAAGGACGTTGGTCTCAGATACCTCATTCTCAAGTTCCTCTTTTGAAACATGATTTATAAGTCATATTTATTTGTCTACAGAGCTCCTGCCCGCCCTGTAAGACTGGGCCAGTGGACTGTAATGTGCTCAGAGCAGGGGTGGGTGGTGCCTGCTGGGTCGGCACTGGGCAGTAGTAACTTAGTGGGGACAGCTGCATCATTAGAGATATTTAGTAGCAGCATATAGAACTAAAAAGGAATGGGCGAAATTAATTTTTGTAACATATCTTGTAATTATATATATATATATTAACTTTTGCAATATATTTTAATATATCCCAGTAGATCCAAAATGTCATTGTTTTGACATCAATCACATATTGACATAAGATTATTTAATGAGATATTTCAGGAGGACCCTTGTCTCATTTGAAATTTTTTTAGTTTGATGTGTATTTGCTATTTACGCCTGTCTTAATTTTGGATCAGTCACGCTTCCAGGGCTGATTGTGGCTACTGTATTGGCCATGCTGTTCTAGAATGTTTCCCTGGAATAACTGGACCCTGACGATGATGATGATGTGTTGATTATAGCAGAGGTGTGCCTTGCACAGGCTGAATCAGCTGGTCTATGAATCATGTGGTCCTTGCACTAATTTCCAGTAGAGTACCAGACATTTTATTTCATGGATTACCTGATTCCAGTTCATAGTAGAGGATGCTAAGATGTGTGTGTGTGTGTGTGTGTGTGTGTGTGTGTGTGTGTGTGTGTGTGTGTGTTATAAGATTATTAACAAGGTATTTCAGGAGGACCCTTGTCTCCTTGGAAGTTTATGGAGTTTGACGTGTATTTGATATTTACAGCCTGTCTTAATTTTGGATCAGTCAGTCATGTTTCCAGGGTTGATTGTGGCTATCTCAGCATATCACTGAAGACCCCAGGGGAAAGTCTGAACTTTGTTCTCTGTGCCCTGGGAAGCCCCTGAGGGAGTCTGGGAAGGGTGGTAATAACCTGAGGAGGTTTCTAGAACACCTCTTCCAGACTGCAGTGTGGTTCCAGAGAGGAGACTGTTAGGCTTGCAGGAGAAAGGAAATGTACGGTCCGAGAATGATCTGGTCTGCACAGGTGCAAGGCCCTGGCTACCTGGGAGACAGGCATAGCTCTGGTCCTCTGAGCACCCCTCCGTGGCCTCCTTGGTTGCAGTGGAAGGTTGATAAAGCTTGAGCTTTGCCTGGATGCTTCCAGTCCTCTGTATGCATCCGAGGCAGCTGGCTTCACCCTTGCACTGACCCATGGAGCCCTGGACACAGCAACATGTGTTAAATGTTAAATGTTAAATGTTCGTCATCAAATGAGTGACCTCTGGAACCATACAGCCATGAAGCTGCAAATGACCAAGGTCCAGACCAGAAGTTTTTTCTTTAAGCCAACACATGCATGGTATGTGTGTGTGTGTGTGTGTGTGTGTGCATGCACCTATGTGTGTGCACCTGTGTTTACGTGTTAAGGCATCAGGTGTCTTCTTCTATTGCTGTCTACCTTTTCTATTATTTATATCTATCTATCTGTCTATCTATCTATCTATCTATCTATCTATCGAAAAGGTCCTCCCCTGCTTGCTGGCCAGTGAGCCTCAGGGACCCTTCTGTCTCCGCCTCCCCAGATGTGTGCCACTGTTCCTGACTTTTTATGCCGAGTGCTAGAGGTGTGAACTTGGGTTTATATGTTTATTCAGCAATTCTTTTAATGGCTAAGCCATTCCCCCACCCAGATAGAGTGCATGGATTTTGTTCATGACTGTTTCAATGTAACTGAACATAACATATGTATATTTTGAATAATATGCAATTAAGCCCTGGAGAAATCCAGCATACAGAGTAGAATTTCTATGTAATTCTACTTCCCCTTTTTTAAAGTTCATTTTTAAAATTATGTGTATATGTGTGTAGGGTGTGTGTGTACCTTAGTGCAGGTGCCCCTGCAGGCCAGAGGCATCAATCCCTTGGAGCTGGAGTTATAGGCAGTAAGTAATGGGCTTCTTGGTGTGGGTGCTGGGTACCGAACTCTGGTTCTCTGCAAGAGCAGTATGTGCTCTTAACCGCTGAAGTATCTCTCCCGTCCCGTGCCAATTCCCATATAATGTGGGTTCCCAAGGCAAATGCCTCCAAGAGCCAGGTGCAGTTCCTTCAGGGTCTTCACATTCACACACACTCCTCTGTCTGTTTTGGAGTCACCCTGCATGGGTCTAGGTGTATTTCTCCGCTTAGCTACACCTGGAGTTCCTCTCCACGGAGCTTCAGTAACTCAGCTTTGTTCTGTTGTTACCCTGCTGAGTATTTTCTTAGGCTAATGACGAAATCTTCCTGTGGACTCACAGGCGTACAAAAATGCCCTGTTTTCCACAGGTTTTCTGTCTGGGTAAGAACAAAGCCAGGGAACTGTTTTGTCTGCAGGAGGCTTTTCCCCAACCAGGAGAACAATGGCGGCGGCGGCATCAGGCAAGGAGCCCAAAGGCCATAATCCAGTTAGCCATGCTGTGCCCTGAGCAACTTGCCTGGCCCAGGTCCGGCTTCTCCTTTGGAGTCCTTTGCTGTGGGGGTTGTTATTATCTTCCCTCTGGGCCTGGTCCTCTCCTGTCCAGTAATTAGCCTGCCCATCTGGCCTTTGTGCAGGAGGTCTCCGCACGGAACCTGCCATCAGGACCCTGGGAAAAGAAAGCTACATTCCTCCACCTCTGTGAGCACAAAATCAAAATGCCACCTGCATTTCTCAAGAAACTTTTTTTTTTTTTTTTTTTTCCCAAACAAAGAAGTATCAGGGAGAATCAAGCCATCCCAGCCCCCAGCGAATAGTTTCACTCATTCAGCAAACATTCCCAGCACTCTTGGGCACAATTTTATTGCTCTTGTTATCTACAACTACAGGAGACTGACTGCAAATAGGCACTTCAAATATTTGTGATTCGTGCATAACAGAAGAGTGATCTCAGGCCCCCTGAGGCCCCCCCCCATCATTTTTAGAGTTCTGAACACATGGGACGCTCTCACATGTCTAGTGCGTGGATCAGCCAAAATTCTTAACTTCTGGTCTGTCCAGAAAAGCAGAGCGAAGAGAGTGATTGCAGACCTGATCATAATCTTGAGCGATAGGACTCGGTGCACCCCACATGCCCTGTTTAGAGAGCACTGTTTGCACAGAGAAGAATGCAGCCAGGGACCAGGTTGGGAGGCATGGGGACTTGTTCGGGAAAGGATGAAAACGTCAGCAAAAGAAATACAAGCCAACTGTGACAGCACCGCACCACACGGCACACTCGGTAAAAATACCTCCCGACGGGCAGCGGGTGCAGCCGGCCCGTGGTGCCCAAGACCCTAGCTAGGACAGAGAAGAAACAAAGGAACAAAAACCCCCAACTTTCTCTAGATGGTTTGTGATGTCCCCCCTGCCCACAACGATGCTCTGAAACACGCAGAGTGGGGGTCATCAGATGAATTTTACAGAGAGAGAGAACTCAGGCTCAGGGAGATTAAACCACACGAGCAGGGCAGTGTAGCCGTAGGCAGGCGGCGGAAGAGGCTCTTCAGGTTTCTCTCCAGCCATTCTCTTCTGGCTTCACCTTGGTGTGCATGCATGCGTGTATTCATGCATGTGTGAGTGTCACAGACCACTTGAGCTAAGTAGATGAAGTCACAGCCATAGTCACCTTTTCAACTCACGTCAATTCTCCTAAAAAGGACACGTTTAAATGTGGCTCATATTTGCCGCCTGTCCAGGCAGAGTGACAAAGACAGAGAGGGGCAGGCCCCGAACACAGAGTGTGTTTTCTCTCACACAGGCCGCCAGCGCCAGCTGCAAACAGAGAAGCAATCTCTCTGCTCGAGTTGGGTTTCTGTCAAAAACAGAAAGAGGAGTCTTCCCCTTGGCCCGCTCGGCAGGGCCAGCTCCAGGTAAGCAGCGGCTTGGCTCTGCTTCTCTGGGCACCATCTCCCTGCAGGGAAGCTTGGCGTGTGTGTGTGTGTGTGTGTGTGTGTGTGTGTGTGTGTGTGTGTGTGTGTGTGTGTGTGTGTGTGTGTAGAAAGTGCGGAACAGAGAGATGATAAGGGACCCAGTAACTCTGCACCTGTCCCCTAAGCAGCCTTCTTGACATGACTTTTTGGGGTCAGACACACCAGCTCTGGGCAGCCAGGTGGCCGAGGCCACTTCCCCCTGACAGGGAGGGAGAGAGGAGGTGACACTTCCTCAGAGGTCACTTCGCAGTCTATTCCTCAATAGTGCACCAGGTGGGTCTGGCTGCGTTTCCCAGTGTTTAGTCGGCAGGGAGTGTTCTGCCTGCCTGTGTCCATGGCCCTGTAGTTCACGCACGGAGGAAAGATGCTCAGAGTTACAAAACTTGTCCAGTGTCACTGGCCATTAAATAGCATCTCTAAACCCAAAGATGCCTGACTAGACCCCCGCTCCCCTTCGGATCCTCAGTGCCTTCTGGAACCAGGATCCAGGAATACATCAGAGCTCGCCAGAATTAGACTCTGCTGTATTCCAAAAGGTGGCAACACCCCTGTGCTCCCACACTTCCCTCCCTGGAGGACATCCTGGGAGGATGTGGATCAGTTCAGAGGGGTCCAGAAGAGTCCACATAGCCTGACCCCCCGCCTTACCCAGCCAAGCCTGGAGCTTTGGGCCCCAGAACCCAGAGGAAGGGCAGGGAGGCACAGGGTGTGGAGAAAATTGCAGGGCACGTCAGATTTCAGCAAATCCAGATTAAAGCCAGAAGATCAGGCTGAAGCTGAGTAACAAAACCATCGCTAATTAGGAGGCTCAGCGCAGCCACAATGCACCCCCTCCCCCTCCCCCGCACCAGCCCCACAAAGCCCCACCTTGTTTGTTTATACAGCAGAACAAAGCTGGCACCCTTGGGGTTTAGCCAGAGCCCTGAGATGGGGCCTCACATTCAACACAGAGGCTCCCCGGGGTCCCCGAAACAAAGAACAGAATGGGGGCCAAACTGCTCCTCCAGCACAGGGTGAGTGTGTCCCCTTGTTTCCGTGGGGGCGTCCAGCCGCTCCCTGGTGCCTTTCCTGGAGATGACTGATGTCCTATAGCATCGCCCTGCGTCCTCCTCATCGCTTTTCCAGTAGAACGGTGAATTCTGTCTCAAACAAAGTCACCCCCTCAGAAGACAGGAAACAGGAAGAATGCTTGAGTTTGGGGCCAGCCAGGGCTAAAGAGTGAGGCCCCCTCTCTAAAACAAAAACTCATAAAGGTTTTCCCCAGTTTTCTGGATCCCACCAATTCTACTAAATTTATTTTCCTGGCATGACTCCTCTTGACCCCATCCCAGCCCTGATTCAGTCATGGTCACTTGTGCATAAATGTCATGATAGTATGTATAGATTTTCAAGTTTTGTGTTACTTTTCCATCCATGTACATCTTTAGAAATATATTAGCACGTGGCACCTGTAATCCCGATATTTGGGAGGCTGGGGCAGGAGAATTGTTATAATAGGAGATTCTGTTTTTTAAAGGGGGTGGGATTGGGAGATGGGGGCACATTGATTTCTCCCATGGAGTGAGAAAGCCAGGGGGAGTGGGCAGTTCCTGTAATTCCAGAACTGGGGAGGCAGAGACAGGGGGACCCAGGGGGATTGCTGGCCGGTCAGTCTAGCCAAATCCCAGGACTCCAGGTTCAGTGAGAGACCCTGTCTCAAAAATATAAGGAGGGCTGGCAGGATGGGCCAGCAGGCCATGGCATTGCTCTCCTCAGGACCAAATGGTGGAGAAGCAGCTTCCTCAAGCTGTCCTCTGACCTCCATGTGCATGCTGTGGCCTATCTGTAAATGCACACATATGTGCCATGAGTAAATAAAAAATAAATAAATGAGAAGACTTGTAAAAGGCAGAGAGTCGTTGAAGAAGACGCTTGGAATTGAACTCTGGCCCCCGCATGCACCAGCACCTAGAAGTGCACACACATCCACACAGATGCAGACACACATGCAAATAACGAAAAGCTCAAACAGAAACAACAAAACACCCCAGGCCGTGCGCAGGCGCCCTCCTGGCATTCGAGAGTGTCATGGGGAACTTGCCTTCCACATACTTTCCTGGATGCTGAGGCTACACCCAGTGTTCACACCGAGGAGTCTGCTGTGTGTCCAGCTTCCTGCCTGGAGCTCTTCCGTTCCATTGACCAGTGCCCCTAACTTCTGAGTGATGGGAAGCTTGGACCCATGTGAGCAGGTGTCTGTGAGGGCCTTTGCCCAGTACTACACTTCATGTCTCCCAAACACCTGCATCCACTCCCTGAGCTGTGAGAATTTAGGGGGTGAGAATGCTCCCTGCTCTCCCTCCAGCTCAGGCTGTGCTCTCCTCCTTAAGCTTTGTGCATAAGTGAAGTGGATTTGATTAGGGTTTCTTCAGACAGAGCATGGGGTACGGGCTTTACACACAGCAGATTCTCAGTAAGAGCCTGTTGTGCAGGACTGGAGAGATGGCTCAGTGGTTAAGAGCTCTTGCTGCTCTTCCAGGGGACCCAGGTTCAGTTCCCAGCATCCACTTGAGGTGGCCCACACTGTCTGGAATTCTAACTCCAAGGGATCTGACCCCTCTAGGAACACTTATCCCTCAACATGCCCACATGCAAACAAAGACACTTAAGAATAATAAAATTAAAAAAAAATTAGGAACCTATTACTTAGGGGCTGGGGAGGTGGTTCCTTGGGTAGGGGTACTTGCTGTACAGGTATGAGGATCCAAGTTCAAATCCCCATTACCTATGTAGAAAGCTGGGTGTGATCACACATGCTCCCATAACTCCAGTGTTGTGGAGGGCAGAGGCCGAGGAATTGTTGGGGTTTGTTGGCCACCAGCCTGGTCAGCGAGCGATCTCTGGAATAAGGCAAAAAGCGACAGGACATGACAGAGCATCCCTGGTCTTTGTGTGCACACAGGCATGCATGCCTGCACATCCATGAATGTATAACACACACACACACACACACACACACACACTCGCACACATCTTTTGCTTATTTGACATTTACAAACTGTTAAGCTAGCACTCAGCTGCTGGAACCACCCTGTGCCCAGAACCCTGAGTGTTTACTCTACAGAGGGAAAGTTGTGCCAGCCCAGGGCTGCCCCAGTGTTTGGGGTGTGCTTTAGGTGACTGACTGGATGGATGTCCTCTGGCTAGCTAATTCCTATCTCTGGGCAGCAGGGCCCTGGGTATAGGCAGGAAGGGTGAGCCCCACATGGCCAGGCTGCTGTGAGGCCCATGTGTTGAAGTGTGTGATCCAAGTGGAAGGTTGGCTTTCAGCCCACACAGGCAACCTTCCCGTTGGGCCCACTGGGACCCACTGAAGTGACATCGTCACTGTGCCGGCTGTGAGAGCTGGTGGCAGGTGCTGCTTTCCACCGCTCTGGGCAGAGTGTCTCACCCTATGTCAATGTTCTCTCTGTTCAGGGCATTACAACATCAATGAATCTTTGGTAAAGCAGTCACCAAAGATCTTAGTGTCCTGCTTCAAATCCAAAACTGGTCGTGGATTAAAACTGACGTCAACAGGCCCAGGGCCTGGTTACTACAACCCCAATGAACACACCAAGATTCTGAAAAAGCCTCATATCCCGTGAGTCCTGCATTTTTCTTCTGAGGTAGCTCCAGGGGATGCTCAAAGGGGCAAAATGAGAATGGGCACCATCTAAGCAGGACCCAGTCCAGGGGCCCCTGCCACCATGTTACAACGCTCAGTAAGCCATTGGAGAGCATATGACTTTAACTGAGTAGCATCTGTTAGGAACATGTCCCCCCACCACAATAGTAGAGTCACCGTATTTGCTTCTTGGAGGAAGGAGCTCTGTTTCAGGAAGGTTGAGGGATTTGCCTGAGTCCGCACAGCTCACATCCTGCCAACAGAATTCTGGGCTGTCAGGATCTTGCTGTGTTCCCCATGAAGCTGACTTCTCCTGGGGCCACAGTCGCTCTGTTTTTAGAATATGGCACCTCCCCTGTGCTCACTTGGGGAGATGTAGAAGCTGGGGCGCACTTACCGGTGCACTGACAGGGAACGGCTGGATTTTAACTTGGCTCTGCTGTGTGCATGCTGTGTGGCCTTGGACAGCATGTTTTACACTCTGTGAGCTCTCCTGCGTTTCTCTGAAAAGCTGAGTGGGTTTAATTCATGCCTCATAGGGTTACTTTCAGAATTAAAATTTGTCAGCCATACAGTAGGCACAAATGATGACTTAATATTAACACAAATTTAAAAAGAACCAGAGCTATGTGGGTTGGCTCATGCTTGTAATCCTAGTACTTTGGAAACTGAGGCAGGGGGATTGAGAATTCAAGGCCAGCCTGGGCTACATAGCCAGATCCTGCTTCATCAAAGCAGGGTTGGGAGGATTGAGAGCTGTGTCGCCGTTTAAAATAGATGCCGTCTGAAAAGTTTTATTTTTATGTTATGTGTGTGGGTGTTTTGCCTGCATGTGTGTCTGTGCACCATGTGTCTGCGGTGCCCATGGAGGCCAGAAGAGGGTGATGGGTCCTCTGGAACTGTAGCTACAGATGGCTGTGAGCTGCCTTGGGGGTACTGGGAACCTAACCCCAGTCCCCTGCAAGAACAAGGGCTCCTTGCCCCTGAACCCCCTCTCCAGCCCTGTTATATATCATTTCTAATGTTACTTTCATCTAAGAGACTCAAAAGCATTCAGTGCTTAAGAATTCCTCAAGTGGCTGTGGAACTTCTAGAACTAATTGCACCTAATGTTGATTTTGTCACTGTCTGAGTCTGCTCCTGTTGCATCCCCCCTTGCAGGTCCAACGATGGCAAGGGCGACCACCAGGGTGGGGGCTGAGTGTGGGGACACCTGAGCCCCTCCCCAGAGGCCAATCAGGTGTCACGGCCACAGCTGCAGTAGGCTGGACATCCAGGCAGCTGGGAGGGGGCTGGAAACATTGGGCATCATCTGGCTGTCGTCAGCCTGGGGCAGGGGCAGGAATTCAGGACTCTGGCAAGTCAAATAGGAGCTGGAGAAGAGACTCAGGCTTAGATGGAGGCTACTAGTAAGTTCCCTCTGTGGTCCCACTGTGGGGTTCTGCAGGATCCTCCCAGGCCCTGGGGCAGGGGACCAGGGCTATTCCCCCTCTGAAGGTCAGAGACTCCTTCCTTCGGGCTCTGCACAGGAACTGTTCCTTGGTCTCCCTGGGAAATGTTGCAGTAAGGAGCAGAGGATTATCCTCCATGGAGCCTTCTTGCCTCATTGCTGAGTGGAGTTGATTTTCTACGCCGTGACTCCTGCGAGGCTGAATGAAGCAGAACTTGGAAACAGTTCTTACTTTTTCCCAGCTGACGCATAAAAGCCGTGCATATTTATGGAGGCCATGTGATGTTTGGATGCATTACCTAATGTTCAATCTGGGAGACGCGTCTGTCCCCTCAGACATCTGGCTCTTACTCATTACAGCTGAGATTATCCTACAGCCCTACCGAAATAGGATACAGCTGCGATTTTGCATGGTGGCTCAAACCCACAGCCTGGATCTGGACGCTTCAACAAGGAGGGAGGGCCTACTCTGGAATGGTAGCTGTAGGGCAGTGCCACGCCGGAGGCTGGCGCTTGTGCCTCAGAAGATGTGGCTGAGGAACGCGTTGTGGCTGTTCTCGGCCCTCCGCTGCCCAGCTGACTCAAAGCTAGGAGGATTTGTTGGCTTGTGAGTGTTAGCCAGCGTTTCACTTCTCAAGTTCCTCAGTACCCGTCCTGGGGGTGACTCAGTGAGGCAGGGCAAGGCACGGTGAGGGCTTTGAGATCAGAATGGGGTCCTCCCAGTGCCACCTGCCGCCAGGTAGAGGAACACCCCGAGACTCCTCTCTGACCACTTCCTGGAGTCTCTAAGCCAAAGGCTTTGCATAGCACGCTGTCCTGTCAAGGGTGGCCCGAGAATCAAGCCCCTTGGCCCGGCTCCAATTCAGTAATTACGCTGGGCCAATTATGCTGGGCCCACCTAAAGTTCCTGGGGATTGTCGATTCGCTGTGGGGTGCATCTTCCCAGGCAGCTCATCTGTCACTGCCCTTACCCTGAAGAACAGATAGATAGCGCATTCCACCCCAGAGGCAATCGGTGGCCCTTTAATGTGGAGAGGAGTTGTGAGAAATTGCCCCTTTATCCCTCCCCCAACCCGGGAACCCCCCAGGCAGGGAACCTGTGCCTGCGAGTGTCCGAGGGGTCCTAGATGCCTTCTACAAGTGACCTGAGGAGACCTTGAAGACATCCATTATCTCTGAGCCACTGACAAAGGGCTCCCTAGGAAGCTGGATTGTGCATAATCCCCAGCGTGGTTACTGGGGGAGCCTGATAGATGTTTTCATTCATTACTAAGCCACCGAACCCACACTGGTCACACTACATTGCTGGTCACACACATCCTGGGTGTGACCACTGGACCTCCGTGATTTCCCATTTGCACCATGCCACCAGGAACCAGCCCTGGGTAAGGGGGAATTTGGTGTCTGGAGTTCATCACCTTCTTTGCACACTACCCCCGACCCCCCCCCCCCCCCACACACACACAGAGTTTGGGACACAGGAAACACGATGATACTGTCTGCCTTCAGCCCCCTCCCCCATTATTTCTAGGTGGTTCTCTCATTTCTCACTGTTCTCTCCCCCATTTCCCCACAGCCCCTGTAAGTGTGAAGTTAAGAGGGATCTCTGATCACAGCCTTTCGGTCACACTTTCCCTCCCAGAAAGACCCAGAACAGCAGGGCTCTCAGCCCTGTGCCTTGCCCGCTGTTCCTTCCTAAAGGAGCACTTCCCTATAAGCTCAGCTCCACCCTTGCACATCCACCTATTGGGCCCCTCCCCTGGTGAGTCTTCTACCTGCATGTACACGTGTGTGCGTATACACACACACACACACACACACACACACACAAGCCTACCGTGCTTTCTACCTGCCTCACTCTTTAGGGGTGGTGATCTTGCCTTACTCAGCTTTGAGGCCGCTAGCCCCTTGCTGAACTACAGAGAAAGGGGAGGGGGCAAAGAGGTTGATGGAGCCTGGATACCCCAAAAGGGCTGAGGCCGGCTGCTCTCTCTCCCCTGTCCACCCGGTGCCCACTACTGGAGTGCCATCCCCTGCTCTCCCTGCCTGAAGGTTCCCTGCTGACCTCTTCCCTGGTGGGAATTGTCTCTGCTCTCATGTCAGAGGGCTTCACAGTGTAGCCCAGGCTGTCTGGACACTCTCCATATAGTCCGTCCACAGAGCTTCAGATCTGTGGCAATTCTCTTGCTTTGGCTACCTGAGTGCTGGGATTACAGATATGTATCTCTATTTGTGCTCAGGGTTTTTTTTTTTTTTTTTTTTTTTTTTTTTTTTTTTTTTAAGATTTATTTATTTATTATGTATACAGTGTTCTGTCTGCACACACCCCTGCAGGCCAGGAGAGGGCACCAGATCTCACTACAGATGGTTGTGAGCCACCATGTGGTTGCTGGGAATTGAACTCAGGACCTTTGGAAGAACAAGCAGTGCTCTTAACCTCTGAGCCATCTCTCCAGCCTCTGTGCTCAGGATTTTTAAACTCCCCTTTCTAACAGACTTCCTGGTGGGCATAAGAGTGAAACCTAGCTACTCCTAGCATACGGTCTGGGGTGGTCAGATTTCCTGAGAACACGTAGCCAGTGAGCAGGGAAGGGGACATTCAGCTACAGCTGCACTCTTCACTGTCACCATTCAGATGGACACTAGCCGTTGGACCACCCAGCCCTCAAGATCTTTGTTTTAGTGCAGAACATCCTAGACTCCTAAATGTGCTTGACCAGAGCTGTACACAAAGCTGGGGCTCACCAGAGACCCTGACATTCTGCTGAGGATGTGGGGCATCCCTAGTACTGTGATAGGATGCAGGAAGGGGCCCATTCCAACCAAATGCGCAGGTATGTGACGTGGGCCCAGCCTGCATCAGCCTTCGGCAGCTACCCCTGCTTGGGCAAGCAGACACCTCATGGTCGCCCCTGGAAATAACGTGGGACTCTTGGGCTTGGGAGTGACCCAGACCAATGAATGGCTTCATCTGGCAGTTGGCTCATTTCACTTGTGACTTCCAGGAGTCAGGTCTGCCTCAAAATGTGGCCAGCCACACACATACATGAAATTTCTCAGGGTGCCTTGGGGAGGGAGTCACAGCCAGAGCAAGGGTGAGGTAGCATTTATTTATAAGGAGAAAGGCTCTTGACCACACTCTGAAGCCTGGTCCTCCATACAGAGTAGAGGGGTACGTTCTACCTTCTTCCTGTGGGTACCTTTGTTCTAATACAAACATCCAAGCCAGCCAGCTGTTGCAAGGTTTGAGCCTCCAGCAGGGCAAGGTAGCGTTCCATGGCCTCCCCAGCAGTGGGCAAATCCCCACACCCCAGAGTGGAGCTGGTGTGAAGACTGACTGTGCACTAGCTCTGTGGATGATGCTTCACAGATCTTCTCTGTCGTTTTTATTTTGTTTTCCTAGCTCCCCTATAAAGAGTAGAGGTTCTCACTCTGGGCTCCAGATATAGGGTCTTTGTCTGAGACAGCCAGTCAGTGGTGTGACTAGAATTCATACTCCGTGCTGGTGTCTCTGAAACCCAGGCACCTCTGTCATGGTGTGTCTCCAAATTGCTGGTACTAAGAGACCCCATACTACAGGGCCACAAGTCTGCAACTGGTTCTGACTTTATGTACGCTACCGTCTCTCTGGACACTGGCTCCTTTAGCAAATAACGAGGTTGACTAGATATCTCTAGATGTCCTGGCTCTCTGGAGTAGTTAGGAAGGTAGAGGCCTAAGGTCAGCAGAGTCTCCAAAGCCAGGACTCCCCTAGGGTTTCAGGCACAGTGTCCCTTCTGGAATGTTCTGGGCTCTGAGAACCTCACTCCCCTTTCCATGAGAAGCCCCAGAAGTAACTTCAGGTCGGAGGCAGTCCTTCGCCTGCACAGTGACTTGACTCCCCAAATGACCTGGACACCCAGTAACCATCCTAAGTGTGGGTTAAGGTAAGCGATGAGTTCTCAAAGGTCCTCTTATCCAACTCCCCCAACTCACACGTGAGTAAACTGTGTTCCAGAATTGTTAAGAAGGCTTGGTCCTACTTAAGTGTTTATTTAATGACGTAATGTCAAAGGTGCTATACAAAGTAGAATCCCTTTCCGGAAGGAAAGATGGCAGTCTGAAACAGTTACAATATAAGCACTAAGTGTCCTTTGCAGGTTCTAGATTCCAGCCCTACGCTTTTCCACCTCTGCTCCCAGCCTTAAGGGGAAGTTACCAGGGTTCTGGAATGTCAGTAGACATCTGCCCATTGTGGGACAGCAAATCCCTGGAGGATGGGGGTGGAGGGGCTGGGGGGGTGGGGAGGAAGGGCTCTTCCCTGGTCATGCAGACATCACAAGTGGCTCATCGGCTCATCAAGGAGGCCTCTTTCACCCAAGCTTCAGTTCTCAGAGCTCCAGCCAGACTCTACCAATTGATCACAGCCAGCACATACAGTCAATGCTACCTGCTTTTCCCAGTGAGTTCAGCCACAGGCATCTATATGTGTCTGTGCTCTCACGGCCCTGAGGACCTTGTTTTAGATACCACACCTCATTTTAACCCTGACAAGCCTGTGAGGTACGGTTGTCATTGTACAGACAAGGAAAATGAGGCCTAGAGGCCCTGGGCTCACACACGCAACTGAACTAGGATAGATACTGCCCAGGGTGAGCCTGGGGGAGGGGGTGGGGGGAGGGGGTGGGGGCGGGGTGGGGTTGGGGGAGGCTAGCAGGCATCACCTGCACTTTAGACTCTCCCATTTCCTCCACAGAGCTGCCTGGGTGACATCTTCCCATTTTGTCTTTTCCAAAGGAAAGGTACACTCCTGAACTTTTCTGCCCACCCTCTGCCTCTGCCCCCAAAGCCGCCTCTCCCTGGTCCTGGTCAGTACGAGATTGTGGACTACGAGGGACCCCCTAAGCATTTCATCTCCAGTGCGTCATTTGTGTCCAATACCAGCCGGTGGCCAGTACTGTCATCCAAACCAAGCCTGCCCGGCCCAGGTCAGAGAACTGTGACCCCAAATCTTCTACTTTGTCATTCCGAGGCCATCAAATACCACCACTTTATGGGCTGTTTGCTAAACAGGTTACAAGGGTGAGGTGGGCTTAGCAGGTCATCGGCTCACAGTTTCAGAGCACAAAAATGTTTTATTTCTGAATATAAAGAAGGCTTTGGACTTGAAACCAAATCTGGGAGGTCCAAAAGGCCAGAGACTCTGGGTAGTAGTGATTTCACTGGCTGAAGTATGTACCTCACAGACCTCCTCCCCTCCTCTTCTCTCCCCTCCCCTCCCTTCTCCTTCCCTTCCCTTCCCTCCTCTCCCCTCCCCTTCCCTTCCCTCCTCTCCACTCATCCTTCCCCTCCATTCTTCTCTCTTTTCCTCCCTCCATGACCTGAGCGGATGTTGGAGGACAGCCTGTGGGTCTTGGGAATCGAACTCAGGCTGTCAGGCCTGGCAGTAGGTACTTGAGTCATCTCAACACCTCGATTTTAGTTTTGGAGACAAGGTCTTTCCCTGAACCTAAAGCTCCCTCATGGATTCTGCTAGGCAGCTGGCCAGGGAGCCTCAGGGACAGCCTGTCTTCCTGCCACCCGCCCTGTGTGAGGGTTGCAGGTGCCTGCCGTCACCCCAGCTTTCCCATGGTCTCCGGGAGCTGAGGTCAGGTCCTCATGCTCCTGCCATTGTTCCAGCCCCAGACATTGTTTTAGAAGGAAAGGTCCAGGGCATTTGTAAGATTCTCTTAAAACTTCTTATTCTTAAAGACATTGAAGCCCCTAGAATAGACTGGCCAAGGAATTTTAAAGGTAGATAAGGTCTGAAGGGCAAGCTGTCTGTGCTTGGGGCGTTTGTGGTGGGGCCGAGTCTCCGGGTGGCGTGCCTTGTTTGTGATGGATACCGGAGACTGAGGCAGTGGTTCTCGGGAGCCACTCAGCTCCTCCCTCCCGACCATGAGCTGAAGGAACTTGCTCGGTACATCTAGATCTCCAGGAGTTAGCGCCCTGGGGGGCCCCCTCCACCAGGATAGGCTCACTCCACAGTGACGGGTGGTCTCTGGGCTTGCCCACCCATCTGCAGCCCTCCAAAGCCTCATTGCCTCTCTCTGACAATGGCCAGGGCTGTGGCATGTGCCATGTGCACAGGAACTGGAAAGCAGAACTGGCAAGGTGGTCACCTTGTCTTTCAGGCTCAGCCCTTAGGCAAGCACTGTTGACACCCCCATTCTGGGCAGCCGCTGAGGGCCGAGGTGACCTAGGGACTAGTGCTGGCCTCCAGAGGCATCTGTCTGGCGGGAGAGAGCCCCTCCCTTGCTCTTTCACCCACAGGCAAGGAAGTGGTGAGGATGCTGAGGAGGGAGGCCAGGCCTCCAGCTTGGGTTTTTGCAGATGTATGGCAGTCAGGTCAGTGAGGCCTCAGTCTTGCCCTGGAGGGCATCTGAGCAGTGCAGAACAGTGTCTAACACCGTTAGAGCTCTGGAGGCCTGGGGATGGGTGTGGCTCCTGGTCTGGCTGTACACTAGGTCCTCTGGGAATGGTGTCTTGAGCATGAGAGGTTCCCGAGGCATAGACCCCAAGGCAGTGCTCCAACAGGCCATTTCTGTTGCTGTGGTCACCTCCATCAAGATGATCCTGAGGGTATGCTGGGAGGATGCACGTGTACACATCTGTCCTCATGCCTCCAGCAGGCACCAGTCAGCCTGGACCCATGGGCTCCTCTCAGTAGCAGCCTGAGAGGACACGGGAGAGATCCTGGGACAGTGGCTTCTGAGTCTTGTTTGCTAGAGAAAAATATGTCTTGCAATGGCCGTGGCTTTCAGTTTTTTTTGGGAATTTTTGAACGAACACAAAATTCTACCATCTAAACCCTCTCTTCTTTAAGAATACTGTTTCACTTGAAATGTTCATTTCACATTTTCTAGAAAGCAGTATTGTAAAGTTGGTTCTGTTATAGAAGTTATAAAGGGTCCAAAAATCAGAAGCCACAGTTCAGAGGCCAAGGTTAAGAACCCATGACAAGGCTGGAGGATGGCCCAGTAGGTCAAGTGCTTGCCGTACAAGCACCCATGCAAAAAGCCAGAATCGATGGTGTGAGCCTGTGACCCAGGATGGAGACAGACAGAGCTGGCGGTTTGCTGGGGGACCTTGTCTCAAAATAAATTAAAAGTGGAGATGGGTAGAGGAAGATACTCGAAGGTGACCTCTGCCCCTACCCTTAAAAAAAGAGAGCCACGTAACACAGGTCCAGTCAGTCGCCTCTCCCTGTCTCTCAACACATGTGGGCTGCAGGGCAGGAGCAGAACTCCCTCACCCTTCCCAGCTCTGAGGCTGGGGCCGGCCCCTCCAGTCACCTCTCTCTCTCTTGATATCATTTCTTTCTTTCTTTTTAGCCACATACAAGCCAGAGATCCCAGGGAAGCAGTCCTTCCTCTACAATGAGGACAACAAATGGATCCCAGCCATCTAGTGATGCCACGGCCGCTGGCGGGAGGCCCCCCCAGCCAGGCCCCCGACCCTGCTCCCCAGGACATCCATCAGCAGAACACGCCTTTCCTCTGTCACCCAGCCCGGGGTCACATACTGTCTGGAGCTGCCTTCTGGAGACTGGCCACCCCTGCCCCTCCCATGCGTTCCTGAACAGAAAGGAGGAGCAGGCAGAGTTCTCTGGTACCTCTATGTCAGCCTCCAAGCTGGTTTGGGTGACTCGCCTCCCCAGAGAGAAGGGATCTTGAAGTATGGACTCTGATGTGGCGTCCCAGCCTCCTGCCAAGACAGCCTGTGGTGAATTCCTTGCTTAGAAGCCAGTCAGCCAGGGCTCCGAGGCCTGGTCCATGGGCCCTGATCTCCAATTGCCCTTGACTTCTGGGAGGCAGGAGGCTTGGAGGTGCCTGCAACAGAAACACAGGGATGTTCCCTGGGCACCCCTGCCCTAGCTATGACTTGTTATCACACAGTAAGAACATGGAAACCGGTCATGAATCACTCATCAACCATGGACTTGTAGGCCATGTCTGTATTCATCAGCGGGCAAGGCAGGACCCAGATGGAGCTGGAGGCCTGGAACCACGGTCCCCAGGGCAGGGAGGACCTGTGTCCCTTCCTCCATGTTCTCACTTTCCCAACCTTGCCTCGCCTTCCTGACTTCCCACTCCAGTTCTGAGAAAGCATCAGTTTCTAAGTTGGACCGTGTCTCTAACAGACCTCGGCAATGGCTAGAGGAAGAGCTGACCAAGAACCGAGACGAAATTAAACTGACCACACATCTTCTCTTTCCCCAGGTGTTGATAATGTCTGCCACTTTTCTAGATGGAATCCTCCTGGGCTCCCTTCCCTCCTCCAGCCCCTGATCCTCTTCCAGGATGCCTGGGCCTCTTGCTTCCCAGGGCGCCTTCCTTGAAGTTCTCCGGGAACTGTGCATCCTGGGCCTCCCATCCAGACTGGCTTCTTGATCGGCTTTTCTCTTGGGGTTGGGGCGGGGCATGAGGAAGAGGGAGGGAAGGGATGAAGAAACTTATCCAATTAAATGGAATTATTGCTTCTCACAGAGCTGGGCTCTTTGTGAACTTCAGATTCCTGAAAGCTAGGGCTTTGGAATGATGAGGTAGCCTGGTATAAGGGGGCAGCATGGGGGCTTCTGATCATACTGATCCTGGGGACTGGCTGGCCTGGAGTCTCCTGGTCCTGGGTCACACTGGGCAGAGGCTGGCAATGTACTGGAAAGTCACATCAGGCCTCTTCAGTCATCCTGCTGCTCCACTGAGTAATGATGGTCTCTCCAAGTAGACCACGAACCAGGCCACTCTGAGGCGGTGAGAAGGACTGGCCTCACCATATCTTCTAGAATTCACTGTTGGGGCTGGGGCTGGGCTGAGGCCCTGAGCTCTGATGGTCTGTGTGATGGTCCTCCGACACTCTAAAGATGTCCCAAGCTGCTCACAGTTCTGTCTCAACCCCCCTGATGGACGTCAGGCTACCTGGGAGCAGACACAGGTCCCACACCAGGGTCATGCCCAGCTTGAATCTCAAAAGCTCTGATTGAATTGAATTGGGGCACGGGATCAGTTACTTTTCTTGCGGCTTGATCAGAAGGAATGGCAAGTCAGTGTGAGCATGTCCTCCATGGTGATGGGGACAGTGTGGTGGTCGAGACAGTTCAGGATGTGGGAGCATGAGATGGCTGTCACTCTGTAGTCACAGGAAGCAGGTGAATGCTGGCACTCAGCTGGTTTTCGCCTTCCTCCTCTCTTACTCAGTCTGGTCCCCCAGCCCCTGAGATGGTGTCACCCACATTCAGAGTGAGTCTTTATCCTTCAGTTAAACTTTCACAGACATGCCCAGACTCAAATCCAGACATTGTTATTAAAGGTGTTTTTTTTTTTTAAATTTACTTCTAATTTTTTGATACAAGGCTGTAGTCCATTGTTCTGATAGTCCATTGTTCTGTAGTCCATTGTTTGATACAAGTCTGTAGTCCATTGTTCTGAAACTCCAGGGCCTCTTTTCTTAGCCTCCTGAGTGCTGGGATTACAGCCATGTAGCAGTATACTGACTTATGAAGTCCTGTGTGTACCTGGGACAGAGTTAGCTAGACCCAGGATGCTCTGCTGTTTTACCAAAGGGCTTCCCCAGTGATAATGCACACACAGATCACTAGGGTATCATGTTAGAATTCAGACTCAGCGGGTCTGGGGTGGGGCCAGAGAGCCTGCATTTAGACATATTCCAGGTGATGTCAATGCTGCGTGTCTGAGAGCTGTGCTTAGATTAGCCAGGTCTGAAACACACTCGGTTCCTCATCTACTTCTTCCAGCTTCTTCTACTGGCTCATCCATCTTTTTGTTAATTTTTCCTCCTTCGCTCTCCTCACTCTCCTCGTGCTGGATGGTTTTATGTCGATTTGACACAAGCTAGAGTCATCTGAGAGATGGGAACCTCCATTGAGAAAAAAAAAACAAAAAACAAAAAAAAAACGCCTCCATAAAGCCAGGCTGTAGGCAAGCCTGTAGGGCATTTTCTTAATTAGTGATTGACGTGGGAGGGTCCATTCCATTGTGGGAGGGGCCACCCCTGGGCTGGTGGTTCTGGGTTCTATAAGAAAGCAGGGTGAGCGAGGCAAGGAGAGCAAGCCGGTCAGCAGCATTCCTCCGCGGTCTCTGCATCAGCTCCTGCCTCCGGGTTCCTGCCCTGTTTTAAGTTCCTGTCTTGGCTTCCTTCAGTGATGAACAGTGATGTGCAAGTGTAAGCTGAATAAACCCTTCCCTCCCCAAGCTGCTTTGGTATTTCATCACAGTGCTAATAACCCCGACTAGGACGCCTCCCTTCCTCATTCCTACCCTCTTGGCCCTTACTCTCTTGCTGTAAATCCACGGGGCAGCAGTTACCTGTGGACAGGCAGCGCTCTCCCCACCTGCCAACAGCTGCCCTCCTGAAGAGAGAGCTGTTGGAAGGGCCCTGCCGCAGCTCCGTCCCTCCTAGCTTTTCACTGGGGAATGGCAATCTTGGGAAGGCATCCCTGGCCTCCTGGCTTTCTCTAAAGGCAGGAATAACCTTTTCAAGGCTTGTAGAACGCTGCCCTTGGGGCCAGGTGACCTTTTTAGCTTGAGAACCCTCATCTATGTTCTGGTGGCTTGTTGGAGGCTGTAGATGCAGAGGGGGTGGAGGCTGCCAGCACCCATCCTGTGTTCTGCAGCAGGTGCGCTCTGAGGCTGCTGATGCCTCTGTGCGCATGTGCCAGCCGCAGAGACCCGAAGGCACCCATGCCTCTTTTTGCGTCAGTCTCAATTGCACACTAGGATCATCTAGGGATCTTCAAACAGTGCACTGCCTGGGCCTTCATCCAGAACGCTGATTTAGGGAAGAGGGCAAGGCAGAGGGTGCCCAGATGATCCCAATACACCAGCGAGGACTCTCCCCAGGTTTCCTCCTTGCTCTGGGCAGAAGCTGTGCAGGAGGCTAAGAAGGAACTGTGCCCACACAGAGTCCTGGGTGTGCTTGGTACTGCCCGTCGCTTCGCCCTACCGTCCTATCCCCCGCACACATGACTTTGCTCTGACGCCTAGTGCTGTGTCCCAGCAGCAGGGAAGCCCAGCTGGGTGGAGGCAGCCCTGAAGGCTCCACAGTGTCCCTTGAGCAGGGCTGTACCAACCATGTCGAAGCACCAGGCAAAGGAAGCATAGATAATGCAGATCCTGTCTTTAAAATCTTGATTTTAAAAAAAATTATTTATTTAATTTTTTTTTCATTTTACATACCAACCACTGTTCCCCCTCCTTCCCCTTCTGTTTGCTCCCATCTACCATCATCCCATCCCTATCCACTCCTGGTAGGGGGGAAGGCCTCCCTTGGGTATCACAGGCTGGCACACCAAGTTGGGGCAGGACCAAGCCCCTCCCCGCTGCATCAAGGCTGAGTAAGGCATCTCACCATAGGGAATGGGCTCTAAAAAGCCAGTTCATGTACCCAGGATAAGTCCCAGTCCCATTGCCAGGGGACCCACAAACAGATCAAGCCATACAACTGTCACCCACACTCAGAGGGCCTAGTGTGGTCCCATGGAGGCTCCCCAGCTGTCAGTCCAGAGTCTGTGAGATCCCACTAGCTCGGGTCAGCTGTCTCTGTGTTTTTCTCCATCATGATCTTGACACCCCCCATCCCCCCTTGCTCCTACAATCCCTCTTCCCTCTCTTCAACTGAATTCCAGGAGCTTGGCTTTAATTTTAAAATGACTTTAGATTGGGCATTATTGAGCCCACCTGTAATCCTAGTGTTCTGGATACTGAGTTTAAGATTAGCCTGAACTACACAGTGAGACCCTGTCTAATAAATAACAACAAATAATAATAACCACCTCCCAATGCACTAAACTGCAATCTTAATTGCATTGCTGGATCCCCTGGCATCCTGTCATTGTGTCGGAGGCCAGCTCCTCACTGGTATAGCCTGCATCCCAGGGCTGACTGTAGGCAGGGCTTGTATATGGATTCTGTTGAAATCGGGAAGTTATCCAGGAAGCTTAGTTCTTAAACTTTAAAAATAAACAAAAGTATGCACACCTGGTACACAGACATACATGAAGGCAAAACACCCATACACATAAAATTTAAAAAGTCTTCTTCAGACAGACACAAATTCTAATTCATAAGAAGCAGAGCTCCTGGGATTGAACATGGGGATGATGACCCTTCCCCACATCCGGGGCCTTTGACACTCACTGGAGAGCCTGAGGCTCTGAGGCGACAGCTGAGACCAGTGAGGACCACACTGTGCATTTTATTGCTAGGAAATGGAGTAGATTTGGCTGTGGAAAGGAAGAAAAGAAGGAAGGGAGGGAGGGGAGAAGGAAGTGGGGAGGGAGGGAGGGAGGGAGGAAGGCAGACAGGCAGGCAAGAAGACCTTCCTTTTGATCTCTTCCCTGGATAACCTGAGGCTTGGTTTGCAGGTCCCCCCTTGCCCCAGAGGAGCAGACACCCTCACATGGCTGTATACAGCATACCAACTTGATGTCACTGCTGTACGCTTGGGAAGTGATGTGTCATTGCCTTTGGGGGCAGCATGAGTTGGATTCAGAGAAGAGGATAGTCTGGAGAATAGGCCAGAGCTGGCCCAGGTCTCAGTTGCATGGGTCCCAGCCTCGGACTCTGTCCACTGGCCTCTCTGTGAGGGCCTCACCATTGCCCCTGTGAGCCTTTCCAGGCCTAGCTCTCAGCATCAAGGATCCCCTCCTGAAAAGCAGTCTTGTGAGACCTCGTGTGGATTCTACGGCCTGTCGGAATGAGCTCCTCTGTTCAGAGTGCTGTGCTCATTCTCAGCCTTCAAGTGCAGGACAAGATGCCCTTGAACAAGGCCACAGTGAACAGACAAAGAGGAAGGACCCCTCCATCTGAGCCTCTCTTCTGGCTGGAGACTCCCAGAAGGAAGGAGCATGTGAAGCCGGGGACATGTGCACAGGTAGGCTTTTATTACTAAATCCTATAATATACAAAATGCATAATCGAATAACAGCTAAAAAAATAGTCCAAGAAA